>NC_141689.1:1781565628-1781961389 GCF_964263255.1 Lissotriton vulgaris
AAGGAGGCAAGCCCTGATTACATGCTTTGCACCTAGCGATCCGCAATTGAACTGCAGAGCAGTTACATTTTTGAGACTGTGCGAAAGCAAACCGCCAGAAATAGAAACATATGGAAATCCGCCAGAAATTACAAGTTAAGATTAAGACGGCCCTGCTTTGACATTTTTAATTGTTATTCCTGAGGACAAAAGAAACCAATTTTTTTTATGCTGCTAAAGCCCAAAACCAGCAAATTTATTAAACATGGTTTTAAGATTTTTAAAGTATTCTGAAGGTACAAGTTTTATGCATGTATGTGACAGTTATATGTTTGTATTGCAATGGTTTTAATTAACTATGCAAATAAAGATTTACTTACTATATGCAAACGATATCTAACTTCTTATGTAGTTTCAGGGGAATAACTAGGAGGCTTTGACTTCTTGTAAACACTGCTTGAGAGTGTAGCTGAGTGAATAGACAATAATTGTATTGAATTAAACTCAAAACAGAAACCCTTTCTTTTGAGCTAAACCCTCAAAAGAACCACGCTGTGGGTGGCGAGGGGAGAATGGCCACCCCCCTACATCTGCTTCTTCAATAAGAAATTTGGGTATGAAAATTGAGGCCAATCTTTCATTTAATCCCCAAATCTAGAATGTTTTCATCCTTTGTTTTGCTGAACTAAAGGCTTCTCTTGCACTGGCTGCCAGTATCTAATTGCCTTTAATTTAAAGTGCTAACCATGTCCTATAGAGCTTTTCCGAAGGCATAGGAGAGCTTTACACGAGCACCATTTACATTACACAAGGACATATCTATTCATTTTTGTCTTTCAGGAACACAGAGATTAAGGGATTCACCCATGATCACTAGATCTTGAGTCAAGACTCGAACCTGGTTCCCCGATCCAAAGTTGGCAGCCCCTATGACCATACAGAGCAATCCAGAGCTAGTCCCCTGAATGCAAAAACATATGTCATGGACTGAAACATTATTTAATCAGACAAAACACCCAAGAGCCTTCTTGTCCATACTTCCTTCCAAAAAGTTCTCAATTAGGCTTTTCTTGAAAGTACAGCCCAGCAAAAATAAACCGCTTTGTATTTCTCATTTCAGTCATTCCTTTCAAAATAAACGATCTCAGTTGCTCTAGCAGAACCTGAACAGTTTTTGGCAGCAAGAATGGTTGCTACTCCACCTCCACTTAAAGACTGGTCAGCAGCTCAAACTCCTGGTGCAGTCATCCGAATGGTGCTGGGCTCACCATGTTGTGTAGCACTCCAGTTTCCATCCTTATCATGATTTTTATCTACTCAACTTCTTCTGGTTTAGTTGATTTTCCCTATCCCGCATTTCATCAACTACTTGCAGTCGTGAAGAATGGAAAGGGTCACCCCGTCCTACGAAAAGAAGCCAAAAAATAAAAGTGAGGCAAATGCCCATAGTAGCCAACCACAAGGCATGTGGCTTCACAGAACCAGACTCTCCAGCTGCTACTGCAGTCACCTGCGACATGAACAACTATCTTGAAATAGTCCTCATGATGTATTCACGCACTTTCACCTTGGTCATAGAACTACATCTGTCAACCTCCACAAATGTGAAGCGCACGGTCTTCTCTGCAAAAATGCTATTTGTAAAGAACCCAAAAATGCACAATAGACTACATTTGTTTAAAGATAGAAACGAAAACGATACATCAGAATGTAAGCATGGAAGGCCATCACTATTACATTACCTACTTTAATTTATTATTTTTATCCCTTGAAGTGGATAGCTCTGACTAACTGCAGAGTCTCCTTGTGGCATAGTATAGAGAAAATTAATCTATATTTAATATTAAATATGAAAGAAAACTGATTTTATATATTTTTTTAAGTGTAGAGCATAATATAAAAATTTCACAGCAGTTTTACATTTATTTTTTAAATACACCTTTATTGAATGGGAATATAATAAAAACATTTCGGAAGTTTATTAAAAAATAAATTCCCACCTAAAGAAAATAATGTGTATTGCATATTCATAATTAGTAAAACTGATTTACATAATTCATTACAATGAATTTAGTTAAATTTTAATAATTGTTTCCTTAAATTTTAAATTAAGATTTTAAAATATTTTGAGTTAAATAATAAATGTACTTATTTTTTTATATTAACTTCTATTTATTGATATTTTTCACTTTTTGAAATAATATAATTTTGTTTAACATTATTTCATGTGGGGTTTTATTTTATTAGTTTAACGACATTTCAATGCATGCATTTACAACACATGTGTTTACCAAGCATCCTTTACTATGCAATGCCTTTACCAAGCGCGCCTTTACAATGCAATGGATGTATATCTAAAACACCCTTACACACCTATCCCCTATTCATCCCCGAAACCCTAAAACACGCTTACACACTATACCCCTACACACCCATAAACAGCAAAAAAAACCTTACCAACCAATACCCTTACCCATCTTTAAACTAAATTGTGTGTGTATGTATATTTTTTTTCACCAAGTTGATGTAAATGGACACTGTAGCCTCTTTTCCCTACCATAAACAAGTCTACGTCCAAAACGCGTTGGCGAGGATACACTAGCCACATTAAATCTTTGTAAGCATCCTTGAGTGTCTGAGTGTTCCCTAACAGTGGGGGCATATGACTTTGATATATATATATATATATATATATATATATATATATATATATATATATATATATATATATATATATATATATATACTTTTACAATGGCTCATTGACATCTAAGGAATCAAGGGCACTCTGGTGCAGGAAAGATTATATTATTAAACTTGCTGTGGCACAGACATATACTCCAACGCGTTTCGGTGATTCCACGCACCTTGGTCACGACACTGACCATGTTACACAATACTTCTATTTAACAATAAGGTATACACATGATAGAAGGACAACTGACTATACAAGTGTTTGGCCACCATCTTGGATTGACTAGCATTGCTTGCTCTAATTCCTAGGCAATCGTTTTTCCCTTATTATGCGCTATTCTCTCGGGCCAGCTTTCGACCAGTTATGTTATAAAGTCCAAGTGAGCTTGGCATCACTAGGTAAGCTGCCATATCACAATGTCTTGGCCCTTACTATTACAACAAAATATCCAAGTATTTGGCCGCCATCTTGGGGTGGCTAACAGTACTTACATCAACTGGTAATTCATAAATTCGCACACATATGCTCAGGTTTCATATATTGTAAATTCAAATTCATAAGTAACAACCAAATCTCTCTTACGTCACTAAGTCAAACTATAATTCTTAGGCAATCCACTTTCATTTATTATGCGCTGATCCTCGGGCCATCTTTCAACCAGTTATTACTATTACAGTCAAGTGGACTTGGCATCAGAGTCTGAGGCCAAATTATCATACCAGCTTGGCCCTTACTAGTGCTTTCAGCGACTATAATGTTAGAAAGCATTCTATGACAGCGCACGGCGAAGCACTGTAACTGTGCAACACTGGTGATTTGGCACCTTGAGGTGAACTCGCCGAAACTAGAGAGTGTGTGTTAGTTTATATATATATACACAGTAGTACAGTGGAGTGGAAATAATCCTTTCGCCTCAGAATCCAGCCACTCTAGCTGTCTCTGACATTCCTATTGTGGAGGACATGTGGGAACTGCAAAATGAAAATGAGGACACCATTAGTCCCAGGCCAGAGTACTGAGGTACTGAATCCCACACTAAAAGAAGGGGACCATGCTCCATTTCGTCCATGGTCCAGATTTATTCCACAAACACCTAGAGATAATGTGGATATGTTTTCAGAAATCATTAAGGATTTAAGAGAGCTATACTTGAAAGAAGGAAGCCCCAGGAATCAAAGAAAAATACAAGAATATAAGATATTCCGGACAGTAAATAAAATCAAAAAGGACAGTAATCCCATGTATTTGTATTGAATTGTTTTATAAGAAAACAGCTAAAAACTTAAGTAAGAAAAATTAAACATGCACTGTAGAATATTAGCAGATTATAGTACTAGCACTTTGAACAGATTTTAGCACTTGCACTTTATAAAAAAGAGGAACATTTTTAGTAAAAAAGAATGGGATGGTAGTACCAGAATGTATTAGAATTGTTTAATTATGAAACTGAATTATAGCAGGCAAGAAAGTTTTTCATAATTTGCATGAAACACACTTTAAGTAAAAAGGTCCAATAAGAAATTATGTACAGAATACATGAGTGTTGGAAAAGGTTGCAGCATATTACGAATGGCCGATAAGGGAGGGAATATTGTGCTTTGGGGGCAAGATCTATATGAGAAAGAAACTCTACTTCAACTAAAAAATATGGAGTACTACAAGCGGATTAGCATAGAAGAATATGAACATGTCCAAGAGAAATTCAGTGAGATATTGAGCCATTGGAAGGAACAAGAGATCCAGACTTGGGACGAGTATAATTTTTTTAAACAGAAACAACCGGTTCTCCCTGTTTTATATGATTCCGAAAGTGCACAAGGACTTGAGCAATCCACCAGGGAGACCAATAATACCTGCTCAATAGAGTATATTAAAAAAAACATCGAAGTATATGGATTTTTATTTAAACCCGCTAGTGAGAACACTTCCGTCATATCTAAGGGACTTATTTTTTATATGGAAGTTTTGTATAGCGCGACAGCTCCTTCAGCAAAGAGGCATTCCGGCGCTTGTAGCCATGTCAACAGAGTGCAGAAGCTACACAGGGAGGGAATTCCATAGTTTAGCAGCAAGGTACCGAAAGGACTGACCCTCAGCTCTAAGGCGCTTCACCCAGGGGACCGTAGCCAGAAAATGCTCGGCCAAGCGCAGCTGGCGTGTGGGTACATAGGGGATCAGCAGATTAGACAAAATCTCCGGAGAGGACCATTTTAGAATTTTGAAGGTCAGACAGAGTGCCTTAAATTGAATCCTTTGAGGCACAGGCAGCCAGTGCAGGCGCTGCAAAGCGCCCGTCGCAGAGCACGTTCTAGGGAGCCGCAGAAGCACTTGGGCAGCTGCGTTCTGGACCCTTAAAAGGCGTGTAACCTCCGCCTTGTTGGCTCCCAGTAGAAGTGAATTAGCGTGGTCCAACCTTGACAGACTAGTTGCTTGGACTATCAGCTGGCAGGTGGGAGGGTCAAAGAAGCCTAGCATAGGTCGCAGACCCCGGAGGAGACCGAAGCAGGTGCCAGCGATCTTCTTGGTACGCTCTTGGAAATCCAGCTTAGAGTCAAACCAGACCCTAAGTTTGTTGCAGCCGACTTAGGTGTGGGGGCACTGCCCATAGAATCCGGCCACCAATGTTTGCTCCAGAGTCCCTTGACTTTCACCACCAGCAGCCCCTCTGACTTGTTCGCATTGAGTTGCAGGCAATTGGTGGTCATCCACTTTGCGACCGCTGCAAGGCCAGCCTGAAAATGCGCGGCACCCCGAGTATGGTCTTCAGAGAGGGACACCACCAGCTGCGTATCATCGGTGTACGAAATCATGGTCACACCATTGTCCCTTGCTACCGCCGTCAGTGGTTGAACATAGAGGTTAAACAGGACCGGACTTAATGCCGAGCTCTGAGGAACCCCCTGCTTGATGGCATGAGAGAGGAAAGGGGGGGCCGCAACCTGAAATGATCTGTCAGATAGAAAAGAACAGAACCACTCCAGGGCCGGACCTACCACCCCCACCTCCTCCAAGCGGCGCAAGAGGATCATATGGGAGACCGTGTCGAACGCTGCGCTGAGGTCGAGCAGGATGAGAGCCGCAGTCAGTCCCTCATCCTGGATGGTCCGTAGATGGTCACTCACTGCTACAAGTGTGGTCTCAGTGCTATGGCCGGGGCGGAACCAGTTCTTGGAGCGATCTAAGGCGCCAATGTGGCTCAGGTGGCCAGAAAGAATGTTGTTAGCGTGGGCTTCAGTAATTTTTGCGACCCAGGGTAGCAGGGATATGGGCCGAACGTTTTCCGGTTTAGTTGGGTCTAGAGTGGGTTTTTTCAGCAAGGGGACCACACTCACTGTTTTTTCCAAGGCGTGGGCACTACTGCCGTGGAAAAAGAAGAATTTATGATCTGACATACAAGTGTCAATAAAACAGATAGAGCATCTCTGAATTGGGCAGGCTTCAAGGGATCAGTAGGGGAACCAGATTTGACCCTCTTACTTAAAGTAAGGAATTTGTTGTGGGAGATAGGGGGGATAGCTGCTAGGATAGTGGTGGGCCGAAGGATAGCAGTGGTAGCAGAGTCCGTAGGAACAGTGGCAAAGGATTTATAAATAATTTCAACTTTTTGAGCAAAGAAAGTGGCTAGGTCCTCGCATTGTTGTTCAGACGTGATTCACGCAGTAGAGGGATCTTTCTTGGTTTTAAAATCATGGAGTATTTTAAAGATACTTTTGACAGGATTGTTGCTGGCCTCAATCTCATTGGTGAGAAAGGACGAACGAGCCTGATGTATGGCCTTGTGATAGCATTTAATCGCATCCTGATATAGCTTTTTTGCCCCAGGGTCGTAGGCCCTTCTCCATGCCCGTTCTAGCTTTTTACAGAAGCAGCCAAGGAGTCATCAAACCAGGGATTAGACTTAGAACAACAACCCTTAGACCATTTGGCTGGAATCAAAGAGTCTAGAGCATGGAGTATGCAGTCACAGAATGTATTATAAGCTTGCTCAGGGTCAGTGCCTAAAACAGGGCGGGAGGATGTCAGGGTGGAACACATATCTTTTATATTAAGTTTATGCCAGCAGAGTCTGAAAGTAGCCATGAGATTAGTTCTGGATATGACCGTTGAGAGGGGGACGAAGAAAGTAACTAAGAAGTGATCAGTCCAACACATCGGGCTAGGTGTCTCAACCAAAAGAGAAGGAATGTTGGAAAAGACCGGATCAAGTAAATGCCAGGATGAGTGGGTGGGGCCCACTACCAACTGTTTTTATTGGCAAGCAGCGAAATCAGCAAGCAAGCTGCTGATTTCGGGGTCATTGGGGTGGTCAAAATAAAGATTAAGGTCCCCAATAAGGTAAAAGTTTGACGCCTTTAGCGCCAGTGAGCCAACGGCATCGATGATAGCTGCCTTGAAATCGGAGATGGCTCCTGGGGGGCGATAAACTAGTAGGCCAGAGATGGAGGAGTGTGCATTAAAGGAGATAGCAAAGCAAGCGCATTCGCACCCAGCCACCTCCTCCTTAACGAAAGTGCAGCTCTAACAAGTTTTAAAAATCACTGCTATACCCTGCCTCTGGACTACCTATTAAGGGTTAAGATGCTAAACCCCAGGGGAAGAGCGAGACCAGGTTCAGCCACTGAGGCATTAGTCAACCAAGTTTAGGTGATAAAAAGCACATCAGGCGACTCGTCCTCAATGAGGTCATATACCTCCATATAGTGTTTTACCAAAGAACGGACATTTAGATGTAGTATTTTCATGGTAGGTCTGAGAGAGTTGGTGGACGCTGGGGAGCGAACACTATAGGTATCTAAAGAGAGAGTACCCCACTATCTCCAGGGAACAGGGTACAGTGACAATCAGTCAAAGAGAAATCCCTGGGTACACACTCACATATGGTTCTCCTATACTTTCATACTCATCAGTCTGAATGTACAGACAGATGAGTATGAAAGTATAGGAGAACCATATGTGAGTGTGTACCCATGGATTTCTCTTTGACTGAGCGAACACTATAGCCACATTTTGGAGAGCAAAAGGGACCTTCCTCTACAACCCCCTGATGCAAACCACATGATCCGCTGCGCAGACCAATGGACATCTGCCTTGCCACTCTACGGACATCTGGAATCTTCTTACAGACTCCAATATATCATGTCTATTTCTAACTGAGACTTGGTTGGGGGCAGGCTCTGAACCGGATATTGCCTGCGCCCTTCCCTCCAATTATACCATTCTAAGGAAAGACAGAATTGGGGGCAGAGGAGGAGGAGTGGCCCTGATAGTGGATAAGGCCTTGGGGTGTTCCTCTTTCCCTGTGGAGAATATCACAGGATGTGAAGCTTTAGGCTTTACACTTAGTCTATCTGCCTCGCAAACTTGCACAGGGATTCTCGTCTATAGACCACCTGGGCCCATTGACTCCTTTTTCGAGGACCTGCAGGTGGCTCTTTCCGTACCCTGCATGCGATCAGCGCACTGTATGCTGCTGGGTGACAAATTTGCATATGGACTCGATAGCAGACGCTGAAGCGTCCAAACTGCGGGATATCACTGCACTGCTGGGGTTAGCCCCTTTCATTGACAGTCCTACCCATGTGAAAGGCCACACGTTAGACTTAATTTTCTCGACGGTGCCGATTGAGCTGTCCCCGCCGCTCCCAGTCCTTTGGTCAGACCACTTTCTAATAAACTTCGCTATTGCACAGGAGTCGAGGACTGGACATAGAACACAGAAGGATGTGACTCGACAGTCCTGAGCGTTTCATTTAGTGACAGCAGATATGCTATCTGATGCTCTTCGTCAATACCCTTGTAATCTTACAGGGAACTTAGATGCTGATCTGACTTTGGTTCAGAATTGGTTGCAAACTAGATTCGAGGAGCTAGCTCCAGTGAAGTTAGCTAGATCAGCCCCTTGCCATGACTCCGCTCCTTGGTTTACCTCCACACTACGAAAAATGCGCCAAGACTGTAAAAAGGCGGAAAGAGTTTGGCGTCGCAAATACGACCCAGTGGAGAAGACTAAGTACCGTGATGCCATAAAACTGTACCACAAACATATTTCTGAAGCTAAAAAGGTATATCTTGAGCACAGAATAGATCAGACAGATAACACGAGTAGGGAACTCTTTAGAATTGTTAGAGTTTGTTGATCCTGCCGCAGGTGCCCTCTCACACTCTCATACTGAAGAGTGGATTAGGCAGCTTGCTGACTTTTTTGTCACAAAAATTAAAACTATTCAAGACTCTTTTCCCCCCGTAGATTCTTCCATGGATGCCGATGCCTCAGGTTTCAAATGGAGGCTGGCACCATCCTTAGAGGCAGAGCATGGGCCCACACTATCGGTCTTTCCCCAGATGTCCTGTGCAACATCGCTCGAGTTATTGTCCCGGCTGCAATCTGGCTCACCCCTGGATGCATGTACAGCAAAGTGCTTGGGCAAGGTGGCATCGGCAGTAAACAGCTTGCTGAATCCCCTGCTGAATCCCCTGCTCAATCTGTCTTTGAGCTCCAGAGAGAGAGAGTGGTACCTCGGGAATGGAAACACGCACTCATTCTGCCGCTGATCAAAAAACCTCTGTTAGACCCCTTGCTGCTGGCTAACTATAGACCGATCTCCCTCCTCCCTGCTCTGGCGAAGGTGGTTGAGAAGCATGTACAGCATACCCTTACCACCTTTATTGAGAATAACAACATTCTCCATGACTCTCAATCCGGTTTCCGTGCTAACTATAGCACGGAGACAGCCCTCGTGGAGGTGACCGATGCCATCAGGGAGACGCTCGATCTGGGGGGAAAGGCTATGTTGGTCATGCTGGACCTGTCGGCGGCTTTCGACACCGTCCCACACGCAGGTCTCCTTGCTAGACTCAGGGAGATAGGACTGCGGGGGACGGTGTTGGATTGGTTTCAATCCTTTCTATCCGACCGTCGACAGGTGATCTGGGCTCCACCGTTCTCCGCTGAAATGCCATCGCTAGAGGTTGGGGTTCCTCAAGGGTCCATTCTGAGCCCCACCATCTTTAACATCTATATGGTCCCTCTAGCGTTGGTAGCGGAGGCTTATGGGGCCCGGGTCATCTCATACGCTGATGACACCCAGCTCCTGTTTACTTGCAGGAAGGGAGAGGTTTTTGACGGCAACAGGATTAAAGACTGTCTGAGTGCAGTCTTTGCGTGGTTTCAGCGGCACAGCCTGAAATGCAACTCGGATAAGTCTGAGTTGCTTTTCTTTGGCTGTGCCCCTGATCCTGGCTGGAAGTCGTGGTGGCCCCAGGACATGTTCCCTCCTGAGAAGTCATCCTCCCAAGTGAAAAATCTGGGAGTTGTGTTTGATGACAACCTCTCTTTCCGACCCCATATTATGGGGCTTTCAGGGAAATGCTTCGGCATCCTTAAGATGCTTAGGAAATTTCTTCCACTGCTCTCCCAGCAATATCGTAAGACTGCAGTCCAGGCGCTTGTGGGGTCTCGGCTAGACTACGCGAATGCGCTTTTTGCAGGTCTGCCCAAGTACTTTCTGGCCAGGCTGCAAATTGTTCAAAACTCGGCAGCCAGAGCCATATTTGGGCTGCCAAGGAGAGCCAGTGCCTCATTGCTTCTTTCTAGGTTGCATTGGCTACCTATTTCTAGTAGAATTAGGTTTAAAATTCTCACGCTGGCTTTCAAAGCCCTCCACTCTGTTGGTCCTAAATACATCAGAAAGCGTACCGCTTTCTATGTGCCACGGAGGATGCTGCGGTCAGCCGATTTGGCTAAAATGGAGGTGCCTGCTGTCAAACGAGTCCGGATGGCAGCTCGCTTTTGGAATGAGCTCCCTCTTTCCCTCCGCAAAGCTAATAGCCTCTTGGCTTTCAGGAAGGAGCTGAAGACCACGCTCTTCTCCATGTAATCACTGTGACTGTAGCGCTTCTGCCTTTGTGTTTCTGGATTCTTCAGGCCTCTTTGTCAAAGCGCCGGGACACCCCCTGGGGTAGCCTTGCGCTCTAAAAGTACGGCTTTAACATAACATAACATAACATAACATAACATCAAGTGCTCCCTGGTGTAACTCAGCACCCCTGACTGGGAACCACCAGCGTGTCTGGCGGCATCCAGGCGGGGACGGGCGCAGACGGGCTTGCCTTTGGCGCTCCCGCGCCATGGAAGGGTTATATAGGAAGTCTTAAAACCGGGAGAGGAAAAGACTAGCCCGCCTCCCTTACAAGATGGCGACCGTGGGATTGCAAACCGGAAGTGAACAAAGACCCCACAGGCCGGGCCAGAGCAGTGCTCCCTCCACAACAATCAGCCCGCTAATGACTGCGGTGGACCGGGGAGGTACAAAGGCTGCTTCACCCAACTACACAGCAGGTAAGTGAACACACTAAAAAATTAATAGAGTTCGTGCCACATCAATGGTTGTTAATAAAATTGTGCAGCAGGCCTAACAAGTAATAAAATTGTTTTTTTAAAAAAATTATTAGCAATAAGACACACACTAGCAGCACGCAAAGCATAGGGCGCGCTGTTCGCTTCTGCCGTCAACTGCAGGCTTACTGTGCGAGCTCCGGTGCCTTTGACAGCCTATGTAGGAAGTCTTGAAACCGGGAGAGGAAAAGACTAGCCCGCCTCCCTTACAAGATGGCGGCCGTGGGATGGCAAACCGGAAGTGAACAAAGACCCCACAGGCCGGGCCAGAGCAGTGCTCCCTCCACAACAATCAGCCCGCTAATGGCTGCGGTGGACCGGGGAGGTGCAAAGGCTGCTTCACCCAACTACACATCATCCAATTTTCTGAAAAAGATATATGACATTAAATGGGAGGAAGACATTGTGTTGGTGACAATGGATATAACTACCTTGTACACCAGCATCAGACACAAGGACGGACTAAGAGCTAAAGAACACTTGCTGCAAATGAGACCCATGAGATTTGTCAATCATAATCGGATGATTTTTGAAATGATGGAGTGGTGCCTGACCACAAATATTTTTTTATTTGGAAAGAATTTGTTCCAGCAGGAGCAAGGAACGGCCATGGCCACATGCTTCACCCCCAGTTATACCAATTTACATCTGGGCTGGTGGGAGGAGCAGGTGCTCGGGCCATTCCTTGGAACATTGGACAGAGAAAATATTACTTTGGTCTAGATTTATAGATGATATTTATGTGTTGTGGCGGGCACGGAGGCAGAGGTAGACCAATTTATCGGGGGAACTGAACAACAATGAAATCAATTTAAAATGTGTGGGTCTAAGGAGCAAACATACAGTTGAGTTTTTGGATATCAGGGTAAGTGTGGATGGGGCTAAACTTGAGAGTACAGTTTTTAGAAAGCCTACTGCAGGAAATACTATTCTACACGCGAGGAGTGTCCACCCACGGACCCTAATCAGGAGTATCCCCTTTGGCGAGTTCTCAAGAGCCAGAAGAGCATGTAGTACTCTTCAAGAGTATGACACAATTGAACAGGACATGAAACAAAGATTTATAGAGAGGGGTTATTTTGTAAAATGTTTGGAAACAGCATCGAAGAAAGCTAAAGGCCTGAATAGGGAAGCAGTGCTGTTCCAACCCTCTAGAACAACATTGAAAAAAAGAATGAGGAACTTGTACAGTACATGTAGATTTATTACAACATACAATGTAAGGCATGAAGAGGTTAGAAGGGTTTTAAACAAGCACTGGCACTTTATTGTGGAAGATCCTATCCTGGGGCAGAAAGTGAGGAAGAGACCACAAATCACCTATAGAACATCGAAATCCCTGAGAAACTATCTGGACAGTAGTGTATTTGAAGGCACAAGCCCACAGCAAAGTTGACTTAGACAAACAAAAGGATTTTTTAAATGAATGAAGTGCAAGGCATGTCAGCATAGGGAGAACCTCTCATCTCTATTAACTGTTTTTTGTAAATATTGTTTTGTAGTTTACATTTTAAAATACCCATGCAGAGTATGTAGGTAGTACGACCCTACCAGTTAATACAAGAATTCTACAGCATAGGAGAGCTAACAAGGATAGGAGTTATCCCATAGCTAGGCACTACGAGAAAGTACATCAAATTGATCCTATGTCCTTGGTGCATAGCTGCCTAGCACAAGTGCCCAAGAAGGAGAGGTGGGGACAGAGCGAGCATTGAGGAAACTAGAAACCTTTTATATCATTGTACTAGATGCTACAGAACCGAATGGTTTTAATCTTGACGAGGAATTATATACATGCCTATACGAAAATGAAATTTGGAAAGACCCCACATAGCACACATACACACCCAGAGCCACACAATAACACCCAGAGCCAGCCACACACACCCAGAGCCAGCCACACACACACACCCAGAGCCAGCCACACACACACACCCCCAGAGCCAGCCACACACACACACCCCCAGAGCCACACACACACCCACCCAGAGCCACACACACCCCCAGAGCCACACCCCCCCCCCCCCCAGAGTCACACACACACACACACCCACCCACCCAGAGCCACACACACACACACAGAGACACCCCCCCAGAGCCACACACACACCCAGAACCACACACACACAGAGCCACACACACACAGAGACACAGAGACACACACACAGAGCCACACACACACACCCAGAGCAACACACACACACACACCCAGAGCCACACAAACACACCCTGAGCCACACACACACCTTGAGCCACACACACACCTTGAGCCACACACACACACACACACACACACACACACATCCAGAGCCACACACACACCCACACCCAGAGCCACACACACACCCACAGCCACACACACACCCACACCCAGAGCCACACACACACACCCACCCAGAGCGGTATAGGGCGGGAACGGGATAAAAAAAGTATTAAAATATGCCGCTTACCTGCTAGCAACTCAAGGAAAGTGAAATGTGGAAAGTGACACAACTACTCCCAGTAGGCTTAGTGTTAGCTCAAAAGCAGGCCAAAGTATTGATCATGGGTAATTTGACAGCTATATATTCAAAGTGCAATTTTACTCACGCAAACGTTACTGCCAAACCGATCTTTTGGCTGACCTCAGCCAAGATATTTCAGCAGACTAGAAAAAACAAATACAACTACAAAAGTATAAACATGCAAATTAATGCAAACGAATCAAGAAAAAATCAGCTGGTCACATTTACACAAGCGCATGTCCACACCGAGATCTGTACATTAGTCTGTAACATATTGTTTCATCTCTATCCTCTACGTGCGTTATTACAAGTAGAGAGCACCACACACATCCATGCTCTGTAAACAGCATTCATCCTCTGAATGAAGCACATAAATTAGAGCAGTCGACAACCATAGATGCATAGATTCCATAGGCAGGCCAAATACCAAATTATGTTAAACAAGCATAGCCTTCCCAGGACTCTTCTGGCATCCACTGGGCACACTAAAGTCACAGCAAGCAAAATAAATAACATTAGGTAAAAACAAGTGATCTGAAAACTATTGGCAGATAATAGGGATTAAAATACATGAAGAGCAGCTGCTGACAAGTATATGGCAAGGCAACGCCTTCTACGTTTACTTCATTAACCAGCGCTCAAAATTAAATGAATAATAAATAGGCACTGTTCTGTTCTTAGAAGACCAGATGTCGAATCACACTGGAAAGAACTCTGGGAGGTGTGTAACATACAGGACTACATCCGATATCAGTGTGCTGGTCATCTTCGAGTGCAACAGCAGCGCTTTCATCCACATTGAGCATGAAACTATCTGGTGTATTTCAATGGAAAACCTACACTTTTTGAAGAAAACATTATCCACGATTAAAATGATTTCCTTTGGGGAAAAAAACATTCCCACAACTTTTGCAAAATAGAGAGAAGACATTTTTACAAGCCATTTACAGAATTACTCAAACCTAATTTTGGACTAGTGGGTTATGTATGCAAACGATGTAACAAGTTACTGAATAACCACAATGTTATGTTTGGGGGGGTTTTACGATATTTCCAATGGTGACCGTGTTCCTCCATGGAAGCGTCAATGTTCCCACACCTGATCCTAAAACTTACAATGGAGTAAAACCTGCCATGATATTGGATTTTAACCCTTCAAAAGAGCAATTTCCAATCATGAAGACAGACATGCCGAGAGTCATCAACACTGTAAAACTACACAGTAAAGAGTGCAGAAGAGCTAAACAATGACCCTCTCAAGTGCACTATCAACCATCAGCAGAGGAGGTCAGCCAGATGGAGCGGCCTTCACAGATGTCACTGCGTTTTTTTACGCATAAGTGAGGCAAGGTGCACAAAAAATGTGCGAAGTGGGCTTTCTGTCCTTAACTTATAGGCACGCTTGCTTTCCTAAACCTTAAATATATTACCATCCACAGCCACGTCCCACAACATACACTAAATGCCACTCGCAGAGGAAAAGAAGCTGTCATTCTTTACCTCAGTAGCTGCTGGGTTAGCATTCAATAAGCAGCCTACACGCGCAATGCTGACGGAGAAACTGAAAACTAGCAAAATCACAAACCTTAAAAATATAGAATAGCGAAAGATTTCACAGTTGTAAGGACATTTTCCATCTCTTCAGCAGCAATTCAGAGACCAACAAATTATTCCACAAGAAATCAAGGCAGAAGTTGAATATGTTGAACTTCCTGTTTCTCCCTATCAAATGCCAATATAAATTGTTTACAAATAAATAAAGCAAGGCAGAAGTACAGGTGATAAAATTTCTTCCTAAGCAGTCACTTACATTAACCCCGCTTGGGAGATTGAAAGGCGCGCTGTATTTTGCGTTAAAGCCTGAAGTGCAAGCGCACGGTCACCGCATGGTCAGGGCCGGCAGTCGCCATCTAGGGAGACCGAAAAGAACGGTTTACCTATTTCCCTCGCACAGCTGATGAAGTGCGCGTGGCCTCCAGTTTCAGCAGCTGGGGGCTTTCCGGGCCCGTTTCATCACTTCCTTCTCCGCGCTGAAATTCTTGCAGCTTTCCGTAAGGTCGTCCCGTGCCTGCATTCTGCAGCTGGCGCACTACAGGGCTCCCCGCCCCGCCCCGCGCGCAGGCTTGGGTCTCTGCATGCTGTGCTGCAGCAGTGCAGAGGGCGACGCAGGAACCCCGCCACATCTGAACACTCCGGCGAACCACAAAAATAGAACAGGTTTCCAGTCAAGAAGAGAACCGGTGTAGCCGAGAGGATTCAGGAAGTGCCAAGAATCCCTTAAACCGAGCACATGACTTCATGAATGAACACGCTTGTGCCTGCCTCAAGGCGTCCAGCAAGCAGGCATGCAAAGGGCAACTCGCTGGGAATAGTTAACGAGTATATTATTTCAGAGAAGGGCAGGCAAACGAGAACCCCGTGATTAATGAATGAAAACACTGACAGGGGGAGGGGGGGCGGGAACGGGATAAGCAACGAGACACGCAAACACGTAAAAAAAACAAAGAGACGACATGAGACGGGGTAAACGTACAAAGGGAAAAGAAAATTTCAAACAAAATGCAGGTTACCTGATCGCAAATATAAACTCCTTCCTGGCAACTTCAATTTCGCAGCCCACTCCTGGGAAATACTTTTGGTAACTGACCAAAACAAGGCGACCAAAAAAATAAAAATAAATAGTAACCGCCCACCACCGCAATGACGTTGTCAAAGGGGCAGGATGAGAAAAAAATCGCCGGAACGCCCACGAATCGCCTCGGTGAATGACGGGCAGATCTCTCTTCCAATGGATAGCCTCCATTTATGGAGCTAGCCAATGGAAGAGAGAGGCGGAACTAAGGCCATACTGTTCTAACATAAGATTTCGCCTGCCGGAAACGCTGCTGCGCAGCTGTTCGCCAGGCGAAACCTAAAGACTAGCTGACATAAAGGAAAGAGAGATGCATAGAGAGAAGGATGTATCGAAGGAGAGTGCGCAGGCAAAGCCCGGCTTGGGGTAAAAGCTAGACGTTAGCACGCATTAAAACTGCTTACACCCCTCCCCCCACTCAATACCCACCCAGTGCAAAAGAGTATTGTGGCCCCCAACGTTTTCTATTTTTTTACTCCGAGTCCGGGCCTTCAAAAGCCTTTTGGCACCTCATTAATTTTGAGCGATGCAGTTGTTTAGTTTAATCATCGCTATATTTCCCTCGTTAAGACCAAATGTGTTGGAATCTATCCATGCTTTATGAAAACGATTGTTTGAAAAGTCTATGTCTCGTTTCCAGAAGATGACAATGGAAGTTGAGTCTCTTCAGTGGAAGTTTAAAAGCACGTTACTTATTAAAATTGTTAGGTGGTTATGCGTAGGTTCCAAATACATATTGAAAATAAAAGCGGACGGAGAAGGCCCCTCTGGTCTCTCTAATTCTCGTGGTGCCTTATATTCTCCGTTTATCTCAGACTTCCTGCTTAAAAGATTGCATTGAAACCGTGGAAACGTTTCTCTGCAGTAGTATCCAAACAAAACGGAGCTCTGATGCCCTCTTGTGGCTATCTTCATTCCACACAGTTCTACTAAACATTGTATTGTGTTCTTTCAAACATTTGTAAATATAAGCGGTAGAATTTTAAATTAAATAATAAGCCATTTAGGAAAATATTTATTTTCATCATCATTTTTTTTCAATTCAAAAAGATGAATTTTTTTAAAGTTGTGGAAGGATGTTATTCTTTGGCCTACATCAGGAGAAAAACAGATAACATCCAAAGCAACATTTAACTCTTCCGGAAAATCTTAAATCGAGTTTTTTTAAAACATTATTTTCGAATATGAAATTACCAAAATTAAAGAATCACTGTGGTGTGAGTGAATGTATCATTTCTTACCAAATCAAAACACAGAAATATTATATGTCATATTGCCTAAACATCTAAGCACCACCCTACTACATGAATAATTATTCTACCCATTCCATGCTAATACATCCGGAGATGGTAAAATAAACTTGATACACCAACAACAGCAAATTATTATGAATGAATAGGGTACAGTGAACTAAAAGAAGGACCTTCAAATGTAGTTAAAGTTTGTGACTGAGCTAGGGAAAGTTAATCGAAAACAGCATGAACAACAACAATGGAAATAAAATGACATAGACTCTACTTGCGTGTGTGCTGCAGAGATAATAAACAGCAAGATGTACAAGGGAAAGGACAAGAGTGACAAGATTGGCCTCCACCTTGATCGATATGGGTGCTAGGCCCAAACTGAGGTCTACTTGACAAAGGTCAGTAAAACACACTTCTACACAATATTGGAAAATTGTTGCAAATGTAACAGTACTATATCAGTGTGTGCATGTATAATAACGTATGAATCTACTTTCTGCACATTGTTAATCATGTTAAACAAACGAAACCACTGAAATTCTTCAATTATAGTTACCTGACGTAACTAGAACTCGTGCCCTGAAGTGACTATAACTTGCACTCTCCCCATACTGTGATGGTATCAATGAGATCATTAAACATATCATGAGTGATTTAATATGTGAAGGTACAAGCATTCTATGACTCGGGGAGAGGGCCCCATGACTCCCTCCCTCCAAAAAATAACATTCACCACGAGGGACGGGGGCCCTAGAGCCTTCAAATGCCCAGGGGAGTGGGGCTGCACGCCCTCGTCCCATGAAAATTACATTGACCCCGAGGGGTGGCTCAGGAAGGCGGGCCATATAACCCCTCCGCTTAAGCATGACATCAGCCTCGCAGCACCTTACAATATCACCAACATTCTGAATCCGCTCATCTCAAAAGCCTGCCATTTCTACAACAAAGGTGGGGGGCCCCATATAAAGGAGCTGCTCTACTGCTAAACACTTGGGAACTATCCAGAGTTCTCTGCTTCCTTTATTGCATAATTAATGCAGCACTCTAAACCTGAAAGAGTATTTGTAAGACAGTGCCCTCTTATGGGATGGTTGTCCCCACTTTTTGCTAAACTGCTGATGTGCTTTGACTGAGTGTGCCCTGGGTTCCTGCCAAACAGGTACCCAGGGCCTATGTTCTTTACCTAAACTGCATTGAAGACAACACCCAATTGGCACTCTTTGGCCATAGGTCAGTCCCTTGTAAATGGTACCACAGGTACCAAGGGCACAGTGGCAAGGGACGGCCAGTAAGGGCTGCAGTACTTATTGTGCCACTCTTAGTGGCCCTGTACCTTTACACACACAATGCCTTTGCAGGCTGCGTGCTTTGGTGCAGAACAAAGAGAAGAGTCAACATGCCACACATACCTGTGTGCCATGCCTACAACCCACTGCCCTGGCATAGGTCAGCCACCCCTCTAGCTGGGTGCACTATACCAGTGGTGAGGGTACAGGTGCATGAGCCCTGTACCCCTACTGTGTCTAAGTCAATTCTTAGACATTGTAAGTGCAGTAATGCCATTAAGAGTATATGGTGCTGGGAGTTTGTCATTACGAACTCCAGAGTACCATAATGGTTTTACTGAAAACTGGGAAGTTTGGTATCAAACTTCTCATCCCATTAAACCCACACTGATACCAGTGTGGGATTTAATTAAAATTTCACCCTGAAGGCATCATAGAGATGCCCCTGAAAAGCTACCTAACAGTAGTGTCCAAGCTGAGTGGCTGCTCGCCAGCTGCCAACACCAGACATATTTCTGGACCCCTGGGACGAGAGCAAACTGTTCTCAGGTGTCAGAAACAATGCATATCCTGGGACAAGGTGCCACGCATGCTCCCCTAGGATAGGCTGGATCCACGAAGGGGAAGCTTCAAAAGCTTGCCACCTTTATGAGCTTCCACAGTCCTTTTGCTGCTTCCAGAAACTGGCCCCCACCGGTTCTGACCCTCACTTTGGGTGGGAGAACCAGTAGGAAAACCAAGTGAGGAAGGGAGGTGTGCCTACCTTTGCCAACCCCACCCCTCAGGTGGGGGAGGCGAGGCGAAGCACAACACTTAGTCATTGCCATCTTGCGGATGGGGGGGGGCCTAGCCAACCAGAGTGAGGCATATGCCCCCCTCCCACTGTAGGCTGGCATAATAGAGGGTGTACCCACCCCACCCCTACCTGTAACACCCCTAAATTTAGTATTTAGGGACCACCTTGAACCATGCCTCCTTGGACAAGAACCAACCAAGTAGTAAAGAAGAAGGATCGAAGAGCTGTGCTGAAGCTAAGATGAGGAGGACGCCCACTGACTTGGCCCCAGCCCTACCAGCCTGTCCTCATCTCGAACCTGCAGAAGCGAAATCCCGGTGAGTCCTGCAGCCAGCAACCTCAAGAACCTCGAGAACCTACCCTGCCTTCCACAGTAAAGGCTCTGTCTCCCGTAAGCACCGGATTTGCTCACCCACAAACTCTGGCACCGGCCAAATCTGCGAGTCTGCAGCCGACTCCCAAAGCGCGAGTTCAATTGGCCCAACACCACAAGGAGGTCTCCCCGGCGATTCTGACCTAAGATCTGGTAATCTCTGACCTGCTTCGGGACCGCGACCGGAGCTGTTAAGAAAAAAAGACGCCTAAAGACACCCCTGCACCCGATGTCCCACAGCTGTGGGTGGCCCAATGATGGTGTCCCGGCATCCCCAGGTATCCCAACTCCAGAAGACCTTTGTGGCAGAGCCTGCAGTCTTTGTTGAAACCAGAGAATCCCTATTGAAATCAACAGGGCACCCGAGGCCAAGACGTCAAAACAGCACCCTGCACCCAACTGCCCCAGTGCCGCTGCAGGTGTACTTTGGGTGCTAACTCAGATCCCCCTTTGTCCTGAGCCTAACACCAGGAGCTTTGCTCCCACAACCCTTTGGCCTGCATATGAGCAGCCACCAACAGGAGGCCCCCTATCCTCCATTGGATAACATTGGTCCTCAGCACTCTGCACCAGGCCACCCTAGTGCCAGGGACGGGTGTTTTGAGAGTGCATCCTTGACCCTGGGGAAACCCTTGTTCTAACCCCAGAAACTCAACCCCAAAGACCGAGTACTTACCTGTTAACCAATAACTTAATTTCTCTCCCTAGGAATACATTGACTTTTTCCTTAAACATTGTTTTAGGTGTGAAAAACTACAATTTTATAAAACTGATTTTACTTACCTTTTCTCTAGGAAGCGTGATATCTAAGCACATCACACCGAGTAGAAATAGTGAGTTAAAAATAATCTAAAAAGTAATTGAAAAGTAATCTGAAAAGTCATTTCAACATTTTGACTTACCTGTATTTCAACCAATTGCATTTGAACTTGCATTCATTTGTAAACCACTGCATACGATTTTGCCAAGTATTTTTTTTCCTTACCTGTGCCAGACTTGGCTTGGTTCTAGAAATAAAATAACTTATTCATATTTTTATACAATCAAAATTGGTCTTAGTTCAGTCTTTGAGTGTGTGACATTTTTTTGCCTGAGTGTGTAGAAATGCTTAACACAACCCTCTGATAAAGCCTTACTTCTCACCCACACTACCACAAATAGAAAGTAAGGTGCTATCTACTTTTACCTCTGCCTACCTTTGAAGTTCCACTGGACTCTGTGCACACTATACCTCATTTTGGTATAGTATATTCAGAGCCAGCTTCCTACAGTATTGTCTTGACTTATACTGGGCACTCCCCTGTGTCTGGACAAAGATATACCTCTTTAATATGAGCAAAAGGTTTTTTTTTTTCATGATGCTGTTCTAATTCAATCCCTATAAATGTTGCTAATTTAAAGGCATTTGAGGTGGCAGATTCATAGTGTTAATGGTTTTGTAGGGTGCTACATATAACAGAGTTTCTTTCCATCTACAACTCAGGAGTTTCCTTTTTGCAAATCTATCTATCTATCTATCTATCTATCTATCTATCTATCTATCTATCTATCTATCATCATGGTATTTTCTGTATTTCTCGACATGTCAGGCGTGCAAACACCGCCATAATTTTTTAGCACAACCCAGAGAGCCTCATCTTGAGTGGGATATTCCTGTTCATAGTTTACCATTCTAGATAATTCACTATTTAAGAAGGTGTGTTTGTTAAGGTCAGAGTTGGATTTCAAAGATTGAAGAAACATAAGGAAGGTATTTGGAGCTGAGAAAGGGGAGTTCATCAGCGGTGGCTCCTCCCCTAAGGCGGAGGAGCATCGCTCCACTGCTTCTAAGCAGTGCAAAAATGGAAAAGTGAAATGATGATAAAAAATGTTATCATTTTATTTTTCTGTATTTGCTCGGTTAGTGTAATTTTAGGTGTGGCGGTACTAATCTGTCCAGGGCAGTGTGCGGAGTGGTTGGTACGCTTTCTAAGTGTGCAGGACGGTGTGACCAGCTGTCTTGGTCCAGCCAAACCGCCATGCGCACTTAGGATGTTCTCCACCCGGCTGTATAGCAAGGCTGGGTGGAGAACATGCACAGGTTCCCAGTCCCTGTCAGCGCACCAAACCGTGGAGCTCAGACCAATCACAACATTGCTGTCATGCAGGTGACAGCAGTGTCGTGATTGGCTAGGGGATTTTGGGAGCCTGTGTGCTTCCGAGACTCGGAGTCAGGAAGAGACAGAGGACGGGGTGGCGTCCTAATACAGATAAGTAAACTTCTTTTTTTTAATCCCCCGAACCCACCACCCAATTCTATACCGGGCACCACTGGAGTTCATTATGGGTTGGCCTTACCAGGACATACTGGGTATGCAATTAAACCCTAGGGCCAACCTTCCTGTGTGTATGATTTGTATGAGTGCCACTTTGTAAAAAAGATATTCATCATTAGAGGAACATATTCATGCATGAGTCAGGGAAAGTTAAATCGTTCAGGCACAAAATTGTGATTCAGCAAGATGTTGAAGCAGGGAGACAGAAACTGAGAAATGCCCTGCTGACCTGAAGGGGAAAAAGTAAGGACATTGTACAAGGTTCATGTTCAAATGATACCACAGAGGCAGCTGAATAGTCAGATTGACTTTTGCCCACAGTTATATCATTGACGAGTTTGTGGAGACTTGAGGCTATGTGTGGACCTAGAGTGATGCAAGTTGGATAGATAATGTTGTCCTTCAATACTTGCAGGAATTATTATCAGTCATTGCAGGACCAGCCATATTTTCTACTATATACTTAACAAATGCATAACATCAGGTTGAACTAGTCAAGGGCACCAGGAGCTTTACGGCTTTCATTACTCTGGGAGGAGCATACCAAAACAAGAGGATGTGTTTTTGGTAATGCATGTGCCTCAGTAGTTTTCTATAGACTCATGTGTAGTAGCCTAAAAGAGGTAAAAAGATATGAAGAAAGATGACACAATCTTGAGGAAGGCATTGTCAGTCCTGCAAGAATTTGCTTTTACTGTGAAATGTGAAAAACCTACATTTAGACAAGAAGTTGAGTACTGTGACCACAAGATAGCCAAACAAGGAACAATACCTAAGAAAGACCATAGTAAAATCATTATTACAACACCTATACTTTCCACAAATGAACAGTTATTGCCATTCTTTGGTCTTAGAACTATCTGCAAGTTTCATTGAGAACTCTTTAAGTAAAGGTAAACCACTATGAAGGTTACTTTAGAAAAGTGCCAAATAGATACAATCCAGTGCTTTGGGAGGCTCAAACAAGAGTTTGTCAAGGTCCTATGTTTAATGCCACTCTATATTGGAAAAATATGTCAAATGCGCAGTAGTTGCTGATGTGAGTGGATATGGTGTGGAAGCCATGTGGTTCAAAGGGACATAGTGGAAGAATGGATTGTGTTGTATCGGTCCCCATGCTTTGCGTCTGTCAGAAAGGAATAGTTCAGAAATTGTCTGTAAACAAGCTTGTTAAGCAGAACATTTCAGTAAATATTTATAAAGAACAAAATTCTTACTTAGAACAGATCAAAAGCTTTTAGTTAATTTGTTGGCACCAGGAGAAAGCAGATTGATGACAGCAAGATTAACCGGACTGACACCAAAAGTACAGGCTTATTATTATGTCGAAGAATTTATCCCAGAGAAACTGAATGTGCAAGGTGATGACCTTGTCAGTGAAGTGCTTTACTTCTCGCATAGCCCTGATGAAGTAGATGCTGCCCCTAACCCTTGCTGGTCAGAGTTCGAGGCCCACCTCCACCCATAGGCAGCCGCCTGCGCCTCATCCCTGGTGGTCCATTGGGGAGCTTCTCTGCTCTGCCACTGCTCTGCGATCTGTCTTTCTGCCTTCTGATCTTTTTCCTTTTTTCTTCTCTTTTTCGTTTCTCTTCTACTTTTCTCTTTTTTCAAGTTTTTTGCTTCTGATCTATTGCCTCTTTTTTGCTCCTTTTTCCCCATGCCCCTGCTCACCCGCAGCCCTGCTTCCTTCCAGCACCATTTCCCACTTTACTGCCTCCTAGCTGTTCAGCCCTCCCCCTCACACTACTTATGGTGGCACTGGCACGCCAAAGGCAAGCCCGTCTGTGCCTGGACTGCGCCCAGCGCCACAGACCCTGGTTCTTAACCATCCTTCATTACGACGCCAGCACCCTTCACGCCCTCAACACCGGATGCCCCACTGCCTGTCGCCAGGGATCGTCGAACGACACCCAGGGCCATTTTAGCCGCCAGCACTGCATCTGCACCTTCGACTGCAGCCGCACTCCAGCCCCCCCATCGCAAGACCGCCAGATAATGGCCCAGCCATCACAACTGCATCCTGCTCAACACACGCTCCCCCCACAAACACGCCTTAGAGATCTGGGACCTGCTCGATGCCATCAACCCCAACAATGCTTTCCTCACGGAAACCTGGATGACCTGCACGTCAGCCCTGCACATCGCCACTACCATCCCTAACTGCTAAAAAATCATTCATAAGGACCGCATGAACAAACCGGGGAGGCATCACCATCATACATAAAAGGACTCTCCGCCTCACCACCCACGCGGATGACCAGTCAACCAACATGGATCACCTCCACATCCACTTTCAGGTCCAGTCCAACCCGAACACCACCCTCTGCAGCACCCTCATCTACACACCCCCTGGACCCTGCCCACCATTCAGTTATTCCATCATCTACTTCATCGCACTCCACACTCTTGCCTCCACACACTACATCCTCCTTGGTGACCTCAACTTCCACCTGAACAACTCCAACAACAAAAACACCTCATCTCTGCTGGAGAACCTCACCACCATCTGACTCAAACAACGAGTCACTTCCCCAACCCACCCACTTAGCCAGACAGATGCTTGACCCCATCTTCTCCGCCAGAGACAACATCACCTTCAGCCAAACCACTGAGCTCCAATAGACCAACCACTGCCGCATCCACTTCTCTTTAATCAAACCCACCATACAGCACCGCGCACACCAATACCCTCACCAACGTTGGGACAAGGTCTACGAAGAACAGCTCACCACCTGCCTTGGCAAAACCCCCCCACTGACATCCACAGACACCAACACCTCTGTTCGCCGCCTATGCCGATGGATCTCCACCTGTGCTGACACCCTGGCTCCCCCGAAGTAAGCCTCAGTAAGCGACACTCCAAGAAAGTCCACTGATTCTCTCCGGCCCTTTACGAATCCAGGTGTAACTGTAGACAGCTTGAGAAGAGATGGAGGAGCAACAAAACCCCAGAAGACCACTCAGCCCTCAAAACCACCATCACTGCACACCACCACCTCATCAGAACATCAAAGAAAAAGTGGCCCTACAACAAAGGATCAATGCCAGCACACTTAACAGTAAAAACCCTCTTCACCATGGTCAAAGAGTTTGCCAGACCCAGCTCAGAGACAGCAGACATCCTTCCCTCCCAAAACCTCTGCAACAACCTAGGCACCTTCTTCCACCACATGATTAAGGAGCTGTACAACAGCTTCGATACCCAGGACCCTCCCACGGCACCCAGCAACACAGAGCCCCAGCAGACCACCCTCGGTCCTCAGCTGGACTCCCCTCACTGCGTACAACACCTTTGAGATCATGAAGAGCATCCACTCCAGAGCACCCTTGAATCCCTGCTCACATCACATATTTAACAGAGCCGGCACCAACATTGCCCCCAAACTCTTCCACACCATCAACTGCTTCATCACTTCCGCCACCTTCTGGGAAGACTGGAAACACACAGATCAACCCCTTGTTGAGTAAACCCTCTGCCGACCTGACAGATGTGAAGAACTTCAGACCCATCTCTCTTCTCCCCTTCCTAGCCATCAACTCCAAACTCTCTGAGTTCATTGAAGAGAATCACATCTTGGACCTCTCCCAATCTGGCTTCCAAAGCACCCACAGCACAGAGATTGCCCTCGTCGCCGCCACAGATGACGTCCGCACCCTCCTCAATGAAGGGAAACAGCAGCCCTCATCCTCCTGTACCTCTTGGCCTTCTTTGATACTGTCTCTCGCCGCAACCTATGTGCAAGACTCCACAACACCGTCATCCATGACAGAGCCCTAGAATGGATCCGCTCCTTCCTCATCGGCCAACACAGGCACAGACTACCACCATTCCTCTTTGAACCCACAGAGATCATCTGTGGTGTGCCTCAGGGCTCCTTCATGAGCCCCACTCACCAACATCTACATCACCCCGCTCGATGCCATGCCCGGGAACTACGGAGTCCACATGATCTCCTGTGCCGACAACACAGCTGATTCTGTCCCTCACCAACGAACCCATAGTCGCCAAGACCAACTGCCACGATGGGATAAAGGTTGTCGCCACCTGGATGAAGAACTGATGCCTCTTGCTCTACTCAGAGAAGACCAAAGTCCTCTTTTTGGGTTCCATCCCCTTAGCCTGGGATGGCTCCTGGTGGCCCACAGCACTTGGAACCCACCCACAGAATACGCACAAAACCTCGGTATCATGCTGGAGTCCTAGATCACCATGAACCGCCAGATCAATGTCTTCTCATCATCCTGCTGCCACATGCTATGCCTGTTCCAAAAGATCTTCAAATGGATCCCCACTGAGTCCAGAAAGATGGTCACCCAAGCACTCACTCACCAGCAGCAGAATTGACAATAGCAATGCACGCTACGTGGGCATCACCCAGAAACTCCTCAATAAACTGCTAAATATTCAAAACACCTCCGCCAGACTCTTACTCAACATACCCCACAGCAGGCACATCACCAGCCACCCCAGAGACTGCCACTGGCTCCCAGTCAACAAAAGAATCACCTTCAAACTACCCACTCATGCCTATAAAGCTATACATGATGCGGCACCTGTGCACCTTAACCACCGCCTCTATTTCCAGGCACCCACGAGAGACCTTTGGTTCGTCCAACTGGCCCTGGCTACCATCCCACATAGCTGCAAGACCATGGCTGGTGGAAGATCCTTCTCCTACCTCACAGCAAAGACCTGAAAAACCCTTCCTTTCTACCTCAGGTAAACACCATCACTGCCTCAATTCAGGAAGGACGTTATGACCTGGTTCTTTGACTGACCCACAGCCCCTCTGGGGGACCCATTGTCCCCCCCCCCCGCCCCAGTGCCTTGGGACCCTGACTGGTGAGTAGTGGTACTTTACAAGTAACCTCATTGATTGATTGATGGGTGTCCTATATAGATTGCCTTCACAGCTGTATAAAGAATGTTGCATAGTGAAGTGGTCACTATATATAAGGTTGTAGAAAGTATAGGGATATTTAGTTACAGTTGGTCTCATGAAATTAATTTGAATGGAGATTGTTATGCATGTGGGATAGTCTGGGATGAGTTCATGTTGAAAGATGGTGTAGAGATTAGGGGAGACAAATTGTGCCACCGGTGAGCTTATGTGAGAAAATTATTGAACTAGTCCATGAAAGGCATTGTAGCATGCTAGGTAGAGGGAGATGAGAGAATATTTTTGGTGGCTAGATAGACACTAAAATGCATAAAGGGTAAGAGATTGTTTATTTTGCAGAAAGAGTGATAGGATAGCAAAGGCGTTTAGTATGCCGCCATGTGCTTTGGACTTGCCAAACGGTCAGTGGAAAAAGTGGTGTTCTAGATGGGTCCTTTTTTCACTACTTGAAATAAAATCTTACAATTTTGTTATGATTCTTTAGTATCAAAAGTGGCTGGAGGTATGAATGATATGAAGCATGAATAGGAATGTAGTCAATCATTTTTTGGAAGATGTGTTGTACCAGGAAGGCTTTCCAGAAGACAGAATGTCTGATAATGGTATCCAACTTATGACAAAATGCAGGAGTATCTAAGGTTAACCTGGGATTAAGAATTCCCATATGGCTTTGTACAACCCAGAGGCTAATGAGTAGATTGAACTATTTAATAAAGGGGTCATGTAGTCTATACACTTGGTGTGAGAGAATACATTTCTTGCATGGTTACCCCCCCATGTTTGCTGAATTTGTTTGCTGGATTTTACACTCTGGAAACTGGGGCACTGCTGTCCAGTGCCCAGGATACGTACTGTGACCCATAAAACATGTAGAAATTGGCGAATCCATGACTTATTTAACTTTTCTATACGTTTATGGTGCAGAAATACAGCACCTGGCATGAAAAGTTAAATTTCACCTGTGGGTTCACACTTATTGTGCCATCCACCAGTGTGAAACAGAAAACATAGTTTCAGGCCTATCATTGTAACTTCACTGTTGTAGTG
This sequence comes from Lissotriton vulgaris, assembly GCF_964263255.1. Taxonomy (NCBI): domain Eukaryota; kingdom Metazoa; phylum Chordata; class Amphibia; order Caudata; family Salamandridae; genus Lissotriton; species Lissotriton vulgaris. The sequence goes on from NC_141689.1 coordinate 1,781,593,796, forward strand.
TTCAACCTGTAAACCTGCAGACTTGTAGAGCGCGATTGCTGCCCGGAGGCGTCCAAGCGCTAGGGTAACCAGAACCTACCGAAGAGCAGATGAGGAGGAAGCTAGGGATTAGTGGGGGGAATTAAACAGGAAAGTCTTTAATTGTTTACGAAACACAGTGAGGTTGGGATTGGCTCTGAGATGTAGTGGCAGAGTGTTCCAGGTTCTGGACGCATTGTAGGCGAACGTCCTTCCGCCTGACCTGGATCTTTTTATTCTTGGCGCCACTGCTAAAAAGGTCTGGCTGGCGCGAAGGCTTCGGTTGGGAATGTAGTGAGTAACTAGGTCACGTGAAATGCTGGGGCCTGTGTCCCAGAATGCTTGGTGGGCTATGCACATAGCTTTAAAAAGGACTCCCTGCCGAATCGGTAGCCAGTGAAGGCTGACCAGACCGGCCCTCACTGATTGTCTCCGAGGGATCTTGAGCAGTAAGCGCGCTGCGCAGTTCTGCACTATCTGCAGTCTGCGCAGAGTGTAATCCGGGGCGCCTAGATAGAGCACATTGTTGAAATCGAGGCGTGAGTGTATGAAGCCTTGTATGGCCACCTGTTTGGCTTCCAGGGGGAGGAGGGGGAAGATTTTATTTAGCATCCTCATGATGCCAAAACAGGTGGCTGATAGTTTTGTGGCTTGAGCGTTTAAGGACAGAGATCTGTCTAGCTACACTCCGAGCTATGCTCTCGCAACTACAATAAGGTGTCACAGAAAAAGTACAATGACCAAAATGAATCAATGAACAGAAGCAGATTCTCTCGTATGTTTCTTGTCACAGCAAGGTGATGGTTTATTGCATCCAGACTTGAGGATTGTCACAGTTAGCCGACACGTGTTTCGTCGTGCACAGTTGAGTCAACACGACTCTTCAGGGCTGGTGGTACAAAAATAATGTATGCATATTCAGTTGTGCGTCATATCACTGTGGAAATATGATTCCCTGATCCCTAAGCCCAAGGCAGTTTCACAGGCTGGTAGATCCACCACCACCAGTTCTGTCAATTCCAGCACCACTTCACTGAGCTCTACTGGACTCAGCGATATTGAGAATGAAATTCTAGCCAATACTGAGCCCAACAATTCAACCTTTTTTTAGAAATGGAACGTGTGAGGAAGGGCAACATGATACAGCCACCAAAGGTTGCTGTAGACCCAAACCCCACCGGGGCAAACGTAGGAACAAGCGAAGATTACCGCAGGAAACTGAGGTCAGGGACACAGAGGAACTAGCTACACTAGTTGACACGGTACAAGTCATTAATCTTTCCTCATTCCCCTTGACACCGGAGATGGTCTCCTTACTCAGTAGAGGCCTGAACTTTAATCCCTATGCCACCGGTGACATGTGCCAAACCAAGATTGATATCTTTAAGTTTATACGCAATCTTAAACTTAAGAAACATTTTGCTGGATCACAAGACACACAGAGACAACCTAGACACACTCCTAATGTTTTTGATGATATATCTTTGACCATTAAAGATGTGCAAACCACACACTTGCTTCTTTCTTTAACAGACAGGGAAGACAGTCCTCTTGAAATGGAAAGGCTACTTGAGGAGCTTGATGTAGAGACTGATTACAGTATGGCGAGTGGTTTGAAAAGTAAATCCAAATGGACACCCACATTATAAGGGGGTAATGTGATTGACAATTTTCACAAACATGTTCTTGAAGATCTGAATAGAATTAATACCAAGAACTTAAACACCAAATTTAAGTATAAGGACAACCTGACTAAAGGGGAACGGTTAGCACTTTCCACTTTAAGCAATAATCCCAACATCATCATCAGGGAGGCAGACAAAGGGGGTAATGTGGTGGTTATGGATCTGACTGACTATAACAACGAGATCCATAGCCAACTTAATGATGACGCTTGTTATGAGTTACTTAATCATAACCCCATGGGTCCACTAACACTTCTACTTAATGGACTCCTACTTAACTGGAAACAATCTGGTCTTCTGGATGACAATGAGTACCTGTACCTCAAAGTCTTCAGACCCACGTACCCTTGGTTGTACACTTTACCCAAAGTTCACAAGAATCTACCATTTCCACCGGGTAGACCGATAGTATCGGGGATAGGGGGCCCACTGAAAGAATCGCAGAGTATGTGGATCTTTTCTTGGGACCTCTAGTCAAGAACCTTCCTTCTTACATACAAGACTCCAAACATATACTGAATATCATGTTGGACATGGAATGGCAACAAGACACCATATTAGTAACAATGGATGTGGTGTCTCTCTACACCAGCATTAATCCCGAACTAGGCATCTCAGCCATTACCAAACTGCTATCCAACAGACCGGCTTCACTTTGGGCACACACCAACATGCTACTACACATGATGAAAATCATCTTAGAGAACAACTTCTTTATTTTCGATCGAAAGTGGTATCGACAAAAAAAGGGGGTAGCTATGGGCTCCAAATTTTCACCATCCTTCGCTAATCTCTTTATGGGGGCTTTGGAGGCTGATTTAATTTGGGGCACCAAAGGAACACAATACGTCGACTCCATAGTCTTTTGGGGTCGATACATTGACGATTGTTTTCTCTTATGGTCAGGATCTGAGGAACTTCTTCTCTCTTTTTTTGATTATTTGAACACCAACACGTGGGAAATAAGTTTCACTATGCGACACAGCCTTACCAACATGGAATTCTTAGATTTTGAATGTTATGTGAAGGACAACCAACTACATTCCAAATTGTTCAGGAAACCAACTTCCTGCAACTCTATACTTCACGCCTCTAGCTTTCACCCTGAACACCAGTTACGTTCTATCCCATATGGAGAATTCCTAAGAGCTAGACGTAACTGTAGCGAATCCAGTGAGTTTGACAATTGCATCTCTAATATATGAGAGAGATTTCGCAAGAGAGGGTACTCTAACACATCCCTCAAGAAAGCAGAACTAAGGACCAGAATCATCCCGAGACCAGATTGTTTAAAGACACGTACAGAGGTAGAGTCCTCTGGCCAACAAATCAGACTCATAACAGAATTCAATGCACTCAACCACACCACCAAAAAAAGTTTTAACAAACACTGGAAACTCTTAACAGATGATCCTGTGCTCAAGGAATTTCTTCCAAACAGACCTTCCATCACGTACAGAAGGGGCTTTACTCTGAGAAACAAATTGAGCCCCACAGTTCCCCCAAATACTACAGCTCGTGATTGGCTGTCCACACAAGGCCTTGGATTCCACAAGTGTGGTTTCTGTTCCATGTGCATTTGGGGGAAACATGGCACCACAACTTTCAAGGGTCCGGAAGGGACAGTATACAAAATCAAACATAACATTACTTGCCTGACCAAATTCGTAGTGTACATAACTGAATGCCAATGCGGCAAGATATATGTAGGCAGCACGATCAGGGCTCTGAAAGAAAGGATCTCGGAACACATGAGAGCTATTCAGAAAAGAGATCCAAGATACCCAGTAGCCCTACACATAGCAGAGTGTCAACCTCTGGAGGATGACATCAAAGTACGTGTCTTTGGGATTGACATGATTCCCCTCAATATTAGAGGGGGTAACCGTGAATTGACACTCAGACGTAGAGAAGCCACATGGATCATGCGGTTACAGAGCGTGGAACATGGGCTCAACTACGATCCTGAGCTTCAATACTTTCTGAGTGACTAAAAAGTTACCCTTTGGGATCCTCTATTTGTAAACATTTACAGCATTGTTGCTTTTAAGTATGAGCCAGTGACACACACAACAAACATAGACACTGCTAGAGACACTCATAACTTTTGGAAGAGAATGATGCCACCGATTGCATGTACCATGTATCATAGAATTCTAGATGTACTGTATAAATTAATGTATGACCTGTACTGTGGTCCGTCACATGTAACCAATTACACCGCTTGTCAAGTTTTATTGAAATGAATTTCTGTCAAGTACATTATGAGTGAACTCGCGAATGAATGGTGATAATGGTGCACCTTCACCCTTGTAGCAGCTATGTCATCTAATCGCTCTCTTTATACCACACCACGTCTATGAGCACCGGGCTACACCAGCTGATGGCATTTACTTTTTACGTATCACTTAATCTAAAGGACACTGCAAAATCAGAGCATACTAGATTTTGAACAGAGATTGACAAAACAGCTTGACAGTCGCTATTCCTCTACTTACAGCCGCGAGAATTTACTATTCTCCTAATAATAATTGGACTAATATCGCCCACATATCCTGCTTCGGTACACATCATATGCCCTTTCAATCATTTGGGGCACTGTTGTACACATATACCTGTCTATAAGAGAGTAAGACCTTAATAAAGAGCTTTTCCTTAAACAGTTCCCCTCTCAAACATGGCGTCCATGTTTTAACAGTAAGTAATTAGACATCTTTTATGTCTACTACTCCTATATGACGACTCCTCCCCCCAGGTCACGTGTCCGTACACGAGAGACGACGACCGGGAACTAACAGAGGAGGGATACCACACTGCGGGTAAGTTGTTGGGCTTTCCCCACAACAACCATTTTCACCTTCTGTAATTAACCTTAGTAGCACAAACAACCAGGCTCACGCGTGTCTAAAGCGTGCGCATACGATCTTTTCATTTTCACAGCATACCGCTAAAGAGTAAACAAACCCGTTTTCTGAAGCAACTCTACATATGGATCCCCTCCCGGCTACTGCCTGATACGCACCCGTATTCAGGTACCGCTTTACTTCTAACCTATCCTTTTTCATCTCTTGTCATCACCATCATTATTACTGATGATATTTGAACACCACGTGATACGGCAATTCAAGCCTGATAACTTTTGTATCACTTGCTTTTCTCTTTACCAGAGTGCTAATACTTCGAAGATTTTTACCTACCTAATAAGGCGGATTTTAGCGGCAAGAAGTATTTCTTGCACGTGACTCTATTGGATGCACCATTCCTACTCAGTCACAAATCTGACGCTTAATGACATAGTGGTAAGGACCCCTTCCACTCCTTCCACTCTGTCTCCTTTCAACCTTACCACTCCGATTTATTGGCGAGACAAACTGATGTCCTCGGACATCCCCCATTTTATGCCTTCCTGATGAGTCTTTTTCCTTTCTTCCTCTAGTCTCTCTCTAAACTACCCACATAGAACACGACTACGAGGTCCAGACTAGTCTCAACCCATATGTTTGGAGTTGAGTTTTAAGGTAATTATTTTACAGTTTAGAGAGAGTTTGTTTGCCTTTAACTTACTTCGGACACCACCCAATTTTGACGCTAAACCACACTTAAATGCCCCCGTTTAAACTTATCACCAAATATTTTACACTTCACTTCAGATTGCTTGTCTTTGGACACTCCATCACCTCACTCACCTTCGTTTTGCAGGACTTCTGTGTGCGTGCGAACAATGATCACACACTTAGACGTTATATCACCAAACTTCACCACCTTTGCACTACCACTCAAGGTCAACCACTCACATCCTTGTAGTGGCACACTTCCTAGATCTCGAGCGTCATCACCAAACACATCCACCATGTGCGAATGGATACGCACGTCACTACTGCATGTTGGATGCACTTCTGTCACCATATGCATATGTCACAGTGATATGACGCACAACTGAATATGCATACATTATTTTTGTACCACCAGCCCTGAAGAGTCGTGTTGACTCAACTGTGCACGACGAAACACGTGTCGGCTAACTGTGACAATCCTCAAGTCTGGATGCAATAAACCATCACCTTGCTGTGACAAGAAACATACGAGAGAATCTGCTTCTGTTCATTGATTCACATTGGTCATTGTACTTTTTCTGTGACACCTTATTGTAGTTGCGAGAGCATAGCTTTGTAATGTTGTCTAGTCTTTGACTTTCTCAGACGGTTAAGAGTGTTTTCCGCCTGCTCTTTACGCACTACACATCAACCATTTGATACAACACACTGTAACGTAGAAATTGAGGCAGTGCGCCCTTGATATCTGAATTTTCTAAAAACCCCAATTCAGTTCACTTCAAATTATATCAGATTGGGTGCCTCCACGTTACCACTGTTTACTTCTAGATCTAACTCATTTTCCTTACTTGTCCATCACATCATGGACAGAGACAAAGCAGCGGCAGATCTCTTTGACAATCTGGCCAAAGGCATGCCCACACACCAGGCATCGGCCACGGCAGGTCCTGCACGTATAGAGGGCTTAAGAGACAAATTCATCAAATTAGAGAAACTCAAGAAACAAGAAAACTCCCGTTGGTGGGATGGAGCAACCCTAAAACACTATCTAAGACTAAAACTAGTTCCTAGAGGACTAAGGTCCCACATCTTCCCGACCTATGATGATCTCGACCGAGATCTCATGATCAAATGGGAAGACTCACTGAACCAGAATTCCATTACACTCATGGATATTCTTATTGAGAGTGCTGACCGTAAAACCGCCAAACTACAAACAGAAATCTCTATTGTAGAACAGGAGATTAAAGACCTAAATAAACCCGAGGCCACTGTGAAGAACTACACCCTACTGGATGAGATTCTTCTTAAACATCAAGCGGAAATCAAAAACAGAAAGGCACGTCAGATTAAAAGGGACGAGGCAGACTATAAAAACGGTAGAATTTATACTTTTGACCGGAAATATGATTCCCAGATCCCTAAGCCAAAGGCAGTTTCACAGGCTGGTAGATCCACCACCACCAGTTCTGTCAATTCCAGCACCACTTCACTGAGCTCTACTGGACTCAGCGATATTGAGAATGAAAATCTAGCCAATACTGAGCCCAACAATTCAACCTTTTTTTTAGAAATGGAACGTGTGAGGAAGGGCAACAGGATACAGCCACCAAAGGTCGCTGTAGACCCAAACCCCACCGGGGCAAACGTAGGAACCAGCGAAGATTACCGCAGGAAACTGAGGTCAGGGACACAGAGGAACTAGCTACACTAGTTGACACGGTACAAGTCATTAATCTTTCCTCATTCCCCTTGACACCGGAGATGGTCTCCTTACTCAGTAGAGGCCTGAACTTTAATCCCTATGCCACCGGTGACATGTGCCAAACCAAGATTGATATCTTTAAGTTTATACGCAATCTTAAACTTAAGAAACATTTTGCTGGATCACAAGACACACAGAGACAACCTAGACACACTCCTAATGTTTTTGATGATATATCTTTGACCATTAAAGATGTGCAAACCACACACTTGCTTCTTTCTTTAACAGACAGGGAAGACAGTCCTCTTGAAATGGAAAGGCTACTTGAGGAGCTTGATGTAGAGACTGATTACAGTATGGCGAGTGGTTTGAAAAGTAAATCCAAATGGACACCCACATTATAAGGGGGTAATGTGATTGACAATTTTCACAAACATGTTCTTGAAGATCTGAATAGAATTAATACCAAGAACTTAAACACCAAATTTAAGTATAAGGACAACCTGACTAAAGGGGAACGGTTAGCACTTTCCACTTTAAGCAATAATCCCAACATCATCATCAGGGAGGCAGACAAAGGGGGTAATGTGGTGGTTATGGATCTGACTGACTATAACAACGAGATCCATAGCCAACTTAATGATGACGCTTGTTATGAGTTACTTAATCATAACCCCATGGGTCCACTAACACTTCTACTTAATGGACTCCTACTTAACTGGAAACAATCTGGTCTTCTGGATGACAATGAGTACCTGTACCTCAAAGTCTTCAGACCCACGTACCCTTGGTTGTACACTTTACCCAAAGTTCTCAAGAATCTACCATTTCCACCGGGTAGACCGATAGTATCGGGGATAGGGGGTCCCACTGAAAGAATCGCAGAGTATGTGGATCTTTTCTTGGGACCTCTAGTCAAGAACCTTCCTTCTTACATACAAGACTCCAAACATATACTGAATATCATGTTGGACATGGAATGGCAACAAGACACCATATTAGTAACAATGGATGTGGTGTCTCTCTACACCAGCATTAATCCCGAACTAGGCATCTCAGCCATTACCAAACTGCTATCCAACAGACCGGCTTCACTTTGGGCACACACCAACATGCTACTACACATGATGAAAATCATCTTAGAGAACAACTTCTTTATTTTCGATCGAAAGTGGTATCGACAAAAAAAGGGGGTAGCTATGGGCTCCAAATTTTCACCATCCTTCGCTAATCTCTTTATGGGGGCTTTGGAGGCTGATTTAATTTGGGGCACCAAAGGAACACAATACGTCGACTCCATAGTCTTTTGGGGTCGATACATTGACGATTGTTTTCTCTTATGGTCAGGATCTGAGGAACTTCTTCTCTCTTTTTTTGATTATTTGAACACCAACACGTGGGAAATAAGTTTCACTATGCGACACAGCCTTACCAACATGGAATTCTTAGATTTTGAATGTTATGTGAAGGACAACCAACTACATTCCAAATTGTTCAGGAAACCAACTTCCTGCAACTCTATACTTCACGCCTCTAGCTTTCACCCTGAACACCAGTTACGTTCTATCCCATATGGAGAATTCCTAAGAGCTAGACGTAACTGTAGCGAATCCAGTGAGTTTGACAATTGCATCTCTAATATATGAGAGAGATTTCGCAAGAGAGGGTACTCTAACACATCCCTCAAGAAAGCAGAACTAAGGACCAGAATCATCCCGAGACCAGATTGTTTAAAGACACGTACAGAGGTAGAGTCCTCTGGCCAACAAATCAGACTCATAACAGAATTCAATGCACTCAACCACACCACCAAAAAAAGTTTTAACAAACACTGGAAACTCTTAACAGATGATCCTGTGCTCAAGGAATTTCTTCCAAACAGACCTTCCATCACGTACAGAAGGGGCTTTACTCTGAGAAACAAATTGAGCCCCACAGTTCCCCCAAATACTACAGCTCGTGATTGGCTGTCCACACGAGGCCTTGGATTCCACAAGTGTGGTTTCTGTTCCATGTGCATTTGGGGGAAACATGGCACCACAACTTTCAAGGGTCCGGAAGGGACAGTATACAAAATCAAACATAACATTACTTGCCTGACCAAATTCGTAGTGTACATAATTGAATGCCAATGCGGCAAGATATATGTAGGCAGCACGATCAGGGCTCTGAAAGAAAGGATCTCGGAACACATGAGAGCTATTCAGAAAAGAGATCCAAGATACCCAGTAGCCCTACACATAGCAGAGTGTCAACCTCTGGAGGATGACATCAAAGTACGTGTCTTTGGGATTGACATGATTCCCCTCAATATTAGAGGGGGTAACCGTGAATTGACACTCAGACGTAGAGAAGCCACATGGATCATGCGGTTACAGAGCGTGGAACATGGGCTCAACTACGATCCTGAGCTTCAATACTTTCTGAGTGACTAAAAAGTTACCCTTTGGGATCCTCTATTTGTAAACATTTACAGCATTGTTGCTTTTAAGTATGAGCCAGTGACACACACAACAAACATAGACACTGCTAGAGACACTCATAACTTTTGGAAGAGAATGATGCCACCGATTGCATGTACCATGTATCATAGAATTCTAGATGTACTGTATAAATTAATGTATGACCTGTACTGTGGTCCGTCACATGTAACCAATTACACCGCTTGTCAAGTTTTATTGAAATGAATTTCTGTCAAGTACATTATGAGTGAACTCGCGAATGAATGGTGATAATGGTGCACCTTCACCCTTGTAGCAGCTATGTCATCTAATCGCTCTCTTTATACCACACCACGTCTATGAGCACCGGGCTACACCAGCTGATGGCATTTACTTTTTACGTATCACTTAATCTAAAGGACACTGCAAAATCAGAGCATACTAGATTTTGAACAGAGATTGACAAAACAGCTTGACAGTCGCTATTCCTCTACTTACAGCCGCGAGAATTTACTATTCTCCTAATAATAATTGGACTAATATCGCCCACATATCCTGCTTCGGTACACATCATATGCCCTTTCAATCATTTGGGGCACTGTTGTACACATATACCCGTCTATAAGAGAGTAAGACCTTAATAAAGAACTTTTCCTTAAACAGTTCCCCACTCAAACATGGCGTCCATGTTTTAACAGTAAGTAATTAGACATCTTTTATGTCTACTACCCCTATATGACGACTCCTCCCCCCAGGTCACGTGTCCGTACACGAGAGACGACGACCGGGAACTAACAGAGGAGGGATACCACACTGCGGGTAAGTTGTTGGGCTTTCCCCACAACAACCATTTTCACCTTCTGTAATTAACCTTAGTAGCACAAACAACCAGGCTCACGCGTGTCTAAAGCGTGCGCATACGATCTTTTCATTTTCATAGCATACCGCTAAAGAGAAAACAAACCCGTTTTCTGAAGCAACTCTACATATGGATCCCCTCCCGGCTACTGCCTGATACGCACCCGTATTCAGGTACCGCTTTACTTCTAACCTATCCTTTTTCATCTCTTGTCATCACCATCATTATTACTGATGATATTTGAACACCACGTGATACGGCAATTCAAGCCTGATAACTTTTGTATCACTTGCTTTTCTCTTTACCAGAGTGCTAATACTTCGAAGATTTTTACTTACCTAATAAGGCGGATTTTAGCGGCAAGAAGTATTTCTTGCACGTGACTCTATTGGATGCACCATTCCTACTCAGTCACAAATCTGACGCTTAATGACATAGTGGTAAGGACCCCTTCCACTCCTTCCACTCTGTCTCCTTTCAACCTTACCACTCCGATTTATTGGCGAGACAAACTGATGTCCTCGGACATCCCCCATTTTATGCCTTCCTGATGAGTCTTTTTCCTTTCTTCCTCTAGTCTCTCTCTAAACTACCCACATAGAACACGACTACGAGGTCCAGACTAGTCTCAACCCATATGTTTGGAGTTGAGTTTTAAGGTAATTATTTTACAGTTTAGAGAGAGTTTGTTTGCCTTTAACTTACTTCGGACACCACCCAATTTTGACGCTAAACCACACTTAAATGCCCCCGTTTAAACTTATCACCAAATATTTTACACTTCACTTCACTTTAGATTGCTTGTCTTTGGACGCTCCATCACCTCACTCACCTTCGTTTTGCAGGACTTCTGTGTGCGTGCGAACAATGATCACACACTTAGACGTTATATCACCAAACTTCACCACCTTTGCACTACCACTCAAGGTCAACCACTCACATCCTTGTAGTGGCACACTTCCTAGATCTCGAGCGTCATCACCAAACACATCCACCATGTGCGAATGGATACGCACGTCACTACTGCATGTTGGATGCACTTCTGTCACCATATGCAGTATGTTACAGTGATATGACGCACAACTGAATATGCATACATTATTTTTGTACCACCAGCCCTGAAGAGTCGTGTTGACTCAACTGTGCACGACGAAACACGTGTCGGCTAACTGTGACAATCCTCAAGTCTGGATGCAATAAACCATCACCTTGCTGTGACAAGAAACATACGAGAGAATCTGCTTCTGTTCATTGATTCACATTGGTCATTGTACTTTTTCTGTGACACCTTATTGTAGTTGCGAGAGCATAGCTTTGTAATGTTGTCTAGTCTTTGACTTTCTCAGACGGTTAAGAGTGTTTTCCGCCTGCTCTTTACGCACTACACATCAACCATTTGATACAACACACTGTAACGTAGAAATTGAGGCAGTGCGCTCTTGATATCTGAATTTTCTAAAAACCCCAATTCAGTTCACTTCAAATTATATCAGATTGGGTGCCTCCAAGTTACCACTGTTTACTTCTAGATCTAACTAATTTTCCTTACTTGTCCATCACATCATGGACAGAGACAAAGCAGCGGCAGATCTCTTTGACAATCTGGCCAAAGGCATGCCCACACACCAGGCATCGGCCACGGCAGGTCCTGCACGTATAGAGGGCTTAAGAGACAAATTCATCAAATTAGAGAAACTCAAGAAACAAGAAAACTCCCGTTGGTGGGATGGAGCAACCCTAAAACACTATCTAAGACTAAAACTAGTTCCTAGAGGACTAAGGTTCCACATCTTCCCGACCTATGATGATCTCGACCGAGATCTCATGATCAAATGGGAAGACTCACTGAACCAGAATTCCATTACACTCATGGATATTCTCATTGAGAGTGCTGACCGTAAAACCGCCAAACTACAAACAGAAATCTCTATTGTAGAACAGGAGATTAAAGACCTAAATAAACCCGAGGCCACTGTGAAGAACTACACCCTACTGGATGAGATTCTTCTTAAACATCAAGCGGAAATCAAAAACAGAAAGGCACGTCAGATTAAAAGGGACGAGGCAGACTATAAAAACGGTAGAATTTATACTTTTGACCGGAAATATGATTCCCTGATCCCTAAGACCAGGGCAGTTTCACAGGCTGGTAGATCCACCACCACCAGTTCTGTCAATTCCAGCACCACTTCACTGAGCTCTACTGGACTCAGCGATATTGAGAATGAAATTCTAGCCAATACTTAGCCCAACAATTCAACCTTTTTTTTAGAAATGGAACGTGTGAGGAAGGGCAACAGGATACAGCCACCAAAGGTCGCTGTAGACCCAAACCCCACCGGGGCAAACGTAGGAACAAGCGAAGATTACCGCAGGAAACTGAGGTCAGGGACACAGAGGAACTAGCTACACTAGTTGACACGGTACAAGTCATTAATCTTTCCTCATTCCCCTTGACACCGGAGATGGTCTCCTTACTCAGTAGAGGCCTGAACTTTAATCCCTATGCCACCGGTGACATGTGCCAAACCAAGATTGATATCTTTAAGTTTATACGCAATCTTAAACTTAAGAAACATTTTGCTGGATCACAAGACACACAGAGACAACCTAGACACACTCCTAATGTTTTTGATGATATATCTTTGACCATTAAAGATGTGCAAACCACACACTTGCTTCTTTCTTTAACAGACAGGGAAGACAGTCCTCTTGAAATGGAAAGGCTACTTGAGGAGCTTGATGTAGAGACTGATTACAGTATGGCGAGTGGTTTGAAAAGTAAATCCAAATGGACACCCACATTATCAGGGGGTAATGTGATTGACAATTTTCACAAACATGTTCTTGAAGATCTGAATAGAATTAATACCAAGAACTTAAACACCAAATTTAAGTATAAGGACAACCTGACTAAAGGGGAACGGTTAGCACTTTCCACTTTAAGCAATAATCCCAACATCATCATCAGGGAGGCAGACAAAGGGGGTAATGTGGTGGTTATGGATCTGACTGACTATAACAACGAGATCCATAGCCAACTTAATGATGACGCTTGTTATGAGTTACTTAATCATAACCCCATGGGTCCACTAACACTTCTACTTAATGGACTCCTACTTAACTGGAAACAATCTGGTCTTCTGGATGACAATGAGTACCTGTACCTCAAAGTCTTCAGACCCACGTACCCTTGGTTGTACACTTTACCCAAAGTTCACAAGAATCTACCATTTCCACCGGGTAGACCGATAGTATTGGGGATAGGGGGTCCCACTGAAAGAATCGCAGAGTATGTGGATCTTTTCTTGGGACCTCTAGTCAAGAACCTTCCTTCTTACATACAAGACTCCAAACATATACTGAATATCATGTTGGACATGGAATGGCAACAAGACACCATATTAGTAACAATGGATGTGGTGTCTCTCTACACCAGCATTAATCCCGAACTAGGCATCTCAGCCATTACCAAACTGCTATCCAACAGACCGGCTTCACTTTGGGCACACACCAACATGCTACTACACATGATGAAAATCATCTTAGAGAACAACTTCTTTATTTTCGATCGAAAGTGGTATCGACAAAAAAAGGGGGTAGCTATGGGCTCCAAATTTTCACCATCCTTCGCTAATCTCTTTATGGGGGCTTTGGAGGCTGATTTAATTTGGGGCACCAAAGGAACACAATACGTCGACTCCATAGTCTTTTGGGGTCGATACATTGACGAATGTTTTCTCTTATGGTCAGGATCTGAGGAACTTCTTCTCTCTTTTTTTGATTATTTGAACACCAACACGTGGGAAATAAGTTTCACTATGCGACACAGCCTTACCAACATGGAATTCTTAGATTTTGAATTTTATGTGAAGGACAACCAACTACATTCCAAATTGTTCAGGAAACCAACTTCCTGCAACTCTATACTTCACGCCTCTAGCTTTCACCCTGAACAGCAGTTACGTTCTATCCCATATGGAGAATTCCTAAGAGCTAGACGTAACTGTAGCGAATCCAGTGAGTTTGACAATTGCATCTCTAATATGAGAGATAGATTTCGCAAGAGAGGGTACTCTAACACATCCCTCAAGAAAGCAGAACTAAGGACCAGAATCATCCCGAGACCAGATTGTTTAAAGACACGTACAGAGGTAGAGTCCTCTGGCCAACAAATCAGACTCATAACAGAATTCAATGCACTCAACCACACCACCCAAAAAAGTTTTAACAAACACTGGAAACTCTTAACAGATGATCCTGTGCTCAAGGAATTTCTTCCAAACAGACCTTCCATCACGTACAGAAGGGGCTTTACTCTGAGAAACAAATTGAGCCCCACAGTTCCCCCGAATACTACAGCTCGTGATTGGCTGTCCACACGAGGCCTTGGATTCCACAAGTGTGGTTTCTGTTCCATGTGCATTTGGGGGAAACATGGCACCACAACTTTCAAGGGTCCGGAAGGGACAGTATACAAAATCAAACATAACATTACTTGCCTGACCAAATTCGTAGTGTACATAATTGAATGCCAATGCGGCAAGATATATGTAGGCAGCACGATCAGGGCTCTGAAAGAAAGGATCTCGGAACACATGAGAGCTATTCAGAAAAGAGATCCAAGATACCCAGTAGCCCTACACATAGCAGAGTGTCAACCTCTGGAGGATGACATCAAAGTACATGTCTTTGGGATTGACATGATTCCCCTCAATATTAGAGGGGGTAACCGTGAATTGACACTCAGACGTAGAGAAGCCACATGGATCATGCGGTTACAGAGCGTGGAACATGGGCTCAACTACGATCCTGAGCTTCAATACTTTCTGAGTGACTAAAAAGTTTCCCTTTGGGATCCTCTATTTGTAAACATTTACAGCATTGTTGCTTTTAAGTATGAGCCAGTGACACACACAACAAACATAGACACTGCTAGAGACGCTCATAACTTTTGGAAGAGAATGATGCCACCGATTGCATGTACCATGTATCATAGAATTCTAGATGTACTGTATAAATTAATGTATGACCTGTACTGTGGTCCGTCACATGTAACCAATTACACCGCTTGTCAAGTTTTATAGAAATGAATTTCTGTCAAGTACATTATGAGTGAACTCACGAATGAATGGTGATAATGGTGCACCTTCACCCTTGTAGCAGCTATGTCATCTAATCGCTCTCTTTATACCACACCACGTCTATGAGCACCGGGCTACACCAGCTGATGGCATTTACTTTTTACGTATCACTTAATCTAAAGGACACTGCAAAATCAGAGCATACTAGATTTTGAACAGAGATTGACAAAACAGCTTGACAGTCGCTATTCCTCTACTTACAGCCGCGAGAATTTACTATTCTCCTAATAATAATTGGACTAATATCGCCCACATATCCTGCTTCGGTACACATCATATGCCCTTTCAATCATTTGGGGCACTGTTGTACACATATACCCGTCTATAAGAGAGTAAGACCTTAATAAAGAACTTTTCCTTAAACAGTTCCCCTCTCAAACATGGCGTCCATGTTTTAACAGTAAGTAATTAGACATCTTTTATGTCTACTACTCCTATATGACGACTCCTCCCCCCAGGTCACGTGTCCGTACACGAGAGACGACGACCGGGAACTAACAGAGGAGGGATACCACACTGCGGGTAAGTTGTTGGGCTTTCCCCACAACAACCATTTTCACCTTCTGTAATTAACCTTAGTAGCACAAACAACCAGGCTCACGCGTGTCTAAAGCGTGCGCATACGATCTTTTCATTTTCACAGCATACCGCTAAAGAGAAAACAAACCCGTTTTCTGAAGCAACTCTACATATGGATCCCCTCCCGGCTACTGCCTGATACGCACCCGTATTCAGGTACCGCTTTACTTCTAACCTATCCTTTTTCATCTCTTGTCATCACCATCATTATTACTGATGATATTTGAACACCACGTGATACGGCAATTCAAGCCTGATAACTTTTGTATCACTTGCTTTTCTCTTTACCAGAGTGCTAATACTTCGAAGATTTTTACCTACCTAATAAGGCGGATTTTAGCGGCAAGAAGTATTTCTTGCACGTGACTCTATTGGATGCACCATTCCTACTCAGTCACAAATCTGACGCTTAATGACATAGTGGTAAGGACCCCTTCCACTCTGTCTCCTTTCAACCTTACCACTCCGATTTATTGGCGAGACAAACTGATGTCCTCGGACATCCCCCATTTTATGCCTTCCTGATGAGTCTTTTTCCTTTCTTCCTCTAGTCTCTCTCTAAACTACCCACATAGAACGCGAATACGAGGTCCAGACTAGTCTCAACCCATATGTTTGGAGTTGAGTTTTAAGGTAATTATTTTACCGTTTAGAGAGAGTTTGCTTGCCTTTAACTTACTTCGGACACCACCCAATTTTGACGCTAAACCACACTTAAATGCTCCCGTTTAAACTTATCACCAAATATTTTACACTTCACTTCACTTTAGATTGCTTGTCTTTGGACGCTCCATCACCTCACTCACCTTCGTTTTGCAGGACTTCTGTGTGCGTGCAAACAATGATCACACACTTAGACGTTATATCACCAAACTTCACCACCTTTGCACTACCACTCAAGGTCAACCACTCACATCCTTGTAGTGGCACACTTCCTAGATCTCGAGCGTCATCACCAAACACATCCACCATGTGCGAATGGATACGCACGTCACTACTGCATGTAGGATGCACTTCTGTCACCAGATGCAGTATGTCACAGTGATATGACGCACAACTGAATATGCATACATTATTTTTGTACCACCAGCCCTGAAGAGTCGTGTTGACTCAACTGTGCACGACGAAACACGTGTCGGCTAACTGTGACAATCCTCAAGTCTTGACTTTCTCAGACGGTTACGGGTGTTTTCCGCCTGCTCTTTACGCACTACACATCAACCATTTGATACAACACACTGTAACATAGAAATTAAGGCAGTGCGCCCTTGATATCTAAATTTTCTAAAAACCCCAATTCAGTTAGCCACACTCCGAGGCTCTTAATGTTGTTCTTGGGGGCTGGGGGGGGCGCCCAGACAAGGAGGCCACAAGGAGGGGGGAGGCCAAGATCTGGGGGGCCTAAGAGCATCAGCTCTGTTTTATCCCCATTCAACTTGAGGGGTGATGAAGACATCCAGGTCTTCACCTCCTCTAGGCATTCTCTAAGCCCACCTGACGCAGGCCGGGTAGTCTCCTGCGCCAGTGAGACCACCAGCTGCGTGTCGTCCGCATAGGAGATGATCTTAACTCCGAATGGGCGGACGACATCAGCCAGTGGCCTCATATACAGGTTGAAGAGTGCGGGGCTCAGAGAGGAGCCCTGAGGAACTCCACACTTTAGAGGTCTGCTAGAGGAGACGGACTCACCCTCAAAGACCCTGAAGGATCTGTTCTCCAGAAAGGATTTAAACCATGTCCAGGCTTTGTCCTTGATCCCGGCGCAGGACAAACGGTCCAGTAGGGTGTCATGACTGACCGTGCCAAATGCCGTGCTTAGATCAAGGAGGATCACTGCCACTGATCCTCCTTGATCCAGGATTTTTCTAGCTCCCTCGGTGACCATGAGGAGAGCGGTCTCGGTCCCGTGTTTTGGTCTGAAGCCCGTCTGGGTGGGATCTAGTACGTGATGTTTTTCCAGGAAGTTCACTAGCTGTTGATTAATATATTTTTCTAAGACCTTACTCACCCATGGGAGCAGGGAGATGGGGCGATAGTTGGCCAAGTCAGAGGGGTCTAAATTGTTTTTTTTAAGCAGCGACCTGACCATGGCCTGTTTTCAGACGGTCGGTACAGTGCTGGAGGTGATGGATGCGTTTAGTACATCCCTAATAATAGGCAGGGTGATCTGAGAGGCAGCCATTATTATGTCTGGTGGAGCAGGATCATTCGGCGATCCGGACTTAACACTGCGCGCTAGTGGTTCAAGGGTGGTAAGGTCTAGTAGGGGAAAGTGGGACATGGTGTGTTGAGATAGAGAGTTGGATTGGGTAGATGAGTTGATTTTTTTGGGGGGGGAAGGCTGAATAGATAGTGTTTACTTTCTGATAAAAGAATTCAGCGACATCATTGCAATGAGTGACGGATTTCTCGACCTGCAATGCAGGAGGGGGGTTCGTTAACTTTTTAACGATCTGGAAGATCTCCTTAGGTTTGGACTTGGCCTGTAGAATTTTTTCGGCGAAATAGGTGGACTGGGCTGCTTTTATTTGAACTTTGTAGTCGCCGATAGATTCTAGGTAGCGAGTTTTATTGTCTGCTGAGTCATCTAAACGCCAGCGTCTTTCCGACCTTCTACATAGGCGTTTCTTGTCCCTGAGAGCCTGCGTGTACCAAGGGGCAGTTTTTTGGGAACGCTTCAGCATAGTCTTGCTCATTGGGAGAGTATCGTCAAGAGGCGCGACCAGGCTCGCCTGAGCCTTGAGGTAGGGGCGGGTGACGGTGGTTTGAACGAAGTCCAGCTGATGGGGACCAAAAGGTGGTCTGTCCAGGGCAGAGGGATTGGTGAGCCGACTAAGAGGTTGGGGCAGTTGCTGAAGACCGGGTCCAGCAAGTGGCCTTTGGCGTGAGTGGGGGAGGTGACACGTTGGGTGAGTTGCAGGGCCGCTAGATCGTCTGTCAGGGTGGCGGCTGTGTGGTCAGAGAGGGAGTTGAAGTCGAAGTGGAAATTGAGATCACCTAGCAAGGTGAAGTTAGAGGTGGTACTAACTCTATCGGCCACACTGGATGGTAATATTTCATGGAACTGC
Organism: Lissotriton vulgaris; assembly: GCF_964263255.1. NCBI lineage: Eukaryota > Metazoa > Chordata > Amphibia > Caudata > Salamandridae > Lissotriton > Lissotriton vulgaris. Next base: position 1,781,612,849 of record NC_141689.1, read on the forward strand.
TTGGGGGGCCGGGGGGCGGTAGATAAGAGTACCAGAGAAGCAACTGTTGGGTGAGAGTTCGATATTAAAGCCAAGACTCTCACAGTCCGGGATGGTTTCAAAGGTGAATCGGCAGTGATATTGTTCCTTGTAGATAATAGCCAGGCCTCCTCCTCTCCCTTTAGGTCGGTCTTGCCGTGTGATTTGGAAGCCAGACGGTAGAGCATCTACTACCGCGGGATCGGAGTCGGAGGTGAGCCAGGTTTCCGTCAGGAACAGTATATCAGGAGTGTATTCCTCTAACAAAAGTGCCATTTCAGCGCTGTGCTTAGGCAGGGAGCGGCAATTTAGTAGGAACATGCGAAAGTCGTGTGTGGGCTCGAGGCTAGGTTTGTGTTTGAGGGGGAGGCGGCAAGTGGGGCAGGTTTGCGGCAGATCCTTGGCTGGATAAATATGCCGGGTGCAGACACTGGCAGAGGGCCTTAGTCCATAGAGGGTTTCTATGTTGTAGCATCTGTGCTGTAGTGGCTGAGATGCAGGGGGGGTGGCCCAGGGCCCGGACTCGGCACGGACAAGCGCAGACAAGCTTGCCTTATGCGCGCCTTTGGCGCGCAATCGTCGCGCCCGCTGCGCTCGTCCGCTGCGCTTCCGGAACATGCACATATTTGTAGGGAGGGAGCAATGCAAGAGGCGTGGCCTCAAAGTGGGCGTGTCCCAGTCAGGGAGAGGGGAATGAAGTTGGCTGGAAAACGGTGATTTTGCCCTTACCAGTGCTCGTTTTTCAGCAGGAAAGGGTGCCTGCACACTGCAGTGATGTGACAGGGAAGGTGAGTGATTTTAAAAGCAAAGTGAAATTTTTCAGTTTTAAAACAAAGTTATGCTCAGTTTTCCTTGCTACTCCCGGCTGTGCCTCAGGAGGGTTCAAAAGTTATCTAAGGCGCTAGTAGTCAGTGCTTCTTTTATAACTTTGAAGAGGGGGGGCGTGGCCTCAAAGTGGGCGTGTCCCAGTCAGGGAGAGGGGAATGAAGTTGGCGGGAAAACGGCAATTTTGCCCTTACCAGTGCTCGTTTTTCAGCAGGAAAGGGTGCCTGCACACTGCAGTGATGTGACAGGGAAGGTGAGTGATTTTAAAAGCAAAGTTAAATTTTTCAGTTTTAAAACAAAGTTATGCTCAGTTTTCGTTGCTACTCCCGGCTGTGCCTCAGGAGGGTTCAAAAGTTATCTAAGGCGCTAGTAGTCAGTGCTTCTTTTATAACTTTGAAGAGGGGGCGTGGCCTCAAAGTGGGCGTGTCCCAGTCAGGGAGAGGGGAATGAAGTTGGCGGGAAAATGGCGATTTTGCCCTTACCAGTGCTCGTTTTTCAGCAGGAAAGGGTGCCTGCACACTGCAGTGATGTGACAGGGAAGGTGAGTGATTTTAAAAGCAAAGTGAAATTTTTCAGTTTTAAAACAAAGTTATGCTCAGTTTTCCTTGCTACTCCCGGCTGTGCCTAAGGAGGGTTCAAAAGTTATCTGAAGTGCGACCATTCAAATAACCATTTTTAATACGTAAAAACCTCTATTTGAAATATTAGTAATGTAAAGTGGCTACTTTAGACCGCCTGACATTACTTATGTTCTTACGTTCTCAAGTTGCCTTCTCTCCCTGAACACAATGACATTTGATACACATTTATTTGTGTGCACACACAGGATAATATTCTTCAAACTCATCTTTGCTTACACTATCACTTTATAGGCACATTATAAAGCCAGTTGAACATTCTGTACAAGGGCTAAGTTAATCACGCAAAATGATGACACTTACCCACAGGTAATGGGCAGTTATAGCACCCTACAGGGATTTGGCAGATTTAAACACCCTAGACATGATAGCTTAGCATGTGCGAGGTAGGAGTACAATATATTACAGTTCTTGTATTCAAGCATATATCTCTGTAATAAGCAAAATGGTTGAACTGTTTATCTTCTTCACCATTCTATTAATGTTAATCACATTATTCTGTATCCTTCTTTTGTTACTGCAGCACAAGTATTTTACTCAACAATCACAATGCTTCAATAAATATTGAAAAGCGTTACTGTGTATTTCTTTGGGTATTGCATTGTTAACTAATTAAAAGGGTTCAAGATCTATTATCACTACTTTCTTGGGGAGCCAGGGTTGTCATGTTCTGAGGTTGCACATCCATTTGTTACCATGTAAGGTTAGGGCTGCAGATGGTGCACTGTGAACTAGCAGGACTTAGGCCAACCTATTCAGACGGTGTGTGTGGAATACGTCTCACACAGTTCTGATGGTTATATTGACAAACTCACAGCTTTACTTGGATAAATATAAGCTCTACGACAGACAGACGTCACCCCTATGTAAGCCTTGTAACCCACAAGTTATGGTGCATGGTATTTAAAAGTGGAGCTTGTAGAAAATTGATGTTACCATGTTCCTACAATGACAAGGTCCTTAAAGCTATTTTCACTGTGGCAGGTGTGGCTGTCCTATGTAGAAAACCAGAGTGGGGAATAAAATAATGACTCAAGAAAAGAACAGCTGTACATATAATTAAACCACTATTTTTAAAAGCTATAAACATACAATTCAATGGTGAAGTTGGATTTTTAATAACTATTAAGGAAAAGTAACTTTTAAAAAGTTACTCTTTCCCTACCTGGACTTTCAGGGGGCTAATTTGACCTAGCCCTCAATCTACTCCAAGCCAGTGCTCAGCCTTGAATGAGGAGTGAAATTCCTCCAGGAGAAAACATTAGGTTAATGTGAATGGTCAGAGATGACTCTTCGGAGCTCAATTGATTATACAGGGTGGGGGCTGTGCTCTGCCTATTGACACCCCAATCATGTCATTGCAGGGAAAGCCTGTGTAACCCTAACAGAACCTGTGAAAAAACAAACAAGTGTTCTGCAAGCATACCAACTTCACACAACACATTTTTATAGTCATGGATTTTTCACAGTCTGAAAGAATGTAACAAACATTTGTTCTTCAAAGAAATTTGTCCAGTGACAATGCAGATGTTTCAGTTTTGTATTTTTGAAGCAAAGTTTTACAAGAGACTGATCATCATGCTGTATTCAAATGAACATCAATAACACAGGGGGTACCCGATAAACCGAAAGTCATCTGGGTTAAAACACTAAATAAACAAACGATGCCTATGGTAATGTTTATCAATATTTATTAAGTAGGACAGATATCATTAATTATCTATCCTCAGAGTATATATACTCAATGAACTCAATCAATCTCGATTTATGATTTTACACTCATTCACCTAATTACCATCCCAAAAATGAAATAAATCAGAAAAAAACAGACAAAAGGAGGTTTGCATAATTACTTTAGTAAACCATATCTTTTTTTGAAAATCAATTCTCTTTTTTTCAATCTTGTTTTCACACATATATACACATTTAACATGTATGTTTATACATATCTACAATATCTACATACATAAAAACACTAACAAATAACCGTGAAACTATATCATGAACCTATTATGATGGTTCTTCTGCCCAATGATTTAGGGAAAGGAAATTATGGCAATTGATAACAAAACCTTATTCCTGCTATCCCGGTCACCACATTCAACTATGAAGGAGCTTTTTGAAGGAAAAGCCTTTTATCCTTCCTTTATGATTTTGGCTCCTTTCCAATGTTTTTTACATCTTCCACGTTCTATGGTGATGCCTGTGCAACAAAAAGTCGACGCGTTTCAGCCTATCGTAAATTCAGGCCTCTTCAGGACTTTGGGCAACAACAAAACTCTCCTGCATACATCTCGCATAAGAAATATTATATATTCCTCTGTTCCTCCATATTCCTCCACGCCTGCAGATTGAATTGCGGGACTTCATTATTTTACAAATAAACAACAGCACAAAAATTCTTCGATAACCGCAGATTTAATCGATACCTCACTTCCAGCCACGATGTCGCTGTAAAGTTCAGCAGCGAACCGCAACAAAGGCCACGGCGCGGCTTGTGTAAACAACGCACTTGCAGTCACGTATCTCTTGGTTTTCAGCCCTCAAATCGCATATGAGTCAAATGAACAGTCGCTCCAAGTGACTGGGCAGTGAAGAGTGAAAATCAGTGAGCCATAACCAAAGAATTGAAAAAAGTACAAAAATAAATAAGTAATTGCAATTTGTAAATATAGCCCGTACTCATGGCTATCAAGATTGAAACAATTAAAAACACAGGGGCAGATTTATGATGCCCTTGCGCCTCTTTGCGCCGCAATTGCGTCACTTTATTTGACGCAACGGCGGCGAAAACAATACGCCCTATTTACAACGTGACGCATCTAGGAGATGCGTCACGTTGTAAAGCCCTGCACCATAAGGAGGCGTTCCTGCGCAGGGGAGGGCGTTCCTGCGGAGGAACGCCTCCTGAAAGTGGCTGAGTGAAATCTATAAGATTTCACTCAGTCACTTTCAGGCCAATGCTGCGTCAAAACCCTGCGCCTGCTTGAAGCAGGCGTAGGTCTTGACGCAGCATTGTGAAGATGGGGCACCCCCGAGCCTTGCTGGAGCTGGGTCGCGCTTGCGACGCAACTCCAGCAATGCGCCACCATTATAAATGCGGCGCACCATGGGTGGCGGAGCTGTGGCGCACTGTGGCGCACATTAATTGGCGCATCCCTGGGGATGCGCCAGTTAACATAAATCTGCCCCATAATGTTGAGAACATTAGAGTGTGGGTGTCCAGCAATAACTGATATGGGTAGGTGCATGTGAAGTTGACATTTTGACCCCTAATTAGCAAATCCTCTGGGGCCTTTATCAGGACAGACATATGGTAGTCACGTAGCCCGACAAATCAAGGGGCAAGTTCATGTCAAAGATTATCACACTAATATTTCTTTCTGATCCAAAATGTTCAAGGGAATGTCACTGCGTACTCAGAATGCCATCTGTGACAAACAACGCATCTCGTCCGCCTTACAGCCAAACAACCTGTGCGTAAACTCATGCACAAGTAAGGGTTCTCAGAAAGGATGCATTGACAAAAATATTTCAGTCTACAGGAATATAGTTCATTATTATTGGATGCCATGTTGACTTTGGCACCACAACATTTTACATGGTTTTATATAATTTACACAGAGTCATTCTTACAATTTTGAAAATGCATGCAAATAAACCCCATTCTCAAAAATTGCCATTAATGATCACACAGTTCATGCAGTTCTCTCCAACACATTTCTATTGCATTGATCAATACCCCATTAGAGTGAGAAATATTAGGCACACATTTTCCAGTAAATGCTTTGGAAAAGACATTCACCATGCATCATTTGTATGTGGTCTGCCTCAAGGTAGCATGACGTTGGGTCATGGAGATAAGATAAAACCAGGTCAGCAACCACTTTTAGAAAGGGGATAGAAGAGAGGCAGAGAGGAGGGGACCATGGCAGGGCACAGTAGTTGGGAGAAATCAGAATCCTCAGGAGAGTTTACAGGTGGTCACTCCTGATGAGATTCCCATTTATAATCCATACAGCCATTGGCTCTCCAAACCATCAGAGAAATCAGTGTTATGCAAAAGGCTCTGTTTTCTGCCCTCTGCATTGAAGCATCCTTTTTGCGTTAAGGGAGAGGTTTTATAATATTTTGAGAAAGATTGGACTTCAGTTTTGTTTCTCATAATCGGAAGATTATCCTGACAATAGTGCATCAAGATTTAAAAACAAATCCACTTTTTGCCCCCGCATTGTAGACATGCCCCAGTAAATTATTATTTTTGTGGAAATGGTCCTTCATGAGAAGGCCAACTCCACACTAAGGGGAGACAGTTTAAAAATCATTTATCCCCAATGAATTGAAAGATTTTCAGAATCTTTACAGAAACAAATCCATTATAGTCAAACCTGCTGACAAGGGGCTAGGGCTTGTTTGATGGTTTGTGACTCATATGACGAGGAAGTTATGAGGCAACTGACCAACCCAGACCACTATCATAGCCTTTTTTCCAATCGCACCTCGGAAGTCAGCATATATGCACGAGTCAATGGCTGCTGAGATATTTCATGCATAAACCAGAAGGAATACAATAGTTTTTTTTATAAAAAGGACCTAAAGATCCCAGTGATATATGTACTACCCGAAATTCACAAAGATCTTATTAGCCCTCCTCAAAGGCCAATTAGATTGGAACCAGTTTCAAGGTATATTGCCTGCTTTCTGACGCCTTTTGTACCCACCGCCAAGGCATATATACGGACACTATGAATTTCCTTACCAAGTTTGAGGGGATGCACTTTAACACCACCAAAGAATTTTTAGTCACTATGCCTGTAGAATCCCTGTTTACTAACAAACTACAGGATGAGGACATAACACTCATTAGGGGCCCTCTTGATAACAGCACCCTGCAACATGATGTCCCAGCATTTGTTTAAAGGAATTAGCCACCTTTATGCTTGAAGAAAAACTACTTTATTTTCAAAAGGGAGCTTTTTTTGCAAGCATGTGAAGGGAATGTGTTGGACCTTGCCCTTTTTGCAGGGTCATCCCTGAACCTTTTGCCTTCCTCCTAGCCTTTTCTGACATGGTGTTGGTGGTTCTAGGACTCTGGGCACTTTAGCACTGCTGCCCAGTGTAAATTGCATGTGCTTTCCGTGTTAAACATGGTAAGATTGATCTACACCTGTTTGGCATATTTAATTTACCTGTCAGTCTCTTGTAAAGTGGTATCTCAGATACGCAGGGCCAGTAAATTAAATGCTACTTGTTGGCTTGCAGCGCTGATTGCGCCACCCACCAAAGTAGCCTTTCAAACCTGTCTCAGGCCTCTGCCATTGCAGGGCCTGTGGGCATAGTGTTACTGCCGCTGTGATGTGACACCTAAAGTGGGTGCCATGTCTCCTCCTTTTACTGCATGTCAGTCACCTGTAAGGTAGACCCTAGCTAGCCCTATGGGCAGGGCGCATTGTAGGTAAAAGGTAGGACATGTACCTTAAGTGTGTGACATGTCCTGATAGTGACAAACGGCCATTTTTATGGTTTCTCACTCCTGTGAGGCTGCCCTCCCATAGGAATGCATTGGGGATTCCCTGATAAGTGTTTTAGTGGTTATTCCTGATATGAGAAGAGCAGCGTGCTCAGGTTTGGTATGGTTGGAATAGTAATAATAAATGCTGCACAATGATGTGCGCAGATTTTTTATCACTATTTTGGAAATGCCACTTTTACAAGTTGGCGTTTCTGTATGCTATGTATCTGCCTACCTGATGTGTATTGCATGTCTGGCTTTGGAGTGACAGGGGCTGGTGAGGTGTGTGTGGCTCCAGGGAAGGCAGGGTAAGGCAATGCTAGGCTGAATAGGGGATCTACATTTGGAGTAGTGGGAGGAGTAGTCCCCTGACCCTGAATAGGTATGTGCCTGCTGGCTCCACCCCCCTGTGGTGGTCTGAGGACCGAGCCCCCATCTGACAAAGGAAGGTGTGAGCACTGTACACAGAGTGCTTCAAGACCCCCCAGAACCAGTTGAGACAGGTTCCCCCAAGCCTTGTGCCGGGGAAGAACAAAGAAGAAATGTACTATAAGTACTGGGGCTGTGACCCCATAAAGTGTTGTTTTCCTTGTGACTTGGGGGGGACTTGCTGCTGCTGGGGCCCAGGAGGAACCATCAAGAGGGACTGTCTCCCTGCTGGAGGGCCCTGTGAGCTGGAATACCTGGGCCCAGCCTTGTGCTCCTAAAACTGTGTGAGCGCTACATATCTCTCCCAGGACGGGGAGAGTGCAGGGGCTTTGCAGAGCTGAGCTGCGATCAATTCAGACGGAATCCCGATGTGGGGATTCCCCGGCATTGCTAAAGGAAAGTGGGAGCCTACCCCACGTTTGCAACCATTTGTACAGCGGGAGCCCACCCCGCATTTGTAGGTATTTTAAAGACGGGAGCCTACCCCACGTCTTGCAGTTTAGAAAAGGGCAGCCGCACCATGAGTGGCGACTCGGAAGCCAGGCAAGCTGCCTGGTTGTGGGTGGGACCTAGCTGGCGGCCGGACGTCTTGGCTGAGTCAGGCGGAAGGTGGGAGGAGCCCAGCTGGCACCGCGGAGAAGAGAGACACAGCCTGCAAGGCACCTAGTTGGTGCCATTGCCCCCACAAGAGACCGGGGAAGTGAGGAGAGGCCCCCCTGGGAACAGGGGCCCAACGCGGCACATTGTCCTTGTGTGGTTTCTTTTGTGGTGTGCCTAGTGTGTTGCTACTGTGTGTGTGTTGCACAAATGCTTTACAAATTGCCTCTGGGATAAACCTGACTGCTCGTGCCAAGCTACCAAGGGGTGAGCAGGGGTTATCTTCGGTGTGTAACTCTCAGAGTGGTGGTTTCTGCCTGGCTTAGATGCAAGCCCTAGCCAACCAGAAATCCAATTTTTAACAGACTGGCTATGGGATGTACCTTTGCCCCAAAAATGTCTGATGTGTTTATGACACAGTTTGAGGAGAAATGGATAAATGGAGACACTAACCTATTCAAGACTAAAATTTAAAATATGGTAGGCATATTTGCCAATTGAACATTGTTCACCAGTGAACGAACCATGAATCAGCTGAAATTCACAATGGCAAATGAGTGCCACCAACTGAATTCTAGATTAAGGTTGAAGACTGATTTTTGTCAATGAGTGTTTATTCCAACCCCACTGAAAGGAGCACTTTATTACATTTCATAAGAGTTCACCCCAGGTCTTCGAAAGAAAATATACCATTTGGCCAGTTTCTGTGCATCCACAGAAACTGAACCAACAAAGAAGAATACTTTCAGAACTGCAATATTCTTTGCAATAAGTTGTTGGGAAGAGTTTACCAAAGAAAACCTGTGTGGTCGTATTAAAGAGGGCATGGTACACATCTAGTGAAGCATTCCTGATTTTTAAAAAAAAGATCAGACCATACCTCTGACATACAATCCCAGTGCCAATAGGATAAAGAAAATCATTAGGTCTTGTTCGAAAATACTGTCCAGACTAACCACCTGCAACCCTTGTTCTCTTTAGAAAAGGGGCAAAAACCTTAAACAATATCTTGTCAAAGCAGCTAGAAAACAGAGGATGGATTTACCCAATTTACCCAATCTCCCACCCAATCAAGGCCATTATAGATGTGGTGGGCCCACTGCTTGTCAGAGCTTTCAATTAATGGGATCACTATCCCCACACAAAGTTTACTAACTCTAATATGAAAAAGGCTATCTTTAGAATTTCTTGTCCATGTGACAAGTTCCAATTTCGGACAGACGAGTCAACCTGTGCAAACTCGCATCCCACAGCATAGATCAAGGATACACTGTCAGACAGAGGGTGTGGTATCAGCTGGTGGGAGGGCTGTTTCTAAGGGAAACACTTTATTGAGAATGGAGAGCAGGTACATTAAAAAGTTCTGCACAGTCCCTGATGGCCTCAATTAAAATGATGAAATACGGGCTGTCATTGGATTGTAACATCTATATGCTTTATGTTTGTGTTACTGGCTGACAGGACCGTCTTTAGTGCTGGTGGCGGCAGGTGCAGCAGTTTCTTTGGTGCCCCTGCAGTGAACCCCCTGGCCCACGGATTCCCTCACTACCACTCTCCAGCAATGCCCCTCATCTCTCCCACATACATTTAATTTGTTTCATAGCACTACTCATGCCAATGTAGTGTGTCAGAGCAATTTACATCACACTCACATTATAAGAGACAATGAATCAAAAGCTATAACTCACACTGGCAAGAATAAGAGGGTGAAACAAATGAATGAGTATTCTCTGTATACCAGCAGTGCTCTTATTGGCGTGTGCCTATCAATGAGGATCACATGAAGTTTCTCTGGGTTATTCAGAAGGCCTTGCATTAGCAGAACAGGATTATGTCACATGGCTTCAAAGCAGCCCTAGGAGTATTTCCAAATACCTGCAAACTTTCAGAAGCTGAAAATCGTCGATTACTACTACTACTACTACTTACTACCTAAACCTTGAAGACTACCTTAGAATGACATTTTCCAGAGAGTTGGCTGCATCTGATGTAATCCAAATTTTTTAAACCCTCCTCAAACTTAAGTTCATGGTGAACTTCCCAAAAGTGTTTCAGATCGCCCCAAGCAGGATTAATATCATACAGACCAGTGAGGACAAAAACATGACACCGTCACAAGTCACCAAGAAGATCGTCAACAAACAACTGCGCCGCTTCCTCGAAGAGAGCAACACCCTGGACCGATCCAAATCTGGATTCCGCAGCAAAAAAAAATATATAAATAATCATATGCATGTAAATCAGTCTATATGAAGTATTACCTAAGACAATGAGGGTTACAAGGCGTTGGAATCACATGTCATTCATACTAATAGGCAGTATATTTTAAGAGTGTTTGGTATAGAGAAGCCAAAACTCAGGATTTAAAATGTATCACAGTAGTTGGTATTAAATTTAATAATAAGAATGCATTTCTACCCAAACAACCCCTTTTTTAGCAACATTAGGATAACAGAAGACTTGTGAAAAGCACCATCTTCTAACCTATATCATACCATCTGCATGCAGCTCTTTCGATGTCATTGTACTATATTAGGTTTGTAACTTGTGAACTGCAATTAAAACAAGGATTGGCATAGCCAATAGGTCTCGCCTTTGGTACCTTATAAGTGTTAAGTCATGCAACAGTTGATGTTGTTGCACCAAGCATATTGTGCTGCATAACTAAACACTTATAAGGTCCCAAAGGCGAGACCTATTGGCCATGCCAATGCTTGTTTGTTTACTGATCCAAGAAACTATACTTCACTTGCATTGGTAAATAAAAAAGTATTTTTTTTAGCATGAAAGTGCAAAATACAAAAAAAGACCCCAGAAGGAGAGGGAAAAGTGTGACGGTGGGTGGAGGATGGGAAAAGCAGCACACATGGTAGAGAGCACCACCAGGTGAGGTGAGTTGGTACAGTGGCGGCTGTCATGTACCGAGTGTGGAGGGCGGGGGTGTAGGAGAGTAGGGTCTGCAATCCTATGATCACCCCAGATTTTTGCTTTTTGCTTCACTGGTTTACGACTTTCCCTGGCTGTGGGCCTGCTAATAAGACCCACAGCCTAGCTGCTCTCTCTCTAAATTTGACAAACATGTACCTTAGGTGCATTTACCAATTGGTACTGGGCCACCTTATCAGTCCCTGTAAGTATACCTTAGGTATCCAGGGCATAGGTGTACCCAGGGCCTACCAGGGGCTGCAGCATGTATTATGCCACCCCTGGCTGGCCATCCAAATATGACACAACTGGCTGCACGACAGCTGGGGCAAGGTGGTGTAATCACCCTTTGCTGTAGATATAGTATTCCTATATCTAACCCTAAAATGGACACATATATTCCTATCAGTCACTCCTATGGCAGGCCTTATCAATCCTGAAGGCAGAGTGCTTGGAATTATGTGAGATGGTGCTCTGGCATAAGCTGAGCCCGTTTGCAGCTTGCGGAACCAAGTCCTAATAGCTGTTCCATGATAACGTGTACCATATACTCTTAAGTGCCTTATAATCCTCGCGGTTATTTGCCAACTTTGGTATCGCTTTATCAAAACATGTCGAGTAAGGTGTCATACGAATTGGAATACTAACCCCTCGCCAATTCTGGCGACGGGGTTATCATTCCACCCTTCTAGAGGGACACGACATGTATGTAACTGTGAACCCCGGTTAAAGCTTAACACAGCCTCTGCTCCACAAAATGAATGCTGCCACCACAGACACGAGTCTGACCTCCTGCTGCTGGGAGTTCTTCCAGCGAGGAGAGCTCGGACAAAGGGTTTCCTGTCAGGGGGCGGTGCTAGCACCATCCCAGACAGGGTTTTGTGTATCCCAGGTAGGCAGGGCTGAGAGGAAGGTGACTGCAAGTGGCAACCCGGTGCTCACTGTGCATATGCCGGCTCAAACCAGTTCCAGGGGCACCCCAGCCCCTGAGCTGGGGAGAGACTGGACAAAGGAGAGGGGTGTAACCACCCCCCTCCTGGTCCCACCCATGGGCAGGACCTAGTCGCGTGCCAGCCCCTTTTCTTAGCATAAAGGTAGGAGCAGGCCCCCTTCCCAAATTAGATAATTCTGAATCTTGACTACTTTCCACGAAAGGAACTCTTGACTACTTCTGAAGACTCTCCCTTGTGGCTAAGGAGTAGCCACCCTGCACCAGCGGGTACCATCTAAGCGCTTGCGATTTGCTGTAAGTCCATCCTCCAGATCAAGACTGCCCAGCTCGACGAGACCCAGATTCCCTGGCTTCTCTGACCTCTACCTGCATCATCAGCCCAGCTGAGATTCGTGGGTGTGACGAGACCTGAAGGGACCGGCCATCTTCAAAACTGCACGACGCTTATCCAGCACGACCGCCGAGGGATCCTCGAGTGAGTGCTTTGGGGTTTGAGAAGCCCTAACCCTGAGCAGCTCCAGCACCGAAGTCCAGTTCCCCAGCATCCACGAGATCTGCGTGGGGCCCTTCTGCTCTTTGCTGCTCACCGCGTTGTCCGGTCACTTGCCTGCTGGCTAGTGGCCCTCCTGACGACGAACCACGACGATTACATCACTGGTCTGGTTGCTCCAGACTGGCCCTTGCTCCCTTCCAAGAGAGGAGCACCCCGGACCCTCCTGGTCCACTCCAGACGCCATCTTGACTCCACCGCGTGGGCTTGACTTTGCCAAGGTTTGTTGCCCCAATCCTGGGTCCAGCATCGCCGACAGCAGACACCTTCGTGGGACAGCTCGCACCCCCATCTTGGTCGCCGACAACGCCTCCTGGTCAGAGGGACAGCAGAGTCCAGCGTCGCCCACTCACCTGGTCGAGGTGACTTCATCCGGTGCCATCCTGGTGCCCACCTAATCACTGGCTAGTGTTTAAGAACTGAGTCCCCTCTGCCTTCAGGTCGTCTCCATCATCGATCCAGGCTTGGATCCCTCCGAATATCTTCACTGGTCGCCTGCCAGCAACTTCTTCTTTCAGGCTCCATAGACCTCAACGAGGATTCCCGACGTCTTTTGAACCCTATGCAGCCGCAGCCCCAGGGCTAGGTAACCTGAGCATTTCGGTGCTCCAACATAGGTTCACTATCCAAGTGTCCAGATCCCTTGTCGTTTTCAATCTATCTAGTCGGATTCGTCCGATAACTGTAACTTTACAAATACTAGCATCCATAGGCTTTGTCCTGCATCCCGCGTGAGAGTGCACACTCTGCACCCGATCTCCCTAGGCCTCCTGCTCCTAACCTTAGGGTTTAGTAGTGTAGTCCTAGCGATCCTGAAGCCTCTGGATCTTGTTACTTACCTGCTAGTATTTCGCATTCCACTTTTAGTGTATATGGTTTTTCGTGCCCCTCTGGCATTTGTGTAAATTGTGCAACTTAAAGTATTTTCTTAAGAGTTTTGTATTGTGCTTAGCTCCCTGACTCATAAAGAGTTCAGGGTAGACTTGTTATAAATAAATATCCTTTTATTTTCATAACAACTTGTGTGGTGTCCTTTCACTTGGTGTTCAAGGGGTATATGTGATGGTATAACAGCTGGCTTAACACGCTCTCTGGAGTTTAGCCTAAAGACTGCTCTTGTCCATGCTACTAGGATAGCTGGTCTATAAGGTTGACTTACAACCAATCATCAATAAGGGTCGTTTGGAATGATACACAGTGATCACTAGAATAGTGAGCACTATATATCAGGCCAACTTCTCACAGGGGGCACAACAACAAAAAATAATAAAAGAAACATACCTTGTTCCTTTCCTCTCAGTGAAACGTCTTCCTCCCTCCGGTGTCTTTTGGAAGCCCCGGAAGCAGGAAACTACACTACCCAATCCCGGTGCTGATTTCACAGCATGAAAGCAGCAACAGGATTGGATAGAGTCGACTCTCCCAGCGCTCCTGAGAGCACTGGAGGCCTGCGAGTTCTCTCACCCAGCTGTCTAAGACTGCTGGGTTAGAGGACTTTAAAATGCACGTGCCTGGCTGGCCAGCCCAAGACGACCAGCCAAAGATACATGCGTATTTGAAAGCGCATAGCTCTCTGCTGCAGTCACTTGGCAGCGCTGGCTTTGCCCTGTCCTTACACTTAGTTCAGGACTGATGGCTGAACGATAAAACGGTAATAAATTAACTTTATTACCATTTTATTTTTTCGCTCTGGGGCTTATGGGGTGATGCTGCTCCGCCCAAGTGGAGGAACCTCCCTGAGTTGGTATTTGCCAGTGGAGAGACATAAGGGGGAAAGAGCTGGAAAACACACACACTGAGCAGTGGGAAGATACAAGTCAGACAATCAAAAGGTTGGTAAGAGACTATGCTCCAGGAGAGCTACAAACACAAGAAGAGGAAGGCAAGCAATTGAATAAGTAGCAAGCAAATAAGAGTGACTCTAAAATCAACCAATGGCTGGCTATAAACCTACCGTAAATTCACTTTAGGTCTTTTGCTGTCTGGAAGGCGAGACCTAAAAGTAACACGCATTGGTAAAACAACAGTAATAAATAATGAGCTGTTTTCATCAGTCATCTCCGGGAAAAGGAAAGAGATCCCTGACAGATGACACAGGAGTGGAAAGATGTAATGCAGAGGCCAGACCTGATGACTCGAGAGCTGGGGGTCTCAGTTTGAGTCTAGGCGGCTCTGCAACATCCTGTGATTCTATGCAAATAATTTACCGGTAATATATTGTTATATAAATATGCTGCATGAGTAAAAGGCAAAACTTTATGAAAATATAGTTCCACCAAAGCGGATGTTAACCGTATTTTGGTTGCGGGAAACTGATGAGAGAAATAGACGAGGAACTATCATTGGTAAATGCAGGAAAATATGCTACAGCCAATAGAAATGGACGAAAGGTAAGTGGCACCCACAGGAACCAATGAGAAGCCAGGAAAGAGAGGAGGTGGAAAGTAAATTCCCTTTAAGTTTATTTAAAAAAACAGTAGGTTTCTGAAGCACAGTGCAAGTGCTGTGCAGGCGATACCTAAAAGCGCACTATTGATCAGTCAAATATTCAGCAGATAGCAGAGTTTTTGCAGTAGACTACTGGAATTTTCTGTAATCTACCGCCTATTTTGGTAGAGTTGATTACTCTGGTAGATTTTATATGGCATTGAGTATCTCAGTGTGTTTAATTTCTCATGTAGGAATTGCTTCTGAAAAGAGTGCAGGAATATTAAGCAGGGAAACGACAGGGTAATAATTTCAAGCTGGGATCAAAAGGAGTAAGATTTCAAGCTTCACCAATCTGCACTGGCATTTGCTGCCAGTGAAGAACGATTGTGTGTCAAAAATGTCTTTCAAAGACAGATCCTCTTGGGAAAATGTAACAAAGTATAAGAGAACGATTTGTCCGCACTAGACTACAGGAATGGGACTTGGTAGTAGGGAGAAAGTTGAAACATAACAAGCGTCTTCTTCCACATGAGGGACAGCTAGCAACCGTTAACAGGGACAATAAATTAGTAACAAAACTGTGGCGAAAAAAAAGAAGCCATGGTGTGTGAAAGAGAGTGTGAGATAAGCGTGACATCATTTTGACACTGGTTTGGTTTCCATTGGGGAATAAAGTCCTTGCTTCAAGCCCTTGCTACTGAAAGCACATGAGGGGGATTACAGAAGGTGGGGGCCGCATTGGCATGGAGAGACGAGGCTGCGAGAAAGAATGTCGCCGGCAAAGGGCAGTGAGAATCTGAAGTCCTTTGAGCGACCAACTAATCATCAAAAAGCGCTTGTGAAAGGTTGCAGTGAACTTTCAAAAACCTGGCAAACGTCTAAGGGAGCCTCCACTAAACTCTTTTCAGGTTTTGCTTTCCTGTGCTTTTCGAAATATAGTTAGGAAATGTTAGATCTTGCAGCAGTGTATTTATTAAGAGACCGTTTGTTTCAGAAAATGTACTGATGATTGAAGGGTCGTGCAAAACGGATGCATAATGGTGAAAATACAAAACATGGACAAAATGCAGCCTTTCACTAAGTTTACAACAAGCGCACGGCAAAAACACTTAATTACTCAATGGAGAAAAGACAGATGGCGGCTGCGCGTGTGCACGCGCAAGTGAATGCAAGCTTGAGGCCAGCTAAAGCCTCTGGTAGCACTCTGAAAACCCCCTTACTAAAGTCCAACAAGCAGCACATGCGCTGTTCTAGGCTCGACCTCAAAAGGATTTCTGTGACAAAAGCAGTAACTCTGTGCTATCCACATAAAATACAGTTCTGTGATCTGCATGGTTCACACTCTTTGCAGCAGGGATATTAACCCTCAGCTCTACTTCATGGCAGGCCAAAACTGCCACAAGACAAAACTCTGATCCCTCTCCAGCAGGAACCTGAATCGCCAGAGATAGCTTGGCATTTTTATTGTTCCCTGAAAACCGCTGGACACACAAGGAACTCTTTAGCAGGTGCTTTTAAACCCATAAGTCATGTCTAAACACAGCCCGCCACCCCCCTCTGAGTTCAGTGCCAGGTGCTGCTGCACCTGTCGCACTTTCCTAAAGCCGCCCCTGCTGGCTGATGCTCTCCATTTTCAAAATCCACCCCTGCATTCCTTATGAGAGGGGCAGCATACCTTTTTATGTTTGGAGCAACATACTGTATATAAATTATTGTATATGGTGGACAAGCAATGATGTATAGTGGGTTGCAGCCAGTATTTTTTACAGCCCTCCATATTAACTTTGCAACTGGTATTTTTGCACCAGATCCCGGGCCGCGGAAGGCGAAGCGGGACGATTGGCCGCTTCAGGGCTATCTACGGCCCCCCAATTTGGGGGCGAGCTTTCAACCGGCAAGGGGGGATAGGAAGGGGCCCGAGGCCCGATACCTGCATAATTACCCCTCGTGGAAGACTGAGGTGAAATCGTGTATCCTGGACGCCGAGTCAAGACGCCCCTTACAGCTGCAGGATCGCCAGTCGCAAGGAGTGGAGTTCGACGAACTGGCCTTCCCGCTTCGCCTCCGTGTTGTTCCCAGGAGCTGTGGATTGAGTGGTGCCTCAGCCTGCAGGGTGCCTGATGGATTGGCGTGAAAACAGCTGGAACCGGTTGAGGCCAAGGCCGGAATACAACGCTTGTTCCCCCTAGAGCCGGCAAGCTTTACGGCCGTGTCCCCCCAGCAGCATTGTCAGATTGCTGGTGCAGCCAGGCCCCATCAGCTGAACAGAGTCCGGAGGCTACTCCTGGAAGTACAGGGTGGAGCCAGGACAATCGATCAGCCTTAAAAGGGCAGGAGCCCTAAGGCTGCACCTAAACAGACCGGGAGAAAGGAGAGACAACCACGCCTTTAACCCACTCAAGGGTGAAGGCGATCAGATACATCCTTAAGATGCTCTAATTTGGGAGCCACACCTACCAAACCACCACTTGGCAAACTTAGTACAGACAAGGAAGCCAAGCTGGCCTGTGAGTTTGTTCAAAACCATGGGATTAATCTAAAAAACAACAGAAAGGTAAACCTTGTGGAGGATCTACACTCCAGAGTCCTCTGAGAGAAGGTAAGATTTGTGAGATCACACTAAAATCTAGACTCCAGACAGGTATCAGGCTCCTGACACACATTATCCTTGTTCCTTTCAGGAATCATCTGACTAGCAGTACGACAGAGGAGGGCGATCTGAACGCAGACAAGAAGAGTATGTGAAACCAAAAAGGGAGACACCATGCTCGTCTGACATGAAGATAAAGGAGGAGGATAGACCTCATCAATATAGAGCCCCATTTCAGCAAAAGAAAGTTGTGGTTTTACCCACTAAATATGCCACAGACGTTGAGAACCCTCCTTTTGAAAAGGAGTTGGGCAGTGGCTCTTGTAGACAGCTTGACAAAAGTCACCATGGTGCACCGGAATCTCCAGGAGTTTCAGGTAGCGAGAGAAACTGATACCTTAGTTGCAGTTGAAAACATGGATAGACGCAAAGCCCCTCTAGATATATTGTATCATTTAGATATTCAAGTAGAAGGTGAAATACAATGCACCATTAAAGCTATATTCTGGAAAAATGTGACTTTGTCTTAGGACATCCTGTTGGTGGAGGACGATTGGCCTCCACCATTTGTATGTACATCCCCCAAGGATGTTATACTTCCTTCTTTTTCTGCTCTTGTCCCTGAATAAGTCAAACAAGCTTATGGGCAGAGTGGGCTCTTGCACTGGCCCTTGCACTCTATCCCAAGCATGTCGGCTGGGATAAGAAATCTCCTTATCATGTTATATCCTTATGGTCCAGCCCACAAGTGCAACCACAATATTCCATTTAACAGGATGCTAAATCACTCATTAAGGTAATACTTTCCCAATTAGAGTACTAGGGAGTTATTGACTTCTAGGGCATATTTACATGGAAGTGGTGGAGTGTGGAGCTGCCTCAAATTTTTCTGTGCCACACTCTGTCATTTCCAAAATGCAGGCCTACACCGTATTTTTAACAATGCAGCACACCCTGTGATTTCCCTAGCTCTGGTGCTAAAAATAAGTGGCTAGCGCCAACATATACACCTTTGCACCATAGTTCTAGGGTGCCTGTGTCGCAGGTAATGATTGTTTATGTGCTGGATTTTGTACCTTCCTGCACATAAATAATCAATAATGTTGATTTATTTCTTCTACGTGTGCTGCATTCTGCAGTACATATAGTAGTAGCAAATCGTAATTATTTAATGATTATTTATGTGCAGGAAGAAACACCTCCCTGCACATAAGCAATCATTAATGGTGTTTTCTCTTTCTATGTGTGCTGCAGAAAGCATTACACAAAGAAAAAGCAAAAACAAGGAGAAATAAAAGTATTTATCCTCATTGCGCCATTCTAACGCCTGTTATTGCATGTCGTAAATTGTTACACTACCTCAGATTTTCACATTCTTGTAAATCTGGGGCAGCGTCAAAAAGCAACGGGGTTTACGATGGAATGCCCATAGCAATACCCATTGCTCGCCGCTCCTGTAGACAACTCCAGGAAAGGGTACCATATTTTCAAAGCAGTGTTAAGCCACAAAAAGTGGCTTAGTGACACTTTGCTATTATGTAGCAGGGAATTGCGCCACAGTAACAATGGTAAACGTGACCTTCCTGTGCCGCAATCCTCTTGTAAATATGCCCCCTTGTGTCTCTCAAATGAAATGGAAAACACGCCAAGTATGGCACTGATTAAAAATGTAGTCCATAGAAAAAGGAGAAATACGTTGGATATTTCCAATGGTTTATTCAACCACAATCTAGCTCCTGAAAGCCGAGATTGAACCACTTTTAGAGCATTTGGTTTTCAAATGTAATATGGACGACTCCCAATGGGTAATAAGAATAGCCCAGGTCTATTTACTGCATGTATTGTATAGATTATTCAAGTGATTCACCCTGATGCACTGTCCTATGTAGATTATATCTACTTAGCAGCTGATGAATTAAATCCCTACCCGGCCAGAATAGATTGTATAATATTGGGATTTGCTGAACTTGGCTTTAGCTTTTCTGAGTGTCCTTTTTCTAAGGCTATGAACTTAAGAATGAGGGGAAGCGCCTTGCCCCTCAGTTTTTGAGGAAATGCAACCTCTAAACACACTGAAAAAATTGCAGTCCCTCCCAGGATTTTTGAATTTTGGCAGAGCACACATATCAGATAATGCACAACGCATTAAACCACTTTATGATTTAATAAGTCCTGATTTTTCCACTACATATTGGACATCAGAACACACAGATACACTCAAATCAATACAATCAGATGTGCTTGAAACACATCACTTACATACACCTGTCAATACCACAAACCTGGTCATTTTTATTTTACCTGGTGCAATTGGATTTACTTATATCACTTTTAATGAAGGTCAAACAGTGCAGATTGCATTTAAATCACATTTATATTCCAATGTGGAAATTCATTTTGTTTCCACTGAGAAAATAGTGACTGCAGTCAGATGGCCATCCTTAAAGAACAACCACTTGCACAAGGGAAATGCATTATTGTCAGTACTCCTGTGCCGGCTTTAGAGGCTGACACAAAAGCTAGCGTTCCAAACGTTAAAGCTCTCCATCCTAGATGGATACAGTGTGCTCCATCCTTAATAGCTGTTGATGAAGACTTTGTCTTTAACCCCTCTTTACAGACACAATCATTTCTACAGTATGAGCATGTTCATCGCATGCTCTTTTCTGTTTTACCTCTTGATCAGTATAAATACACTATTTATACCGATGGTTCAGCTCAACCTGCTATAGGTTCTAAGCAGCAATACTCTGAGGCAAGTGATATTGCTATTAGTGTTCTGAAGGACGGCAAATTCAAACCCCAAACAACTTGCACAAAGTCATTGGGTGACTGCACTGCATAGTTGGCTGAACGGAAGGCTTTCCTTCTTACACTTGAACATATGGATCCAGGATTCCACACACTCATAGTGTGTGATTTGTTTTACTGCGTAGAGTGCTTTAATGATAATCTACATTAGTGGCAACAAAATGGATTCAAAGATTCTAAAGGTAACACAATAAGGCATAAGACACTTTGGGTTAAGGTGGCAGATCTCAAAGGCAGGTTGCACGGACTCTTGTAATACATACATTGAGTCATCAGCATGTGGAATTACACACTATAGGGAATTCCCTGGTTGATGAAGCAGCCAAATCTGCAGTCGCCATAGCTACAGTTGTTGCAATTACTCATTCTAAAACTAGAATACATAGTGATATCTTGATTGCTGTTAATTCAAATAAAGACGGCACCCCTTTACCTAAGAGCTTTCCTCATAAATATTTTTATCACCTGAATGAATAAAATATCCCTTTTGTAACAATTCCAGGGATTGGTGATCATTTGATTCCCAAAAAAGACCACAGACTTGCTTTAGGGATAGCGGCACACAAAGGTGTTGCTTCGGCACATAATGGTATAGAGGCAACTATTTCGCTGCTGCAACAGCATTATTGGTGGCATGGCTTATATAAACAGGCCAAGAAAAGTCCTGGCCTGTGACATTTTTTCAACAACTTAAATCTTCCACAGTGTCCCACCCATCGCAGACATTCCTGTTAAACTCCAACAAGCCTTTTGGCTGCATTTATTTAGATCATTGTCGTACACTGATTTTGGACAAGGCGTTCACATTTATTTTGGTTGCAGTTGATTATTGCTCTAGGTTTCTCTGGGATTGGCCACAGCATTCAAATGACACTCAAACTGTTATTAAAGAAACGTAAAAGTCTTTATCGGGACACATGCATGCAGTACATTCCCATCAGACCAGGGCCTGGCTTTCGCATCAAAAGCGTACCAGGATTACATATTATCCCTGGTTGTACAGGTGCATTATTCTTCTACATAGAGCCCTAAGGGCAATTCTGTTGTGGAAAGAATGAACCACGACTTAAAACAGTCCTTGAGAGCCAGAGTATTGGTACCGGGCGTACTTGGATCCATCTCCTCTACAGGGTTTCAAATAGGTCTAAATAACCTCCCTAAAAGATCTCTGGGTGAACGGACCAGGTATGAAGTACTTTATGCCATCAAGATGTATGTTTCAGACCTTGACGGTCCAGACATTGTGGCGGCTGCTGGGACCTTTGATGTAGATAATTGTTGTGCTGTCTTGCAGGATCTACAAAATTTATGTAATGCCCAATCAAGAGAATATTCGAACATGCCTCCCTCTTCGATAGCTGACGTGAAACCTGAGCTTTCCGTCTAGATTCTATAAATCAGGGATCCTCGTTTGAGAAAAAGTGGCGATTAAAAAGGAATTCAGGCCATCATACCGAGCACCGGTGCCTGTCCTTGGCGTCCAAGGCACAAAGACTGTTATCCTACCACCACTTCCTAGTTCCAAAGACAAATGCTTTGTCTCCATTGAACATGGCAAACTACACCATGTGGCCGATTCTAACTAGTAAGCCATGGGCTGTCCATGCTACTACCGAGCAGTGGTGTCCGGCACGGATCAAGGGGGAGGCAGAGTAAGGGGGACGTAAAAAAAACCTACGTGATTGCCATGTCGCTCCTCCCTCTCTCCTCTGCGTCGGGCCGGAAAAGGAAGCAGCCAGGTTCCCTAAGTCAATCAAATGCTGCAATGCAGTGTTGTGATTGGTCTCAGCATTGTGGTTCGACGCTCAGACAGGCAGTAGGAGACTGGCCCCAGACGACCGGCCAAACATTCATGCACACTTACAGTGTGCCATCACTCCTCCCCTGCTCCTTTGTGATCAAAGCAGCCGCACTCGCTAAGCTGTTGCAGCGAGAAAAAAGAAAATGATAATAACCTTGAGTTGTTATTTTATATTTCCTTTATTTCACTGCTGCAAAGAAGTGGGGCAGCACTTCTCCGCCTTAACTGAGGAGCTGCCACTGCTACACCGGATGTTCCTCTGAAGCTAGTGAGCACCACCAAAGCTGTTACTCCACTGGCTGAGTGGGGTGTGGGGGAGAATGCGTCCATAACCGGAAACACAACGAAGGTGAGCATTGTTCTGACTACGAGTTCTTCTTCAGCTGATGTCGTTTATACTGTTCCACTGTTGGTGAATCTACATCTTTTGGATTTTTCAAGTCCTGTTACAGAACCAGAGCCTCCTGCTTTTCAACTAAGTGCTTCTGGATATTATATGTATCATGATGATTTTTCCTCAGACAGTTCTTCTGTTTTAAACACTCCTGCAGCACGGATCTGTGTTTTAATTTTATGGTTGAAACGCACTCATCTAGTTACACCTTGGACATATGTTTGGACCACACTTTCCTTGGTTTTTCTTTTCCTGTGGATTGGATAGGCTAACATAGTGAAAACGATAATGGGCTATATGAGAAACACACAACAATGCCCTGCCAAAATTAGATATAGTTACTGCCCATGCTGTGTCCAAGAAAATGTTAACATGTGCTCTGCCCCTCTATACAATAACCACATTTTCATGGCAGGTTTCTCAAGAAGGTCAACTATACTCGCCGGCTGCCATCAGCGCTGCCTGAAATCTCATCCTGTGATGAGGCGATACAGTCTCAGCCATGAAAAAGCCTACATGTCTAAGAATTGTTCTTTCCACATACACCACTCTAGAAGCAAAATGCTGGTGCCCTAGCAGTACACGCATCTCTCAAAGCTCCGGTTCTTAGGCCTCAGTGCTCTTCAACCAATGCATTGATCAACTCCACGATCTCCCCGGGGCAACCGTGCCTTCATCTGCTCAAACTCAAGCTTTAAACCCCAAACCATAAATTTTGACATTAGTCCCTTCTTTTTACTGTTGCAAAAGAAAGTGATAACTCCTACCTCAGCTCTTGAAACCCCTCTAATCCCATGCAGCAGCTTTCTTTGCCTTTCTTCTGTGTAAAGAAACTATCCAAGTAGACAACAAGTGATTCTGAACCTGACCCCCCCAAAAAAAGAAAAATCACAGCAAAGGGTAACTAAGCTTTTAAGAAAATGTGCAAGTCAGAACATCCTGTCTGTAATGATTTTTTTTAAATTAGATAAATGTATCAAGCTGCATGCATAATAAACAAAAACCATTGAGATGCACTGATATAAGGCGAGAGGATAACTTACTGTCACGTTACTCCATCTCCGCCTCTATCCATATTGCCTCACTGCGCGCCAACGTCTTTAAAGACACAGCAAAAAAGTTGAGCCCAGTGAAGCAAACGGTTTAAACTCTTCAATAATGTATTAATATTGAACATGACGCATGATACTTTGGCATCATTCCGTTCAATGAATCACCATAACAACATAGATGTATTCTACCCTTTGTTAATAAGTGATACATGCTCTACCTAGCAGCATATATTTATTTGCAAATCATCTATTAACTTAGAAAGAGGATGCAACCTTTGGGGGTGGGGAGGAGGATTCGCTATGGGAAGGGCAAAGGGCAGGATTTGTGATATGGTTTTATGACAAGTTAACTAAACTCAAATCAATGCAAAGGGCTCGCTGTGTCTATTTGTTGGAATATTTTCTTTTGAGGTATGGCTAATATTAGAATAGCTTCCATAAACATATGCGGGCTTAATGATCCGATTAAATGGCGTCGGGTAAGGGAAGATCTGCGATTCTTGCGGGCAGATGTTCTCTGCCTTCAAGAAACGCATATCGAAGCCAGTCGCCATCAATTGTTGGAATTTGAGGGGTTTCAGCTAATATCTTGGACAAACTTGTGGCTAAGACTAAAGGAGTTGCTATTTTAGCAAGACGGGGGAAGGTAAATATATCCCGCTCTTCCGCTGATAGGTTGGGCCGCTGGGTAATTGTGCATGGCAACTTTCAGGGCAAAAATATTACACTTTGTGCCATATATGGTCCAGTACTTGACGACCCAGAAATATATAAATGGCTGAGTTTGGAATTGGTTGGGTGGCCATCCCCGTTTATAATCTGCGGGGATTTAAATATTAATATAGAGTGTGGATTTATGAACCAATCAGGGACTACATATACCGGGAGAAAACCAAAGGTCTATAGGGCTTTACGTCATTTGATCGAATTACATGGGCTAATGGATGCCTGGGCTTTTGTTAATCAGGATGACCCAGGATTTACCTTTTTTGCTGCACCCCAAAAAATCTGTTCCAGGCTGGATTATTTTTTTATTTCACCTGTTCTTACTCAAGGCTCCAGCATTATAAGATTTCCGCACGTAATGTCGGATCATAATCCGCTTTTGCTAGAGGTGAACACACAATTGTGTAAGATTAAAACTGATGCTTGGACGTTTAATCGTGGGCTGCTTAGTGAGAGGGAGTATCAGGATTCCATTCCCCCCTGGATCATAAGGTTTTTAGATGAAAATATAGGTAGCACAGGCCTTCAGAACCTCTGGGATACCCTAAAGGCGGGGATAAGGGGTGAAACAACACGGTATGGATGGGAAGCCCAAAGGAAGGAAAAGTTAAACTTACAGGGATTACATACAGAATTGGAAGATGCAGAGCTGAACTTGTCTCATTTGATACGGATAGGAGGGGATAGCGATGCAGCCCAAACACAGATTGTTATAGCTAACTCATCTATAACAGAACTCTCACAGGCTAAAGCAGCTAGTAAATTTATTGCCTGGAGATCCAAAATGTTCGAGAATAGTGAAAGAGCAGGGCATATGCTCGCCGCAAGAATCAGGGAAAGAGAGACTGCTTCACACATTCAGGATCCGGAAGTTGGTCTTGTGTCTGATGAGAGGGCCATTGCTCTTGCCTTTCAGAAGTTCTATCAAAAACTGTACAGTGAAGACAGTTGTGATAATGATGTACTCCAGGCTGAAATTCGGGATTACCTGAAAGGGATTGGGGTGGATACGTTATCCTCAGAAGAACAAGACTTATTAGATGCTGAAATCAGCATTGAGGAGTTCTGGCAGGCCATAGACTCTCTCCCGAGGGACTAAGCGGTTGGCCCAGATCTTCTGTCGGGTGAATTCTATAAGGTATTCCAGCCTCAGCTCACCCCCTTTATGTTAGAACTGTTTCATAGAGTTCAGGATGGGGAGGCCCCCCCTGAGTCTTGGCGAAGAGCCCGAATTATAACTTTCTTAAAAAAAGATAAAAGTCCATCCGATATGGGTTCATATCACCCAATCACGCTTATTAATAGCGATATTAAAATATATTCCAAGTTCTTTTCAAAAAGGATCTCGGGGTGATTAAGAAACTTGTTTCTGTTCAACAACACGGCTTTGTGCCTGGGCGCGAAACAATAGATCATATTCGCTGCACAATCGCGCTGTTTGATTTTACTAAGGTTTTAGGTGACCCTATGGCCTTAATTCTGCTAGATGCGGAAAAGGCCTTTGATATGGTCTCCTGGCCTTTTTTGTGGGCCGTATTGAGGCACTATGGTCTTGGGGAAAGAACCATAAGAGAGATTCAGAGCATGTATAAGCAACCAACGGCTCAAATCTCTGTTATGGGGATTCAGACGGGTACAATTAATATTTTAAGAGGCACACGGCAGGGCTGCCCCTGTTCCCCTTTATTGTTTGCAATTTATATAGACCTCCTAATTAGAAAATTTCTTTTGAATGATATGATCCGGCCGGTGAGATCCAGGGGTGGGGATACTAAAATATTGGGGTATGCGGATGATCTCGCAATCTTGACAGACTCTCCTCAGCTTGCATTGCCAGAAGTTCAAGATTTGACTTCACAGTTCGGTAAGCTATCAGGTTATCATTTGAATGATTCCAAGACCCAAATTATTTGTAATGACAAAATCTCGCTGCTTGACTCTCGGGTCATTGATAAGGCAAAATATCTAGGAATAGTGATAAGCTGTATCTCAGAGCAAAGTGTGGAGATTAACTTTAAACCATTGTTATGTAAGATGGAAAAGGATTTAAGTAAGATTAATAACCTCCAGCTAACACTAATGGGTTGATGTAACGTCGTTAAAATGATTTTTTACCTAAGATTTTGTACCTTTTTAGAGCTATTCCTGTATTATTTGAACAAGTTTGGTTTAAAAAATGAGAACTTATAATTTCTTGGTTTATCTGGGCTGGTAAACGACCTAGACAAGCTCTTAAATTCATGACGCTACCCAGAGAGAGGGGGGTTGGTCTGTACCAAACTTCGAGCTCTATTATTGGGCAATCACGCTGAGGCATATTACTGTATTACTAGATTGTGTGGATTTAGAGGATTGTGAGATATAAATTTATAGTTTAATTTATGGGGAAGAGGTGAAGGGGTTATTATTCAGACATATAGATTTTACCTACTTTAAACGCGTGAGGTTTAAGGTTTTAGTAGCAGCCTTTAAAGTTTGGACACCCGTGCGGAAACTATATAATATAGGAAGAATACATTTCTATACACCGGTAATAAGAAATACTCTTTTGCCAGCAATTTTCGCAGATGGGTATTTTAGAGAATGGACTGCACATGGAGTCACTATGTTAGGGGATTTGGTCTCAGATAAGGGGGTACGGACCTTTGAATACATGAAGCAGAAATTTGGTATTAGTAATCAGCATTTTTGTAAGTACTTTCAGATTTGTGATTTCTTTTTTAGGAAAACTGCTAGTTGGACCTCCATTCCATTAGTTGAGGCTATTAGGGGGGTATTCCACTATATCTATGATTTATAAAATGGTAAATGAAAAGAAGAACGAAGATCTACCTAAACATTTCAGCCGCTGACAGATTGGATTACATGCTGGGCAGGAGGTATGCAAAGATTCATTATGCTTTGGCCATACTGCTACTATATCTGCTAACCTTCAGGTCCAATGTTTTAAAACTTGGTTTAATTTGTATATAACCCCACATCGTATACAACAATGGGGTGGGATTAGGGGAGTTAACTGTCCTAGGTGTGGGGAGTATGCTGTTGATAGTATCCATATGTTTTCTTCCTGCCCAAGCTTGACTCCATTGTTAAACAAAGTAGAACAACGGTTGGAGCAAGTGTTTGGATATATGATTCAACTATCACCTCAGGCTGGTGTTATACAGGGGGTAGTGGATTTGAATATGACGATATCCGAGCGGAAGTTATTCTATATTGCAACGGCCTTGTTGAGATTATGTTTAGCAACAGTCTGGTTGGATCCTGCTCCCACGACAGAACATGAATGGTTTTGGAAATTTCTAAATGTTGGGAAGTGGGAGCTTTTGGTTTTCAAGCGGAGAGGCCCAAGGGCTCATAGAGAGGGAGAATTAGTATGGGAGCCCGTTATTAATTGGTTGGATCGTGTAAATCAATGATTTTTTAGTAGGATGAAAGCCCGGATGAATTGTATATACTGTACATATTGTACATAGCGTGATATAATGTGATTAACTTGTCTTATTAATGGTTTTCCGTTTATGCCTATCTTCTTCCTCCCGTAGCGATCCCTGGGGGGTGGGACAGGGGGGGTTTGGGGGTATATGTGGGGGGGGGAATTAAAAAAAGTGAGTAATGACATTGATTAAATGTTTTTGTAGTATTTTTTTCTGTTTTCTGTCTGGATGTTGACTCTGATGTCATGTTACTCTCTAATAAATATCTTTGAAAAAAAAAAAAGAAGGAGGATGCAACCATTTGTCTGCCTGAGGAAAATTCTGTAGAGAATTGTTGTTAGGGTTCAAAACGTTGATGTGCTTACTGTTTTGGCTATTTTATACACTTTGAGACTGAACATGTGGTGTAATCTGCCAAATACTACAATCACAGAACAGTTTTTCTTCTTTCCTTTTCCCTTTAAAGAATTGTTTGTTGCGGTGTACGCAGTTTTCTGTTCACCATACCCTTGCATTGCAGCTTTACATGGAGCACCTACCACAGTTTAATGTATGTCTCGATAATTCAGATGCAATGTGTAACATTTTACACATGTATATGTTTAGAATTGCATATGTTGTGTACTTTTGGAATTTGATGTGTGTAAGAAGTAGTCTCTGAATCCTCAGTTTGTGATGAAGGTAGATTTATTGTTGTTTGAAGCCAAGTACAAAGTAAGTAAACAAGCAGTAGCCCTCCAAACTAGCTTCCACTAGCTTTTCTAAGCAACTCCTTTTGAAGAGCAAGATTCCAAGTACACAACGATGATGACACTATAACATTCGAAGACATGCAATAGATGCTAGTAGGACCTGGGAAATGCCACACGCCTCCCTTTCTACGTGCAAAAAAAAATAAGAATGAAAAAAAATAATGACCTATACATATTTAATATTGGAAAACAAGCTTTGATTAGAGTTGTTGCACCTGGGATCCTTGGCATGGTTTCCCCTCCTAACTTTTGCCTTCTGAGCTCCTCTTTTGCTACTTAGGTTTTGGCTGGCTATAGAATTCTAGGCACTTTACCACTGCTAACCAGTGCTATAGTGCATATTCTCTGTACTTAAAACATGGTAGCATTGGTTTATCCACAATTGGCATTTTTAATTTACTTACAAGTCCCAAGTAGAGTGCACTATATGTGCCCCGGGCCTGTAAATTAAATGCTACTAGTGGGCCTGCAGCACTGATTGTGCCACCCACACAGAAGTCCTTTATAATTCGCTCAGACCTTTCACTGCAGAGCTTGTGTGTCCAGTTTAAAACTGCCATTCCGACCTGGCAAGTTAATCTACTTACGACAATTCTGTAAGGGTGAGGGATGCACACATCCGACTTTCTCTCCTTAATTAGTGTTAGCGTGCAGATTGGTAATGTGGCATGCCCAAATGCCACCAGGTACGACCATGATAAATACAAATGGGACACATTCATGCCCCAGCCAAATGCACAGCTTAGTGCCGTCCTTGCGACATTCAAAACTCTGTCAGTTTACTCCAAATCTTCATTATCTCCTCTTTTACAAGTTTCCTCAGTCTCTTGCTTAAGAATCCACATGTGGAATGTATGCCTATTTTCAATTTTCTTATATTTACTCAGTGTCCATCCGGACCTCTTGAATAAATACGATTAATGCCGGGCTCGTCTCAAGCGGTGTTTAATTCATAAAAACCCAATGCATTTCGGGCGACGCAGCGCCCTTCTTCGGGGGTCACTAAAAGCAACAATAAAACATGTGCCAATTAATCATCCATTATCCAATGTGCATTTAAAAAAGACAAATGAACAACTTCACGCAGGTTTTAATCAAAGTGTTAATTAAGTATCCTATTACCACCTCTACATCATAGTTCCTAACACTCCTGGTTCAATCTTACAGGTTGTGATGCACTAGGTACATCAATCTTACCCCCCACATGTCACTCCGTTATCCAAAACCGTCTCATCCCTCTTTTTTATGCCACCCCTATTCATCTATAAACATTCAATTCCCCGCTTGTATGTAAAGTCATGCAAAACCTCCAACCCATGATTCTAACAAAACATTTGTTAAACATAATCACAGAAAAATGCTCAAACTGTCTCAAATTTGCACGTTCTTATGGTGCGCACTATCGCTACCTTTGCTACTTTTGACCTTTAAACGCTATGCTCCCTGTGCGTTCGTATTCCCAGTCTAAACAAGTGATTCTATCTAAATATCACATTTCCAAAGATTCCACGAATTCACATACCTGCCGCCTGAGTGAAAAAAGCCTCTCCTCTGAACCAACTGATACAGCGTGACGTTAATCTATATCACCTGCCTCCTTATCAACCAGCTAACCCGCCCTCCTCAGTCTCTATTGGTCCGATATCCCCTTGTTTTAGATTGGTCATGAAATAACTCTGACCTCCTTTCTGTGTACTTAACTCCACCACGATAAACTCCATACCCCATGATGCAATATCATTGTATCCCTGCTTAATCCGTTTCCTTTCTACTTTGCACATCGTCTCACAATTATAAAACATAACGCTTATAAGTCCATAAAAATGGTTCTTCTTTGACGCTCTATGTTTTAAAAGTTCGAGAAGAGCCCTGATGTTTCACCAATCACGTGGGTTCTTTAATCCATTTTCTCCTTTTCTTCATGCTTTGTCCTAGATGGGTGCAGTCCCTGGGCGGTCATAGTTAGGACAATTCTATAAGGGTGAGGTATGCACAGCTGATTTTCTAACATTACATCCGACTCTCTCTCTTTAATTAGTGTTAGCATGCAGATTGGTAATGTGGCATTCCCAAATGCCACCAGGTACGACCCTGGTAAATACAAATGGGACACATTCATGCCCCAGCCAATTGCACAGCTTAGTGCCGTCCTTGTGACATTCAAAACTCTGACAGTTTACTCCAAATCTTCATTTTTTAAACTTATTCATTCTCTCCTCTTTTGCAAGTTTCCTCAGTCTCTTGCTTAAGAATCCACATGTGGAATGTATGCTTATTTTCAATTTTCTTATATTTACTCTGTGCCCATCTGGACCTCTTGAATAAATACGATTAATACCGGGCTCATCTCAAGTGGTGTTTAATTCATAAAACCCCAATGCATTTCGGTCAACGCAGCGCCCTTCTTCGGGGGTCACTAAAAGCAACAATAAAACATGTGCCAATTAATCATCCATTATCCAATGTGCATTTAAAAAAGACAAATGAACAACTTCTCGCAGGTTTTTATCAAAGTGTTAATTATGTATCCTATTACCACCTCTACATCATGGTTCCTAACACTCCTGGTTCAATCTTACAGGTTGTGATGGACTAGGTACATCAATCTTACCCCCCACTTTGTTCCAACCTTGAAGGTCAGCAGTATATATTCATGTCACTCCGTTATCCAAAACCGTCTCATCCCGTTTTTTTATTCCACCCCTATTCATCTATAAACATTCAATTCTCCGCTTGTATGTAAAGTCATGCAAAACCTCCAACCCATGATTCTAACAAAACATTTGTTAAACATAATCACAGAAAAATGCTCAAACTGTCTCAAATTTGCACGTTCTTATGGTTCGCTGATACCCTGCTGTTCAGCATAGAGGTGTATGATTCAGTAATGAGGTATTTCCGGGTGGTAGTGGTCAGCATTGTATGTAGTGCGTGCAAGGTTGGAAGTTCATTCAGAAATATTAGGAATATTACTCTAACAGCAGCGTGGAGTCGGTCATATAAAAGATCAGTATTGGGGTACTGGGTTTGTGGGTTATTTCCTCTAGTGTTATAAATGTCCTTCCCGGATACATGTCCTTCATACAGCCAGATTCATCAAACCAGAATCGGCTCGCAAAGGGCCAGATTCTGAGAATCTGGCCCTTTGCGAGCGCTATTTTTGCATTTGGGATGCATCATCCCAAATGCAAAAATCGCAAATGTAGAAATCGCTAAATTGCGATTCATTGCATTTAAGGAATCTCAATTTGAGATTCCTTAAATGCAATTCATGAACCATTTTAAAATTGCGAAATCGCAATCTGGGGCCGCTATTTACCGCAAAGTCTAACTACGTGGTAAATAGCACAAACTTTAGTGCATTCATTCATTTAGGCCCATAGGAATGAATGGGAAAGCCATTCCTTATTTGCGATTAGCGAATCGCAAATAAGGAAGCTGTAGAAATCGCTAAAATTATTGCGATTACTACATGCATCCCGTTTTGTGAGTCTTTAATAGCGAATCCTTAAAATTCGCTATTAAGGACTCGCAAAACAGGACTTTGATGAATCTGGGGGTATGTCTTTAGTTTCACCGTACTAAAAAGCTCAAGTGCTTTTGGTTCATGCGTTGCCAATATAACTGGATGGTAGAGCAGAGGAAGTTCTGGCGAGTATAAAGGCTCTTTGTTAGCTCATGCACCTGGTTGTTGCCTGGTCACTGTGGTGCAATATATTGTAGTAAATTCCGACTTAGCAATAGGATTCCTTTTATGCAGTAGAATGGCATTTAAGAGGATCGGGCAAGCATACTCTCTTTCTACGGCTATATGCGGGATAACGGCGTGCTGAAGATATTTATTTATTTATGTTATGTGCAAAGTTTTATATAGCGCTGGCTAGACCCGTAGGTATCAGAGCGCTTTTACATGAGGATCACTTCAGTTACAGATTCCAAAATCACTTCACTTACTGATTCCAAGTATAGACATAAGAGAAAGATAGAGGGAAGGTAACATAACGGAGAGGCGAGGAAAACAATGTCAGATGTCCGGCTGGGTAGGTGACGGCCGAGGGGGTGAACCAGGGCCAAACTCCTCTATAGCTGCATAGGACAACTTCACTGTGCATCGGCCAGGGTTGTTCGGACTCCGGGGTGAGAACAGACAGACAAAAAACATGCTATTACACAATAACATAAGTTCATTTTTGCGTTACGTAGCACAGACTAAACATCTTATGTGGACTGAAAGGTAGAGGGGGGAAAGGTAAACAGGGGAAGAAGGAATGCAGACAGCGTCAGGCAGACCTGAGGGGGAAGGGACTTCAGGGGTAACAAGCAGTCAAAGTAAAAAATAGACAAGACCGTGAAGCATCGTTAAGAACAATGTCCGATGTCCGGCTGGGTAGGTGACAGCCGAGGGGGTGAAACCTATCCAGACACCACTATAGCTGCATAGGACAGCTCCACCGGGCATCGGCCAAGGTTGTTCGGACTTCGCGGTGAGAACAGACAGTAGAACAACATGAGATTACACGATAATATAAGTTATTTTTGAGCTACATAGCAAAGACTGAAATGTCTTTTGTGGAATGGAAGGTAGAGGGGGAAAGGTAAACAGGGGAAAAGGAATGCAGATAGCGTCAGGCAGACCAAGATACCAGTAGTGTGCAAAATGTGCCTGTACGCATTAATAGTAGAGCTCCAGATCTGGAGTGCCAAAGCCGCTCTGCGCATATGGTAAAGTAAGCACCTCCCATTTTATCCTGGGTTGTTTCCTAGCCCACGCTAGTTTTATCAGGTGTGTTTTAAGCATTTTAAAGAGCTGTTGTGGTAGAATAATGGAGATGTTGACAAAGAGGTAAAGAAACTTGGTAATATTACCATTTTCATGATGGCTATTGTATCTACCATAGTGAGAGGCAATTGGGACCATCTTTGTACCTGATATTCAAGATGTGATATGACTGTGCAATAGTTTTAAGAGCCAAGTTGTGGTTTTTATGTATCAAGGCGCCCAGATATTTTACCGGGTCCTCGCTCCATTGTAGGGTAGTTCTGTTTTGCATAGCTTGGTGGGCGGGAGTTAGTGGACAGGTTATTGACTTATTCCAGTTTCTACTCAAGCCTGAGTGTTGCCCAAATCATATATATCCTTCTATTATTGGTGCTAAATAAGTGCCTGGGTCTTTCATATATAGGACATACATCGATATGCCCAGCGAACTAAGTGTAAATTGGAGAGCTAAGGCAGAGTACTATTGGACACATGCTAATGGATGCAGTAGGAAAACAATTAGCAATGGGTAGAGGGGGCAGCCTCTATGTATGTGTATGCAGCTGAGGTGGTCCCATCCACTTGTACTTGGGTGGCTGGATCAATATGCAACAATCTGATCAATTGCGTAAAATGTTTGGGCTTTCCCATTTGGTGCAGGACTGTGAACTTGCAGTCCAATTCCATAAAATCAAATGCTTTGGCATCATCTAATAGAACCACCATCACATTTAAGTTGGGGTTGAACTGATGAAATAAAGCAAAGATTGAACGCAGGTTACATATTGTGGATCGTGTTGGCATAAATCCAGACTAATCTAGCAGCACTAGGCTAGGGAGGAGGGGTCGTAGGTGATTGTTTTTTATTTGAGCTAGAATGTTTACCTTTCTGTTTATAAGGGATAATAGTTGATATGCCTCACAGTGTTTGGGACTTTGCCAGGCTTTAAGAAGGCAATAATAAGTGCTTCCTTATGTGTGGGTAGTAATATGTGTTTGTTGTAAGCTGCCTCATCTAATGCATGTATGTGCGGTTCAAGCATAAAGGCAAATTCTTTATAAAATGTGCTCGTTAGGCCATCTATCCCAGAGGCCTTGCATTTGGAAGCATAGCTATAGCTTCTTTGATTTCATCTGTTGTGAGGGACTGTGATAGGTATTCCCGTTGACCATTCGATAAGTTCAGGCTGGCCACGATAAAGGATGGGCGGGATGCAGGAACCAGGTCAGTCCTACTGAAAAAGTGACATTCTCGAAATCCAAAGAGAGTTCCATTCACAGTTTTGAAGGTTGCGAGGAGCATGGAGAGCATCGCGGATGGTCTTTGCTGTAGCACACAGAGAAGGCCTGTCATAGAGGAGGGTCCCTGCTGTACCGTGAAGATCCGGTCGGGCATTGTGAATGGTCGCTGCTAGAGCTTCACGTTGGCAGTCACTGAAAGCTTTCATTGCTATAGCATGAAGGGCAGAGCTCATGTTGTTGCTGTCGCAGCCGTTTGCTTTAGCATGAAGAGTCTGGTTCATCGAAGCTTTCCTTTGGCAAAAAATGTGGGCAGCAGAGTCCTGGCACAAAGGGGCCTGTTAGTGGTCACAAAGAGCCCAAAATGTCAGGAGTTCCCCTTTCTTCTCAGTAGTAGCACAACTGATGACAGTCAAGGGTCCAGAACCTAGGGAGGCACCTCTTGGCGATCAGAGTCTCACTCCAGCAGACACCATCAGGGCTCAGGCAGGTCACGTTGCAGGTCCAGTGAGACAGGTCAGCTAGGTAGTTGAGGCAAGCATCTAAAGCTTGTTTTGCCCCTGTAGCAAGGTTCAGCCAACTGAACCTTGAGGTTACTCTGGGTAGCCAGGGATAAAGGTAAGCAGGTCAGCCTTCCTTCTCAGACAGCAAGGCAGTCCTCTAGCAGCAGGGCAGTCCTCTGGTAGCAGGACAGTCCTTCTTCTGTAACTTCCACAGGTCCAGGAGTGTTCTGAAAAGTGGGTCAGGAGGCACAGCGTTTATACTTGCTGCCCGCCTTTGTGTGTGGGCACAACACCATGTCCCACCCCCACATTTGGTTCTGGAAAGTTCTTCCCTTTCCGTATAAAGGCTACAATAAGTCTTGGATGACAAAAATCTGGAGTCAGGATCTTTTTTGTGTGCTTGAGGCAAGCTGTTGGAAGCATAAGTGGAACAAGGCACTGCTTCGTCCCTAAGCCATCCTGATAAAATGGCCCATCCTGTCCACAGCTAAGCCCCTTTTGTTCCACTATTTGACAGGAAAACACAAATCTCAATAGCAGAGCAACTCACAGTCATCTGCCTCAGTACAATGGTGGAAGACACAAATGGTTAGGACTAGAAAATGGAAACTTTATACAATTAGAATTTTCAGAATTG
Source organism: Lissotriton vulgaris (assembly GCF_964263255.1). Classification (NCBI taxonomy): domain Eukaryota; kingdom Metazoa; phylum Chordata; class Amphibia; order Caudata; family Salamandridae; genus Lissotriton; species Lissotriton vulgaris. Next base: position 1,781,648,426 of record NC_141689.1, read on the forward strand.
GGTCTTAAGATCCGACTGTACTATTAAAGAGGATTTTAAATTACAATACATTCAAGTGCAAACACCATATCTCTACCTGATTCCAATTCAAAGGCCCTGGGTACACATGCTACCAAATACTAGGGATTTACAAGTAAATTCAATGCTCTAATCAGGTGTAAGCTAATTGCTGTAGGGAGGCAGAACAATCACTTCAGCACGGGTGACCAATAAGAAAGTGCAGAATCCGAAAAGCCAACAAAAACAGTTTTAGCAAAAGAAGGAAGGGACGGCTTCATGTTTGGAGTGACCTTGCTATAGGGCCAGATCCAAAACCTTCTCTTGCCACCCACCCAGACCTCTGCCAAGACACCAGGTACCTAAAGGCACTCCAGCCCTACCTCCTAGTGCATGTATTCTGAGGATCTAAGCTGCCCCTCTAGTAATATTCTTCACCCTTCCTTCTCTTACAATCATGTAGACCCTGCTCCAAAATTCGTTTACATGCCAACCTAGATTCTCACTACCTTCCAGTGTCTCTGACTGACATATGTAACCAAAACTGCCAAGCAAAAAACTTAATGGAACCTCCCCTTCCTCTGCGCACCATAACTTGACCAGCCTGAACCTCACACGCACCTAAAAGCTTAATCTCCTTGTTTTAAGTAATTCAGGTAAACCACGAGCCTGACGTACCCGGGATGAGACAGAGGCAACCTTCTTTCTTCTGGGCACTTATCGGGAGTATGTCCAGTTGTATGTATAGAGCAAGAATTAAGAAGTTCCAAACAATGTTGCATGCACATTTCGCTCTGTGTCATGACTTGGACCGCCATTTATTGAAGCCCTGAGGGATGGGGCAAACCTGAATGGTCAGGACTACTAAGGCCTATTTAAATGATTAATTTATGTAAGAATCAAGGTGTTTATTGAAGTAGGCTGAAGCTCACTAAGAGGGAAAGGAAAGATTCTAGCTAAATTAACACACAATGGTCAGAAGTGCACTGACCCGGGTTTTCAATGCTATTGTGTTTCAATGCTGAGGAACCCTTACATCCATTATTAAAGAGGTATTTGCATTATCATGACTGCTTGCCGTACACAGTATATGCTTGAAATTATCTTGTGCGATTCACAGATCCTTTTCTGTTATGCTAATCCGTGCTTTCTATGTATTGCCAAAAATACTTCCCTGGGCAATCTGGAGAGAGAGTTAGAAACTGTCTTCATAATTTTTAGGTTGAATGTTGAAAAATAGTTGATTGCCACTGGCTTAAATGGTCTAAACCAATGGATGAAAAGTAGACAAACCCCTCGTAAAGCTAGCATTTGAATATAGCACAGCACTGACCTGCTGGTACTTAATATGGAGATCAGTGATTTGGTTGAGGAAATGTAGTAGCAGAATTAGGTTAGCAGTGGCATTGCAATGTGAAGCACTGGTCAGCTTTGAGGTTAAGAGAGAGTGCAAGGCCTTGACTAAGTATTGTAAACAGCTCCTGCGAGATGAAATGGTGCTCCTAATGGAAGGTATGCTTCTCTTGTAAGTAGGGCTGGGCAATTGTCTTTTTAATCCACGTAATGGGGGATGCGAATTCAGGTGGAAAATTAGAACATCTGCTCGATTCGGATCCACCTCCCACCACTGCAAAAATCAATAGGAAGTGGGGAGGGGATAGCGGTTTTCTATCTTGTAACTACCATTGTCTTGCTGCTATTCCAAAGGCAGGACAGCGATAATCACAGGATAAAATCCCTGAGTGATTTTAGCCAGTGGAGGCCTTTTAAAATGTAGCCTCAGGGGAAGCATATGTTGCAGGCTCCTGTCCCAATAGCAACAGCTACTAATTAAAACGGAGTAGGAAGAAGAAATGATTTAACGCCTGATAAGAGTTTGGTGAGTGCGGCCCTCCGCTACAAATGTGCGCCCTGCCAACTAATGGTTTGCACGCTGTATTTTAAGTCGGGTGCCCCATAATATACAAACAGGGACCCCCCACACTTTTTGGATTCCTAATTCAGACTAAGGACAGGGGGGAAAAGCAACAAAAGGCAATCAACAAAAAGGTCCTACCTGCCTAAAATTATTTTCTCATAGGATTAAATCAGACTGAAATAGATCCAGATCGCACTCTATATTTTGCTTAGCATATTTTTTATGATTTATTTTTTATATTCTTTGCAACAGTTTATTGCAAACCACTTTATACAATTCTTACATATGTTTAATTACATTTCCACATTAACAATCCCATTTAGCATAACTTTCATCTGTTATTGAGCTGTATATATTTGTTTTCCTCATTTCAGTTCAGTTCAGTAAGCTTTAATCGATTATAAAAAACAATCATAAAAGCACAGAAGCATTTAAGACAAGTACAGTACATTATATGAAATAGCAGCAATCTGGACAACAAATATTAAAATAGCATACTCTTTCTAGCAGCAATTGATTTTAGGATGTAAGTTGCAGTAAAGAAAGAGATATCCGACTCGTGAAATAAAAACAGGAAATTCCAAATGAGAAGATGAGTGCATAGTGCTCTGTTTTGTGACTCCGTCACATGGAAATGGGACCGTGGCATACTTTTTAATACATGGGAATGCCACCAGATGGTGTACAATACCTAGTCTCATTCTGGTGAGTACAAACCGGTGTGATGTTCTAGTAACCGTGGTTAGATATTGTTGAAAACCAACGGTATCCACATGAAAAGTATAAAACTTAAAGGTTGTTAACTGCCCACTTGTGCGTTTGCGGTCAGAAGCTTTCTTCCTCAAATAGGTGTGTTTGATTTCACTCTTCGATATATCGGTAGCACTACTAGGATCTTCCATAATATTTATGTTGAGTATGTCCTTAAATGTTGATACTACATATTTGAGCCATGGGATCTGTAAGCATTTGTTCAGGCGGAGGCAGTCATTAATAATGCTTCTGTTAAAAATGGTTTCATCCTTCACCCATATAAATCTCCAGACCATCAAGGGTCTTAGCCCAATTAAATCTGTCAGATATTCCGTCCCCACTTCATTATGTATGAGGTTGGTAGAGGCCGACATAGGTAAACTGAGTAACTTTTATAAAAACCTATTTTCCTGCATTTGTAGATCTACATGGTGACAGTAGCCCCAGACCCCAGCTCCGTAGAGCGCTATTGACACGCATCTAGATTGATATATATGTAGCATGTCACGGATACGGCGATCCCCAAGTTTGGCCGCAAATTTAAAAACCCCGAATGCGCTTTTGGCCATTTTAGCCCGAACATTGGTTACCTCCTGTGTCCACATTCCGCTACCGGTAAAAGTTACACCCAGGTAGCAGAACTTCTCTACTAGTGAGATTTTTTGGTGCTCTAAATAAAAGGATTTTGTTTTTCCTGCTCTATTGCCACAGATCATAGCATAGGTTTTAGTTTTATTGATCTGCAGCTTTCTGCCCTTGATAAAATCTGAGAACTTATCCATAAGTCTCTGGAGGCCTAAAGGTGTCCTAGAGAGAAGTACTGCGTCGTCCGCGTATAGCAGTACCGGTACTTCAAGGCCCTCCACCTGTGGTGCGTCACATTTAACCATTTTAAGTTCAGCATCAATGGCATTAATAAAAAGGGTAAAGAGAAGAGGCGCAAGAACACAGCCTTGTCTAATGCCTAGGTTGACCTTAAATTTAGCGGTGCATTCTCCGGCTTGTCCATAGCGCACACGAGCAGATAATTTAGTATATAGTCTAGCCAAAAAGAAAATAATTGGCTCTGGAGCACCTAGACCTAATAAAATCGGCCATAGTAGGCCGTGGTCTCATTTAAAAACACATTAATTTCAAAAACCAGCCAACCCCATTTCTCCCCCCTACTTCAAACTCTTCTCTGACATCCCATTCTTACCACATACCACACACTCATCGCAACAGTCTGGAAAAATAACATCCTCCATACACAGTGGCGGCTCCTCCACTAAGGTGGAGGAGCGTCGCTCCACTACTTTCAGCAGTGTAAATAAAGAAAAAATGAAATGATAATAACTCGTTATTATCATTTTATTTGTTCCTGCTGTGGCATCTTTGTGGGTTGGGTGGGACTGCTCTGCCCTCAGAGCAGGGGGGGGGAGTGGTGGGCACTCTGTAAGTGCGGAATTACTTTTTGGCCAGACCTCCTAGGCTGGCCAAACAGTCATGCCCACTTTGCGTGTACTCCACCCAGGCTGCATCACAGCCTGGTTGGAGAACATGCCAAAGGTCCTATTCCCATTCGCGCTCAGACCAATCGCACCACTGCATTGCAACATTGTGATTGGTCAGTGGAGCCTGGGTGCTTCCTGTTATGACCGAGTGGAGGAACGACATAGAGAAGAAAATAATATGTGCTTCATTAATTTTATGGCCACAATGCGTCGGGGCTTCCTGTTGGTGCTGTGACTACCGGGATGAGTTTTGCCCATTGTGGTGTTGCAGCATCTTGGTGATTTGATCACCTGTTCCCTGGCATGATATGTTTAATTTTATGGACAGATGCAGCCATCTTGAAATTTCGCTTAGTTTCATGCCTGCCCATCATATATTTTAAGGGATCTTTAGAACCTTATGCCAACCCATGCAAGTAAATACAAGGTTGGACTGTTGTTTTTAATAGAATCCCTGGACGCTCAATTGATTTCCAGTCCTGATGATGACCGTGTAATTCTACAGAGGTCGAAACGCCGTCGACGCATTGTGGCCATAAAATTAATGAAGGACACTTTATTTTGTTCTATGTTGTTCCTTCAATGTGCCGTGTATTTTTTGTCTGCCACCTGTCTGGTTTGTAATATGTTGTTTTTAATAGAATCCCTGGATGCTCAATTGATTTCCAGTCCTGATGAGGACTGTGTAATTATACAGAGGTCGAAACGCCGTCGACGCATTGTAGCCATAAAATTAATGAAGGACACATTATTTTGTTCTATGTTGTTCCTTCAATGTGCCATGTATTTTTTGTCTGCCACCTGTCTGGTTTGTAATATACACTGTTTTTGTACCAGCACATTGTATTGAGCATCACTGTCTCAACTGTTTTAATATTTCTAAAAAGTAATACGTTTGATATCTTTTTTCAGACAGTATCATTGTATATAGGTCTCTTTACACCTTTCTTCTTTTTCTTTATTTCTCCTTGTTATTCAGTCATTTATTGTTCTTTTTATGTTTTGTAATTTTTTGTGAATATTGCAATTTGATGTTAATTGCTTCCTGGACCTTTGCTAGTCCAAACCACAACACATACACCCAAGAGAAAACATGCTAGGTAAAGTGCCAACACAGATTTTGTTAGCAAATTAGACATGCAGAGGATGTGCAAATCCAGACATTTTTAAATAAGGCAGTGTGGCTCAAACTACCAGAGTCCACATACTTCGGTCTAAAAGGGCCTGATTGAAAAAGTCCTATATGTATTTTAACAAGCATAAAAGAAAGAAAGATAACCAATAGTCCCATAGGTAAACGATTGAAAGAAGGTTTAATAGGCACAAGCAAACACTGGGATTTAATCCTATGTGGAAATAATTTTAGGCTGGTAGGTCTTTTTTCTGTTGATTGCCTTTTGAGTCAGGTGTACCATTAAGATTCCGCAGGTGCAGTCAGTGGCGGCACTGCCATAGGAAACATGACATGATGATCCTCATATTTCAGGTACTATTACCGATCTACCATTAGCATATCTTTACAGTCCTGCTTTCTTAGGCCCTATACTGATACACTTTATCATTCTTTCAGATGCCCTGCATTGCTAGGTCCTGAAGAGACCCCTTATTGTTGGCGGGGTCGAGATGTCGTCGACAAACCCAAAGCAAACAATTCACCAGCCTCTATTACTGTATTAGAAGGCTGTGACCATTTGATACTAATGTGATGTCGACTTTGTAACTTTAGAAACCACCTTTTTCTGTCACAAAAAGTCCCACACTGTTATGTAGGTTCCATGTTCACTGGGGACACTAAACACCTTATTTCTGAATGAATTGTGTATATAAGCATTTGAATTTACAAGTGTCCCGCAGTAAATGATCTTATCTCCATCTTACATCCACCTTACCCCTGTCCAGTGTGCTTATGATTATTGTTTATTAATTACAAAATTGTCAACAGACCATTGTTTCTGTTTATATACTACTAGCAGCCCGCCCCGGCGTTGCGCGGGGAAGAAGGGGGCTGGGGGCAGCATTTTATGCTTCTGTGCACTCCCACCCGGGCCCCCCTCCCGCCCCGACATTGCCCAGACCGCCTCCCTCCCGCCACCTGCCTCGCCACTCCCGCCCGCCCCGACATTGCCTAGACCGCCTCCCGCCTCCCGCCCGCCTCCCGCCCGCCTCCCGCCAGCCTCCCGCCTCGCCTTTGCCTTACCTGAGCCGCCCTCTCCGGACTTCACCGCCACTCCTCGCCGCTCGTCACCGCTCCTCCCCGCCTGTCGTCATCACGCACGTCTAGGTCGCGGTCAGCGCTACGCCACGGCCGGCGCTAGTTTTAGGGGACTACTTTGTTTTTAAATTAAATTTTTTTAATTTACGTTTTATTTTTATTTTATGTCACCTATGTCCATCTACACACCCTGAGGATTCCAACAATGTATTGAGTGTGTGGATTGGCGCTGTGGTTCCCGAGTTTACCTTGCCAAAAGGTTTCTGTTCTCTCTTTATAATAGTAGTATAGATAGATGTACCCTGGTTCCATGTGAGTAGGGTGTCCCGTGTTTCCTGTACATGAATGATGATTCGCATGACAGGAAAACTCTGGCAGTCCCAAACTGAAAAAATTAAGAAATTACCCCCATACCCTTGGAGACATACTCACAGGGTCATTGTTTTTTTTGTGTTTCAAAAACAAACTCACGCTTTGGCAAATTAATTTTCAAAAACAAAATGTTTTTGTTGAGTGGCAATCTAAAAGATGGTGGCCTCTCAACAAACATTTAGTGCCCTCCAGATGTGCCACCATGACTGTACCTCCATGAAAGACACAGATATCTTAGCGGTACTGGTGGAGAGCTCAAAAGCTAAAAATTTGATGTGGGTAGTCTGGCCAGTGTGGCAGAGGTAATGACCTCTGCCACCCTGACAGTCATCAGACTCTCTGCCATACTATAATTCAGGCCATAGGCTTCTTGTCATTTTCAAAATGTAATGCAAAGTTCTCTGACAACGCCCTCTCTGTCTTGAAATGTACCTGTGGAGTACATTCTGACTCAGGTTTTATTCCACGGGTCAACCTTTTAAAAGGGCAAATTTCTGCCTTTTTTAATTCACACCAATTTTTCTACCGTTCATTGGCCTATTAAGGAAAGGCCCACACTCACAAATACTTATTTATGTAGGGTTTTATTAGATGAATTCTTCTACACAATTAAAAAAAAACATTCTTCAAACAGGTGGAATTGGAACCAAGATCCTGGAAGCACATTCTTAAAATAAAAAGGCTGCTGTCTAGCAACCATTGCTTTTCTGAATATTCTAATTTTCCAAGAATTGCAATGGGGTGAGTCAAACGTGAGTTGGTGTTACAGAAAGGCAGAATGACATTTTCAGCTCTCTTATTTGAAAATGTCGACAATTAAAAATGCCATTTAAGGAACAATGCAAACGCTTTATCTTGTGCTTCAGAGACTGATACTGACAAAAAGGCAGTTCAGGAGGTGCAGGAAGCAATACAAAGTTTACTGGTCTGCAGAACTAAAACAGGAGGTAGTCTTTCAGTGTTCAAAATCATACACTGCTGCATACTTAAAAAGTCTTAAGAAAACAACTGTCACTGTTCGCTCATAATGTGCTAAATATTTAATATTACAAAAAGAAAAATGAATCGTGTTTGGCAGTATTACCTGGTATTCCAATCCAATGGGTCGATGTTATTTTCATTCTCTTAACCATTTTTCGATTAAGTAAAATCTATTGTTAAAAGAAGCAAAACAGTTCAACAAACTGATATTTAGGGGCATATTTACAATGAAATGATGGAGTGTGGATCTGCTGCAAATTTTGCAGTGCCATAGTCCGCCATTTCCAAAACACAGGGATAACCCGTATTTACAATATGGTGAACCCCACTGTTTTCCCTAGTGCTGGTGCTAAAAATAGCTGCCTTGCGCCAATGCAGATACCCTTGCGCCATAATGCAAGGGTGTCTGAGTTGTAGGGAATTATTGTTTACGTGCAGGAAGGTGTCCCTTCCTGCACATAAACTATCAATAATGGTGATTTGTTACTTCAATGTGTGCAGCATTCTGCAGCGCACATAGAAGAAACAAATCACCATTATTTAATGATTCTTTATCGGCAGAAAGGGACATATTCCTGCAAATAAACCATTGTTAATGCCATTTTGCTCTTTAGAATAAGCACAAATGAGGAGAAATAAAAGCATTTATCCTCAAGCCCCCATTCTTACGTTTGCTTTTGCATGGTGTTAGTTTTTGGTGCTGCTTCGAAATGACACCTTCTTGTAAATCTGGGGCAGCGTAAAAAAGCGATGGGTGGTGCAGTGCATTGTCCACTGCAACACCCATTGCGCTCCTCTTTCACACAGATACCTGCATGAAAGGGTTGTATATTTTCAAAGCATCATTAGGCCACAAAAAGTGGCTTTTTGCCACTTTGTAAATATGGTGTCAGTCAAAGTGATGTTCCAGTGGCGCAATCTCCTTGTAAATATGCCTCATTCAGGCACATGCATCAATGTTGGCTTTTGCGATTCCTTAATTGTGATTTTTAAGGAATCGCAATTAAGGAATCGCAAAAGCCTATGCATGTAGAAATCGCATAAAAAATAGCGATTTCTAAACATTCCTTAATTGCGACTTGTAAATTGCGAATACCAATTAAGGAATACCTCCCCATTCATTCCTATGGGCCTCGAGTCCCAGAGGAATGAATGGGAAGACATTTTCAATTTGCAATTCTCAATTAGAGAATCTCAAATTGAAAATGCAATTTCAAGGGTGCCAGGGTGTCAAAAGGACACCCTGTTGCACCCCTGAAATTAATCTATGCACATATGTTGCGCACACACATGCCCTAAGTGCATTTTTCAAAGTTTTTTGCAAATTACCATGAAGTTCAACTTTATGGTAATTTGCTTCCCCTATTAGCGAAATCGCTTATTTTTTTACTTTAATGCATTGCATTTAATGAATCGCAAAATGTGATTCCTTAAATGCAATCGCAATTTGAGAACTCACAATTAATGGCGAATTCTCAAATTGCGAGGGCCTTGACCCTTGATGCATTGCAAAAGCTAATTTTGCGATCACAAACGGCCGATTTTTGCGAATCGCACCGTTTGCGATCGCAAAAGGCTTTGATGCATATGACTGTTAGTTTCGTAAGTATTGCTTTAAATTATTATAAATTGCATTTATAGTGCTTCATACCCCATTGTGTAGCACACAATGGTATTATCGAATGGACAGTACACTACATCACTGGGAATACATGTTTGGAAGTATGCAGGATTTGTTATTGAGAACCTCTGTGGGAAAAGTTGTAATGTCATATGTGAGTGACCAGAGAGGTGTTCTTGTCTTGGGGTGCAGCATCCAGAAGAGCGATGGAGAACGAAGCAAGGGAGATAGGATTTTCCTTGCATTTTCCAATTCATTTATCAAGCTGACTATAGAAACCAGGTTGATTACTGTGAGGCAACTTGCATATCTGGTAAAGAAGTATCAGGCACATATGGAGAGAAAATGGACAAGATGAGAGACCGGGCTCTTCCAGGATGGTCTTTGTTATATGAAAATGAGAATTAAATAATGTATTGAGGACAACATTGTGGCCTGGACCACCGAGGATGGACTATATTAGCGTCCTACATGGTGCTAGCTACATTTGGCAGATGTATTCAACAGACTAAGAGGAACCCATAGCAAGATAACGTATTATTCATATATGCCTCATACAACAGTAAAAAAGAGCACAAAATGGGATTCTGCACAACAACTAAAAACATTACAATCCAAATAAAATAAGTAATTATTAGCACAAATAGAAAAGACAACGTAAAATAAAAACTAAAAACATCTAAGGATGTAGATAGGTTACCAGCATAGATAACAATTTAACAGCAGAAAATATACTTGGAATGAGTGTGTGCATAGATGGCTAGAAGAATGAGTGAGTTCAATTAGGTAGCATTTCTCACAGAGCTGCAAGGGGGAAAGACAGCCGGAAAGAGGTGCAGGGTCCGTTTTTTAGCATGATGTGGCCTATCACAGAGCTTTCATACACAGAGGCCCTTATTATGATGTCGGGACCGGCTGACATCGGGTCAGCAGTCCTGATCGCAGCATTACAATGCGACTGCCCCTGATGCGGTTGCATACTCCCATTTGTCTATGGGAACTTGTGCTGTGACCGTAAACCGCCCATAGCCCAAGCTCCCATAGACAAATGAGAGGATCAGGTCATTCCTGCACTGTGTGGCATGCACCTCAGGGTTCCTGCCACTCGGTGCCGGGATGACAGGGTGGCACCATAGGTGCCACCTTGGCCCGGAACCGGAGGCCGCAGGGTGAAGGGGGCCCTGTTTGGGGTACCCAATCTGACTTTCCAACAGGCTTTCCCTGTCGGAAAGCAAGACATGGAAAGCCTGTCGGAAACCGTCATCGTAGTCCGTACGGCAGAAGCGCAGTCCATAGGGATTACGAGCAGGCCTCCGACTCCAGCCGGAATGACTGGCTGGTTTCACTTTCGACTGAAAACTGAAACCTGCGATGGGACCCGGAAAGTCTCCGACCATGGGTCGGAGGCTTTCCAGGTCTCATCGTACTGGGGCCCAGAGTCTTTGATGTCTTGGGTAGCATATTAAGAAAAAGGGAGCACAATCGTAAGGCTAGATACCATTGAGTTATAAGAATGCTACGCAAGAGACATATTTCATGAACTTACCAATGTCCAATACAAATGTAGCTATAGTGAGCTCTCACACAAATTAGAAACTGGCAAAGAACCCCAAGACTCTGATAAGTGTTGAAGTGGAACAAGGGCACAATCAGAACTGCAAACAAACACATAACAATTCGATAACTAGAGGGCCAGTGGGAACCAAGAGGGGAGCAAAATTGCAAAGCAATATGCTGGAAGCCGGATGTCCAACTAAACGGCAAGTGGGCAATCCATACAATTGCCAAAATTATTGCCAGACACCTTCCTATAGGACTGAGGGGTTTAAATACTTGTGAAGGCTCGGTCAACCCAGAAGTGAACATCCAATCCGGCAGTGAGTCTCCACAAGTCGCTTATTGGTCCAGACTGTCCTCTCCAACCTTTACTGCCCAGTCCTCCAAGGTCTCCAATTTCTTTCTCCGTATATGCGTGTGGATTGGCAATAGTGCATGATTTTTACCCTGAGTCTCAACAATGGGATAATATGCATGGATGGACGAGTGCGTGCATGGATAAATAGCTAGACAAATGGATGAATGCATGCATGGATACATTAGGTAAGGGAAGTCTATGGAATGCAAAAGTCAAAGTGACAGGGGCCATGAAACATAGAGCAGATGGCAAGTAAGGCATGATGAAGTACGCATGGAGGAGACCACACATACCAGTAAGAAAACAAGTATAAGCACCCGGATAGTCAACAATTGATACACCCGGCGTTCCCTTTGTGACTCTGAGCATTAACACTACACCCCCTTTCTGCACAGCTGCAAAGATAATGCAAAGAACAAAAGTAAAATGGTGCTCCGATTGGCTTTGCTTGCTTTCAGTTTTTCCATCAGTACTGGGGTATTATAAAATATTAGAGTGTACATCGCACTTCATAATTTATTTATTTTTGCAAAGTAAAAACACTTTGAAGTGCAATGCACAAACTACTGAATTACTCTGCAGGATTGTAACAAATACCTTTGTAGCTGCCCCATCATGGTAGGTTCCGCAGTTCACTGATGCTCTGACCCGTTTCTCCACCAGAGTGATAGAGTAAATTACTCCATCGTCCTGACAGAGGCGCCACCCTCCAAATGTAGAAATGTCAGCTTGCCCAGCAGACATTTCTAGCGTTGACAGGAATCGCCATATTTAAGAATTGCAAGTTTGATGGGCGGCTTCGTCAATATGATGGAGGCATCCGGCAAACTTACAATGTTTTTCTTATTTTCAAAAAGAAAATCCTGCTTCTCTCCTCGCCGTGGGAATTTCCTTCCATGGAGAGGGGGGCATTGACCATTTTTCAATGTCCCTTACCACCAGGTTGTTGATGACAGTAATGGCATTGAAAATTGGTTGTATGTTCGCCCATCTAATTACGTGGTTGAATATATAGAAAAACCTCTGAATGCCCTTGCTCCATTTGGCCGTCTGAGGGATTTGATCACTGCAGAGATCAAGCAATCTTTGTCATCCTCAAACCTATGTTGGCCTGAGTCTAAATAGAGTGGGTAGATCATAATGTTGGTGGGGAGGAACATTTAATTCATGCTCCAAGTCTCAGTTGCTAGTTAACCCTGATAAAGCAGGAAAGGAAGGGATAGGTATGCCTCCATGCTCCTAGTAATGCCTTTATATGGAAGGTGTAGCATCACTTTGAGATGATGCCAGTAACCAACCTGCACCTCTGTCTGTCTGTATACCAGTTGCAAAGTTTGTTTCACTTTCTCTGCAGCAGGCATGTGCAGGACCTTTCTCTGACCTGGTTCCTGGAGAAGCAAACAAATTCCAGTCAGACAAGCATATGAGAATATTATTACATGTTTAAAGGTTATCCAGAGGGGTAGGTAATGAAAGATCCATAGTAACTCTGCAAGTAGGGTGCATTCATACTGACACTTTGTGTGCTGATAACAGCCAAATTGTCCAGGCGAAACTCCAAGGAGTAATGAAGAATTATGAAGGGAATTGTGTGATGTATTCATGATTCCCCACTAATACCTCTATTCTGAGGGTACTCTCAGAGTACACCTTGTAATGCAGAATAATTGTCCTCCTCCTTAGAAATGTCTCAGTTTTTATTAATTCCAGGGAGGAGTATCGGGCGACTGATGCCAGGTCTGATACTGGGTGATACAAAAGGGGATGATGGACGGAGCATAGAGCAAATCAAACACTCGCCCCCAGTCAACTGATCTGGGTTTAATCCATCATTATTCTTTAGCTCACTCCACCACCACAGTTCAGGAATGGCCATATGCAAATCAGTCTGACCCTCTGTCTCATGGGAACAGTCCAGCCCGAACCGCCAAGCCATGTCTTCCCTGGACCGGAAACAAGCATCCTGGGACTGGATTCTGGCTTTTCAGCCATCATCAGCCAGGCTAACTTGAATCCAGTGTCAAAGTGAGCAAGGGACCCACCTCTGAAAGTGAGGGAAGTATATAAGTGGGATGAAAAGAGAGACAGAGAGGGAAACAAAAGAGATTGTGATCTTTGTCATAGTGTCCTAGCAGACCTGGTACTCTGCAGTAACCAAGCCACACTTGGAGAGTAGTTGTGCACATTTTTATTCTACTGCGTGTAAGTCAGAACTCAACTTTGTAAGATTGTCTTCACTCATCCCTCCAACGCTTATGTCACAGGCCTTCAGAGTACAGTGGGAACCAAAAGAGTTCCAGAGTTTCAATAGTTACAAGACAGTAAATTTACTAGTCAAAGATAGGGGTAAATACTGAGTGGAATGATCTAAGAGGGTGTTCAGACAGAATATCGAGTTGGAAATATCGTGACTCAGAAATATCAATAGCAAGAATATCGTGGTCAAGAATATTGAATTTAAAATATGAAATATCCTCTTTTATAAATAAGGCCTCAATATTGTTTGTAAAAATATAGTTGTTTAAAATATTTATTTTGTAATTTAGTTTTATGTATTTTAGTTTATATTTTAAATGTATGTGATGTATGTTTTTTTGTGTTAGTATTGTTTATGTTTTTTTAATATATGTGTTAATTTTAGTAGTTATCAATTCTATTTTAATAACATTTTGCATTTTTAAGTTCTGTAGCGGGTTGCGGGTTTATAGGGGACTAGGGTGGGAAGTATTTTAATTATAATAAATTAATGATTATTTTTTTCTTTATTTAATCTAAATTTTATAGTGTTAACTGTGTGAAGTATTTTTTAGGTGGGGGTTTGTGGGGGCTTATGTGGTAATGCGTGGGAAGAAATTTATTTTTAATTAATTCATAATTTGTTCTTAATATTATTTAATTGATTGAAAATTGATCATGGAAATTGTGTAATACATTTTTGTTGTGGGGTTTACTTAAATTTAGGTGTGTGTTATGGGGTTTATAGGGGTGAAGTGTGGGAAGTAATTAATGAATACTTGGTTTTTACATTAATGTTAATGAATTAATTGATATTTGATTAGGGTAGTTTTTATATTTTTTATGTGTGGGTTTTACTTTTTAGGGGTAAAGGATGGAGAGTAAATTAATTTTACTTGCTTTTCAATTCGTTTTTATATACTATTAGTTTTTTAATTGAAAATAAGTTTTAATTTTGTAATTAATTTTTTTACAGTTTAATTTTAGCAGTGGTTTGTGGGCATTATATGAGTAAAGTGTGGGAAGTTTATACATTTTTATGAGTTTTAATTTGTTTTTTAATTAATAATATTTCGTTAATTGGTAATTAATTATGTTAATTATGTAAATATATTTTTTTAAATAAAATGTAGATGTCGGTTGTGAATTGTGTGGTGGTATAGGGTAGGAAACTATAAAAGTAAATTTATGTAATTATTAATGCTTTTGATTCTAAATAATTTCTAATTAAAAATATTGTAGGACATTTATTTTCTATTTTATTTAATATAATATTTGTGATATGCATTTAACATTATAATATGTTTTTTACATTTCTAATATTAAACATATTTGTATTTTATTTTTTTTATATCAATTTTATTGAAATTTTAAAATACAAATTCATAGTGTTGTCACAATCAAACAGAGTATCATACTGTTCATGCATGTGTTCAGCGTCAAAGATTGGCGAATCAAATAGCTGGGTAAATTCATACATAGGGTTAACCCGGAAGACAAACAAGCTGTAACCACTCAAGAGCTCAGGTTGACCCACTTGCCCCATATCCTTTGAAAAAGCTCAGGGCAGCCCCAGGCTTCGAAAAGGGGCTCCTCCTGAGTCCCACACCAGTTCACCCCTCGCCTCCACCTCCGTACAGTGGGAGGCTTAGCCTAGGACCAAAGGACCGCTATGTTTGATTCGCCACTGCCACCGCTGTCCCAAGGAAACGCTTGTCAGCCCAAGAGCCGACCAGGGAGATCAAACACACCTAAAATCAGGCGCACGGGGTCTTGGGGAACGGTCCACCCCAGGGTCTGTGAGAGCTCCAATTCCACACCAGCCCAGAATGAAGCAAGGGTAGGGCACTGCCACACCATATGTTAAAATTCCGTGGGGCATGGTTGCAACGCCTGCAGTCTGGGAAGGGGGTTGTTGAGCTTTATGTAGGTGCTCCGTGGTGAGATAAGCCCAGTGCAAGTAGTAAAGTTGAACTAAGCATTGCTTCGACGAGGTAGTCAGGGTCTTAGAGGCCATAAGGGCATCCCTCCAATCAGCCAACCCTCCCAACGGGCTCGCAGCGCATCCAAGGTCACAGGGGTGTTGTTCACAAGGGAGCAATATATCCGGGAGATCCCACCCCAACCCAGATTCCCCATCATCACCTCGACCTCTAGGGGGCTAAACTCGGGAAGGGAGGAGGGAGAGGGTAGGTGCACCCCCAGGACGTGCCAGAGCTGCAGGTATTTGTAGAACTGGGAGGGGTGGAGAGAATAGCACTGTTGCAGGTCTGCAAAGGTTCTGATATGGTTCCCCACCCAAACGTCCCCAAGAAGCGAGATCCCTATGCAGACCCATCGGTGGAAATCCCGGAGGGATGAGGTCTCCTGCACCCATGTGCCATGCCACAGGGGGATCTGCCTAGTAAGCGTCCGATCCCACCTATTGTGGCACAAGGCGGTGCGCCAAGCCAGAAGGACCGACCGAGTGATGGGGGCAGTTCGCGCGGCATGGTGGACCCATACAAATAAGCCTAGAGTCTCGGAAAGTCTATCATCTGAAGTTCCACTTGATACGCCGGGTCGGACCAGCCACCTGTGAATCAGTTGTGAACCACAATAAGTTTCGCAGCACGGTAGTAGAGATGAAGGTTAGTGACTCCCATACCTACGTCATATGGAGGTATGCGGCAGTATGCCAAGGGCATCCGTGATCTCCCACCCCCCCACAAAAAGCAGGTAAGAACACCATCAAACTCTTGAAACCAGGTCGCCGGTAGGTGACAGGAGATGTCCTGCAGAATGTACAAGAAACGGGGAGGGACCATCATCTTGAAAAGGGCACTTCTGCCAAGGGGGTTAAGGGGAAGAGCCCGTCATTTCTTCAGGTCCGCCCTAGCCTTGGTGATCAGAGGTGTGATATTCAGGGTCCACTTAGGCTCTGGAAGCAGGCAACCCAAATCCCCAGGTACTTGAAGGATTGTCTGCGCAAGGGGATAGTTGTCTGCCAGTCGCAGTAGGTGGAGACGAACCAGGATGGACTTCGCCGGGTGGAGCCGAAGGCCCGAGGTTCATTCAAAAGAGCAGAGAACCTCCAAACAGCGTGGGCCAGAGGTCTCAGGGTACACCAGAAAAAGGAGCAAATCGTCCGCAAATAGGGCGATCTTGTCCACCCGCAGTGGGTCACACATCCAGCCTCAGATGTTGGGGCCTTGACGGATAAGGGAGGCCAGGGTCTTCATCGTTAGCACAAATAGGATTGGTGAAAGCGGACAACCCTGGCGAGTTCCCCTTTGGATAAGGAAAGCCTCCAATAGCACCCTGTTAACCAGTACCCATGCTTTAGGGCAGGAGTAGACTAAGTCCGGAGTAATGGGGAGATCCATAGTCTCTGAAACCGTTTGGGGTAGACGCTGCAAGTGGGTCCCAGTCACCCCCAGCAGTGCAGCCAGCGAGGCCTCGGGGGGGGTGTGCCATGCAGAGAGTGGCATAGTACGTTGCGAAGGCCTCGGCGATAGCTCACAAGGTTCAGTGGTGGGTCCCGTTTCCATCCCGGATCTTAAGAATGATGCGGGCAGCCTTGGGGTAAGAAATTAGGTTATGAAAAAAATTGCCATTTTTTTCTTCCCATCCATATATCCGAGCCACCGAAGAGCTCCATAACATTTTGGCGGATCTCCAGAGAGACCTGGCAGATCTCCTCCAGCAGTAGCACAAGCTGCCGAGTGGACTCTTCATCCCCAGTCAACCGCTGAGCCAACTCCAGCTGGGCAGTCTGGGCCTCTAACTCTGCAAGGCGGGGGACCTGAGCACTGCGCTTTGCATGGACCAAGCCCCTAGCCACCCCCCCTGATGGCCTTAACAGCCTCCCACAGAGTGGGAGACCAACCCCGTGTTGAGCTCAAAGTAGCTCGTCAGTTCCTGGCAAACTGAGTCAACAAAGTCTTTGTCTTGTAAAAACCAGGCATTCATTCTCCAAGTTGTGCGGACACCATCAGGGGCATTCCCAAGTCGGAGGGAGACAGGGGAATGATCCAATATGCCCCAGGGCAGAATAGCGGCCCGAACCCCAATGAGCAATCAGGGGCAGACATCAAAAGCAAGTCAATATAAGAGTGGGTGTGGTGGGCTGCAGAAGTGTGAGTGTACTGCTGTCTCCGAGGATTTCACACCCTCCACACATTGCAGAGACCCAGGACGGAGGACCAATCAGAAACACGCTTAGCAGAGGTAAGGCAGGCGCAGAGGGAGCACCTGTCGAATGATGGGAGGGATGCATGATGGCATTAAAGTCTACTCCAATGACCGTCAGGCCCTGGGGAAGATCAGAGAGCAGGAGCGTGAGTCGCCGAAGCACGTCGGGCATGGCAGCAGGGGTAACACAGAGGGACACCAGATTAAGAGGGTGACTCTCAATTTTGCCACTCAGGGCCACATAGCGGCCTTGCACGTCGTTCTCAAACCGGGACACACTAAAGGGGAGACCCCTACGGAGCAATATGGCCAACCCGAGCGCCCCGAGCAAAAAAATAACAAACCATCTGGAGACAATGGTCTACCTCCCCTCCCCTCCCTCTCCCCAACACCCCCCACCCTACACTTCAAGTTCAAGTTCAGTGATTTATATAGCGCACTACTCACCCGGAGGGTCTCAAGGCGCTTGGGGAGGGGGGGTTCATTTTTTGTCGAATAGCCAAGTTTTAAGTTCTTTTCTGAAGGAGATGTGGTTCTGTGTAAGGCGGAGGTGAGTGGGGAGTGAGTTCCAGGTCTTGGCCGCCAGGAAGGAGAAGGATCTGCCACCCATGGTGGATTTTCGGATACGCGGGACTGCGGCGAGGGCTTGATTGGAGGATCTTAGTTGGCGGGTGGGTGTGTAGAAGGACAGTCGGGTGTTGAGGCATTTGGGTTCTAGTTTGTAGAGTGCCTTGTGTGCGCGGGTGAGGAGACGGAACGTAATTCTCTTGTTGACGGGAAGCCAGTGGAGGTCTTTTAGGTGTCCGGTAATGTGATCTTGGCGAGGGATGTCCAAAATGAGTCTCGCTGATGCGTTTTGGATGCGTTGGAGTATTTTCTGTAATTTGGCTGTGATTCCGGCGTATAGTGTGTTTCCATAGTCCAGTCGACTCGTGACCAGTGCGTGGGTGACAGTCTTTCTTGTCTCGGGGGGATCCAGCTGAAGATTTTTTTGAGAATACGAAGTACGTTGAAGCGGGAGGATGAGACTGCGTTGACTTGTCTGGACATTGAGAGTGAGGAGTCTAGGATGAAGCCAAGGTTACGTGTGTGGTCTGTGGGTATGGGTGCTGTGCCCAGAGCTGAAGGCCACCAAGAGTCGTCCCAGGCGGAGGGGGAAGATCCTAGGATGAGCACCTCCGTTTTGTCTGAGTTGAGTTTTAGGCGGCTGTGTTTCATCCATTCGGCTACTTCTTTCATGCCTTCGTGAAGATTGATTTTGGTGGTGTTCGGGTCTTTGGTGAGGGAAAGGATTAACTGGGTGTCGTCGGCGTAGGAGATGATGTTAAGGTTGTGTTGGCGCGTGATGGAAGCGAGTGGGCTCATGTAGACGTTGAAGAGGGTAGGACTGAGTGATGATCCTTGTGGTACGCCACAGAGGACTTCAGTGGCCTCTGAGTTGAATGGGGGGAGTCGGACTCTTTGAGTTCTCCCGGCGAGGAATGAGATGATCCAGTCCAAGGCTTTTCCTTGTATTCCGAAGTTGCTGAGGCGTTGTATAAGGGTGCTGTGACAGACTGTGCCGAAAGCGGCAGAGAGGTCGAGTAGAATGAGGGCCACTGTTTCTCAGTTGTCCAGTAGTGTTCGGATGTCATCTGTCGCTGCGATGAGGGCGGTTTCAGTGCTGATTTTGGCTCAAAATCCAGACTGAGAGGGATCGAGGGAGTTGTTGGATTCAAGGAAGGTGGCGAGCTAGCTGTTGACGGCTTTCTCAATGACTTTGGCAGGGAATGGGAGGAGGGATATGGGTCGGTAGTTTTTAAGTTCAGAGGGGTCTGCTGTGGGTTTCTTCAGGAGGGCGCTGAGTTCGGCGTGTTTCCAGCTTTCTGTGAAGGTGGCAGAGTTGAATGAGCAGTTGATGACATCACGGAGATGGGGTGCGATGATGGAGTCTGCTTTGTTGAAAATGTGGTGGGGGCAGGGGTCGGTTGGTGAGCCAGAGTGGATTGAGTTCATTATGCGGATGGTGTCTTCAGTGGTGATTGTGTTCCAGGCACTGAGGTTGTTAGTTGGCGGTGTAGGTTCTGAGGGGGGTGGGGAGGAATGTTCGCGGGGAGTGTTCTCGAAGCTGTTGTGAATGTCGGCAATTTTGTTGTAGAAGAAGGAGGATAACGCATCGCAAAGGTCTTGGGAGGGAGTGATGTCGTTGGATGCTGCAGTGGGGTTGGTGAATTCTTTGACGATGTTGAAAAGTTCCTTGCTGTTATCGGCGTTGTTGTCAAGTCGATCCTTGAATGCTGATTTCTTGGTGGATCGAATCAGTTGGTGGTGTTTGCGGGTGGCTGCCTTGAGGGTGGACATGTTGTCGGTGGTTGGGTTTTTTCTCCATGTTTTCTCTAGGGTGCGGCATAGCTTCTTGGATTTTTTAAGGTCATCATTGAACCAGGGAGCCTTTTTGCTACCTGATTTGATCTGGTGGTTTTTCAGGGGTGCTAATTCGTCAGCTCTGTGGGTGATCCATTGCTTGGGTTTGGTTGCCGCTTGGTTTGGGTCCGATGAGAGGGTGGGAGGGTTTTTGTTGAGTGATGTGAGGAGTTGGTTGGTGGTGATTTTGTTCCAGTTTCTTCGGGGAATAGGTTGTGGGGGGTTGTGGGTCGAGGTGGTTTTGTAGCTGAAGTGAACACAACTGTGGTCCGTCCAATGGAGGGCTGTGGTGCGATCGAAGGAAATGTGCTTGCTGGAGGTGAAGATAGGGTCAAGCGTGTGTCCGGCTGCATGGGTGGGGGTGTCAACAAGTTGTTTGAGTCCGAGATTTGCCAGGTTGTCCAGAAGGGTGGTGGTGTTGCTGTCGTATTTGTTTTCAAGGTGGAAGTTGAGGTATCCTAGTAGAATGTAGTTCACGGATGCGAGGGCATGTGGGCTGACGAAGTCAGTGATGTCATCGCTGAATTGTGTACGGGTTCCTGGAGGCCTGTAGATGAGGGTGCCTCTAGGTGTGGTCCTAGGGTCGGTGTGGATCTGGAAGTGGAGATGTTCGGTGGTTGCAAGATTATCGTCGGAGCTGGTCGTGATTTTGATGGTGTTCCTATGGACGATGGCGATGCCTCCTCCTGTTTGATTGGTGCGGTCTTTTCGGATGATCTTGTAAGCATCCGGGATGGCTATGGCTATGTCGGGTGCTGATGATGCGTTCATCCATGTTTCTGTAAGGAAGGCGATGTCCGGTGACGCAGTGTCGAGTAGGTTCCAGAGTTCAGTAGCGTGACTGTGGACCGAGCGGGTGTTCAGCAGGTGGTTAGGGTCAGAGCTGTGCTTGGAGGAAGTGGGTTTGGTGTGGGTCCTGAGGCAGGTGAACTTGCAGGAGTGGCAGGCGAATGGACCGTGGGTACGACCTGGGGCGGCTTCGCAGCATTGTTGTGTGCGTCCGGGGTTAAGGGCAAAGAGGGTAGCAGCGTCATACGTTATGCGGGTGGAGTGGGTTTTGCGGGGACCAGGGGGTCTGGCGCTGGGCGCGGTCCAGGCGCGGACGGGCGCAGACGGGCTTACCTTTGGCGCACCTTCGGCGCGCAAGGGGCGCGGCCACTGAACGTGAACGCTGCGTGCAGAAACATCTGTAATATATGGATAGTGGAGGGGGAGGGGCGAGGGAGGGTCAGCTGGGAGGCAGGGCGGGCTGTGGGGGACGGGCTCTAAGTAAAATGGCGGCAGTGAAATAAAACGAAACTGGAGGTAGGCTGGGGCTATGCTGTGTAGGAGGCTGCAGCAAAGCGAATACAAGTTGTGCAAGAGCGCAGTTAACGATACCAAGCAGGGGCTGGGGGCGAAGGGAGCGACCTCCTTCAGCAAGCGTCAGGACGGTCACAGCGCTTACGGGTGTGGGAGCGGCTATGCAGTCCGTGGGAGGGAGGGTCAGCTGGGAGGCGGGGCGGGCTGTGGGGGACGGGCTCTGAGGCACCACAAAAGTAAGTAAAATGGCGGCAGTGAAATAAAACGAAACTGGAGGTAGGATGGGGCACAGACAATCAGCAATGGCTTTAATCTAGTCTACAGCAGGCAATGCACAGTCAACCTAGCGGTACAAATCGCGTTACAGTTATGAAAAGCGCAACTTAATGTGCCGTATTAAATGACCCCCAAAACGCTATCAATGACTTAGATGTTATAAAAAGGCACTCGCACTACAGCGCTATGCTGTGTAGGAGGCTGCAGTAAAGCGAATACAAATTGTGCAAGAGCGCAGTTAACGATACCAAGCAGGGGCTGGGGCGAAGGGAGCGACCTCCTTCAGCATCTGTCGCCCTAAAAAACAATAAAAAAAAAACAGCAACACAGCTGAACCAGGGACGTAATCAAAAACGGTTCGCAAAACCTAGGCCTGAGAATGATGGACCCCTCCATATAGATGGATAAGAATCTTTAACAGCTATACAAGTTTGAACAAATAACCAAGAAGACCCAATCCCGCACTGAGGTCGGAGCGTTTAGGTAATGTAATAATGTAAGTGGCCGAGCATGGTCTGGTGATGATGGACCCCCACATGCTTTTGAGCCCGGAAAGGCGCGCTATACCACAGGGGGAGTCAATAGATCAGCGTAGGATTGCCATGTCACAGCCACTCAAGGGCAGTTCCCATCATCGCCCTCAGTACCTCGGCGCACAGGACTCTGTGACAAGTCAGAGTCAGAGATGGCCGGGCACCAGGCCCCAGGGGTGACGCAGGAGGAGGTGACAGCTGTGGCGCATCTTCCGGGGAGCCGGAGGCCTATCCTGCCAGACCTGTTGCTGCGCCCACGGGCCGTAGGTGCAGGCAGGTGGGGTTGCGGGGCCACCTTCCGGACAGAGGAGGAGGCCAGGGTGGTTCAGAGAGGGCGCTCCTCCATGAGCCAGGTCCAAGCCGCCTGGGGACTGTCAAAGAAAAAGGCCTTGTCCTGAAAAATGACTCGAAGGTGGGCCAGGAAGAGGAGACCATAGCGGAGGCCCAGACTACGGAGCTTCTGCTTAACTTCGTCGTAGGTGCGACTATGGGTCTGCACCTCCCTCGTGTAGTCTGGGAAAATCATGATCCTGCTGTTCTGGAAAGACAAGGGGCCCTTCCTCCGGGTCTCTCTGAGGATAGCGTCCCTGTCTCGGAAGTTGAGGATCCGCTGGATGATGGGTCGGGCGGGAGCTCCCGGTGGGGACCGGGGGCCAGAGAGCCGTGGGTACGCTCGATAACAAACCATGGGGAGAGGGAGTCTCCGAGGAGAGCAAGTCGCAACCAGCTACTACGCTACACTGGGTGGCAATTCAGACGCCCGCTTCCCTGATCCCATTGAGGTAAGAGCACTTGCTGGCACACTCCCCTGTCCGTTCTTACCATCTATTCCTAGCTCAAAAGCTGACTGATCCCCTTATCTAAATTTTCACAGGATCATCAGGATTTGGACTGCATCATCGTGCAGCCGCCCCTTGCCTCAAGCCTTCCAGGCTCGCTATACCAAAAACGCACCTGGTTCGTTGCCATTAGACAAAGGTAACTTCTCGCGTCGCGCGCCGTGCACTGTCCTCACTCACAATGGGCATTTTCCACTAAAATCACTGCCTTATCCCTGCAGGCAGCCTAAACCGGGAAAGGAACGCTACCCAGACTTCCTTCCACGCCGCTAACTTTCTACAGAAGCCCCAGCAGGCTCCTTGTTTGTATATTCAGGTAACCCCCTTGCACCACGCTAGGGCTAAAATCTATACCATATTTGTCTCACCGCGTAGCACCTAATCTTGCTCCATATGCCTTCAGGTAGATCACACCACCCGCGAGACTCCACAAGGAGACGCCGTTGGTTCACTACAACTCGGTGAACAGGTCAGTACCTTACCCTGCCAATACTGCCACCACAGTCTCTCGCTATTCACCGTGACAATGTAATTATCAAAGTAACATCACAATCCTTTTCTCAACGAAACGCCACACGAGTCACCGTCAAAGCGCCGCCTGGCTGCACCTTCACCCACTCCAGCACTCTCTTGCTCGGAAAATGCGAAGAGCCCGAATACGTTGGTGATCACACTGGCACTTGCTAAACTGTACTAGCTAATTAAAAAATGAGCACAATTCAGCCCTTGCCCTTTTGAGTAGTCACTCCTCTTGCACCACAACTCAGAGGTACACAGTACACGCCGCTGAACACCAGTCACCATGAGTGCACATCGCACTATTGTCACTTTATTTATGTTATGTCATTAGCACTTAATGGCACAGAGCGTCGAAATCACTTAAAGTGCGTCTGACATGCTTAATCTAAACAGAATTTTTTCCTGAGATAAAATTGTCTCTCTTTCCTCTTCCCTCCTCGTGTTTATTCCCACAGGCTTTTATACAAACAATCAGGCAATAGTAAATTCAGTAGTCCTGAAGATGATCCCAGTTATTTTTTGGAGATAGGGATCGAAACGTCACGTCGACTGTTTTAACAGTACTGCATCTTTCAATTGTGTAATATGTGTTGCAGTTACTGTTGGTTTGTGCTTACACAAGATTGCATTGTATTGTAAGCCACCTCTCGCTCCAATATGTTTGCCTGTCATTTCCCCCATGTACTGTTTTCTCCTTTTCTTACTTGGTACAAGGTTGTGCCCAGTTTTCGATTTGTGTTGTGTTTCACCTAAATCCTGAATCTTCGTTTCACGTTTGAAAGAAATATTCCTCTGTCCGGCTGGACATTGGAGAAAAAGATACACAGTTCTTATCTAAGTCTGTGCTTATTGTTTTAAATTGCATCAAAACGTTTAGGACCTTTGTCTTTCTAAAAAATCATTAACTACCCGAGGTCCTCAACTACCTAGACGGGTCCCCCTGTTCCTTAAACTGCTGTTTCCGGTTGAGACACTCTAAATGGGTCCCTCTTTGGTCCGCCAGATCGTGCGGCCTTGATTTAAGTGTCTAAAAACATGTGGACACTATAAGTAATGTTTTTCTCTCACGGATAAAAATAGTTGCAATCCATAGATTTTGAGCGGGTGACTGTAAGCCTTTACATTGGTTGCTCAACAGTTACATGGCAAGATGGCATTTTTCCGTAATAACCAATAGGAGCGCAGTCCATTTCGTTCAAACCGGATGTAGTCCTTAGTTCCGGTCAAAAGATATAACATAGACCCTTTCATGGTCCGCTAGACTGTGGGGACTCAAATCAAGTGTTTATGAATACAGGGACACTGAGTGTAATGCTTTTTATCAGACAACGTGGTACATAATATACAAATCTCGAGCGGGTGATTCAAAACCTTCATTTTGGGTGCGTAGATGTGACCAATGACAGCGAGCAATAGAAAACAACTTGCTCTGTCATTGGTGGCGATATTATTTCTGCCTTTACTGGATATAATTCTAACATGCTCCTCCTAGCGCAACGATAGACAGGCCCCTCTGTGGTCGGCAAATCTGTAAATGTTACATGCAGAGACTTAGTGTAACGTGTACTGACATAGGAACAGTCTCCTCTCTGGTTCACACCCACACAAGCGGGAAAATCAATTAGAGGCAAAAACGAAGGACTACAAATACTGCCCGTGCTGCCCCAGTCGGTACCGCCCCCTCGGCTTAGGACGAAGTCCGAGGTACCGACGGACAGGTACGGAATGAAATACATCGGCGAGGGCAGGACTTGGGGTGCTGCTACCTGTTCCAGCCTGCGCAAGAATGCAACCCGATTTTAGCAGCACCTAGTCTCCTGCCTTTCGACATTTTGCATACTAGATTACTTTATGCCGGTCCAACGTTATAGCTGCCACTTGATCTATTTCTGGGCTATTTTTTGACCGTACAAACGCTTAGTTTAGAGGGCAGATACCTAACCAAGCTAAGATGTGATACTTGGTATGTTGTAACAAAAGATTTTAATACAATACATACTAAGTTACCTAACAAGCCGGTCAACCTAAATACCATCACAATATCAACAGGTCTCTTAGAGACAATCCTTCTAGGTCTTAATCGAATACCAAGGTTTATGATTGTTTATATAATGTAATCAAATGGCAGGATAATATTTTCTTTCTTGCTATGTTTTTCTTTGACATATCATCAGAGCGGGCCTCATTGCCTGAGCGAGTGCCAGGAGAGGTGAGGTCCGATCTCAAGATTGGTCTGGATGAGTTCATAATTGGTATACCATATGGATATCAATGAAAATCTGCTGATATAATGCACTGGCAACAGCATTAAATCATGTGGCTTGTGATTGCAACATTTAGTGGTCTTCTTGTCTGTGATCATTCTATGTATGTGTCATTGTATATATGTGTATTACTTTTACTTTTTAGGATACAAACTATCTCCCAGAGACACCCTTTCCAGGTTTGAAACACCGGTACACGGTAGGGTCTCTGTGTGTATTGATCTTGTTCACGTATTTGCAGAAGTGTTGTATATCTTTTTTGGTCCTGAAGAAAGCCACTGGACTACTTACCGTCCGTCTGGCTGAAACATGTCGACCTCCTGTAATATCAGTGGATAGTCACCATCTATTTTGACTACCCTAACACTATTTTAATCTTGACATTGTAATGAACGCCTAATAAATTGTTCTTTGGCATTATAATAGTCAATTTTAACTTGCACCTTTTTCATTCTTAACACTGCATTTCACCTCTTTTACTTTTCTCAGCATCACCATATTCCATCTTGGTAGTGGTACATCACTGGCGGATCCTTCCTTGGATGTCCTATGACAAAAATTAGTGGGACCCTTGGATGAGATACCAGTTTTCCTTTTCAAAAATCCCAGATGATGATGCTCCGCCATTGGGTGGGCTGATGGGTTTTCTAGATTCTTGTGATGACACATATGTCGAACGCAGTTAATGGACTTTTTTGTTTGCTTTTCCAGCCACACATTGTTTGACCCGAAGTGTCCCATTTGTTGTTCTAGGTCAGGCTCACTGTCAAGCGGACTCCCAGCAATGCAGGAGGGTGAAGGCCCAAAACAGGCCACGGACCATGGAAGCCCCGGGGAGATCAAAGGACCAGGAGGGACAGTGGGGCCCCGGCCTCACACACCGTCACCCGATCAGGCAGCCAACTCCAGTTGCAACAGGGCCGACCATCAGGCAGACTCACAGTACTGCAGGAAGGTGAAGGCCCATGACAGGCCCAGCCCACAGAAGCCCCGCGAAAATCAAAGGCCTAGGAGAGATAGACGGCCCCCACGTGCCTCACCACTGCCCGGCAGCCGATTTCAATGGAGACGGCCCAGAGGGACCGAGCAAGTTTGCAGGATACTGGCCATCACCTGCGGAGTCCCTCCGCCGCTTAGAAGCACCACCGCCCCAACAGGTCACATTGGGGCCCACAAGCCGGACATGTAGGCCAGAGCACAAGCCTCCTCTGGCCCAGGCCAACTACTCACCTCCTCCGCCTCAGGATCTCGGACTACCGGAGTTGTGGGGGCCCCCACCAGCTCCAATGCTCCCCGCCACAAACCGCTGCTGCCCGGGGCGGCAGCCGAGGAACACCAAATCAGGGTGGACAACAGGGCGGCAGGCAGGTCAGCCGCGACCTCTGTGCAGTCGGGCACCCCTCCACCACACCCCACCAACACTCACCCACTCAAGGCATGCAGGCCCACAGCACAGCTCAGAGACCGAGTACCCAGCCACACCGGAGACCAGGCAGGTAGGATTCCCAAAATAGGAGGTGAGGAGACCCGGGGGAAGTTCACCCATGCTCAGCACACCAATGGATGAAGAGGCCTCCTCAGGGGACTGCCATGTTGTGGAGCGCGGCCCCGGGGCAGAGGGCGGTGCAGACAGGGCAGGTAAATGTGCAGCCGCTCAGGACTGGGAGCAAAGGGCAGCCACCGGGATGGTCGATGGCAGCTGCTAGTGGGAGATGAAAGGCGGATGACGGAGGGGGTCCTGAGCACCCTCAAAGTGCGACCGCCATCTTGACGCCTCCTGTATTTTAATTTTTAATATCATTATTTGTGTTTTTATCTATTTTGTTTTAAAAATATTTTTGTTGTCAATATTTTTTTTTTTTTTTACTGTTGAACTGACTGGAGTGAGAATATTAATTGTTACCACTTTGCAATTTAACATTTTCCCTAGTGTTGCACTGATTGGAGTGGGAATAGTCAATTTTATCTTGCCGCTATCCAATACTTTGCCTACTGTTTAACTCACTGGAGTCGGAATAGTAAGTTTTACCCCTCTGCTATCCAACACTTTACATACTGTTGCACTGATTGGAGTGGGAATAGTGAATTTTATTATGGCCACTATCCAACACTTTCCCTACTGTTGCACTCACTGGAGTGGGAATAGTAAGTTTACCCCTCCGCTATCCAACACTTTCCTTCTGTTGCCCTCACTGCAGTGGGAATAGTAAGTTGTACCCCTCTGCTGTCGAACACTTTCCCTACTTTTGCACTCACTGGAGTGGGAATAGTATTTTTTACCCCTCTTCTATCCAACACTTTCCCTACTGTTGCACTGATTGGAGTGGGAATAGTGAATTTTATCCTGCCACTATCCAACACTTTCCCTACTGTTGCACTCACTGGAGTGGGAATAGTAAGTTTACCACTCCACTATCCAACACTTTCCCTACTGTTGCACTCACTGGAATGGGAATAGTAATTTTTACCTCTCCGCTATCCAACACTTTCCCTACTGTTGCAATGACTGGAGTGGTAAATTTAAGTTTAAAGATTTTTAAATAGTTTAATTTTTAATTTACAATAGATTTTTTTCAAAATACCGTAAGGTAAATGACTCACCCTCAGAGGTCAATTGCCCAACAGAAATCAGAAAGTATTTAATCTTTCAAACTGCTACACGTTTCGACACAGAATGTGTCTTGATCACACGATATTACAGGATTAGAAGGACGTGCATAACTAAACATTATACATAGAAGAGGCATTCATGTTACCCACAATCTGACAAACATCCATGGCGGCCATATTGGAATGGGTAGATGGGATAGGGATAAACAAAACGTGTACGACAAATGTAATATCCCTAATACCATTGGCTGTCACTTGTACAAGAAATAAAACATGTGAAATACGTAAAAAACACATTGCTGACATGCGTACGTGTGCACAGAAATGAAACTTCTAATATCAATTCTTGTTCTATGCGGTCTAGTGCCCCATGCAGAATTGCACTATATATCTCAATGACAGCTTTCTGTGTTGCCCATGTTGTGAACATGCCATGCAGTAGCCATAATTCTGTTTAAATACTTGTCAGCTGTAAATTGCTGCAAAAAAGCTGTGGGTTGTGTTATTCCGGCGGACTAGTGCTTCCCAATTAGATCGTGGCCAACTATGCGCACGCGTCAATTTTCAGGCACACTGTATGACCTGTTAACTCTTGATTAAGAAATGGAGGCATAGCCCACGGAACACTAAAATGGGTCAAACGCCAGCGCTTGCTTGATTAACCACATGCTGTACTGCTATACGGACTGGTGCCTATAATTACATCCTGGTTGTTTTGTCAAGATGTGGGTGCTAAAAGATGGTTAGATATGTGGGATGACAACAGCCAAGTGGCGGTACGAAATTGTCTCCACTCTCTTACAAAACAAAAATATCCACAAAACAAAACTCTCCCTTTGACAAAACCTACCCTTATAGTGCAATAAAAGTCTCTTATCTCTTTAGAAGTGCAGAAACAGTCCTGATGAAGAAAAGGGTAGGGAACCCGTGCTGTGCTTTGAAAAGTGAAGGGTCCCTTCCTTTCATCCTGTGAATAAATGATATGAGAGGCACAATTAAAATCAGTGCAATGAGATCAATAATCAGATATACAGTAATACAGAAACAGTTCCAAAAAGTATATCAACACAGTCAATGTTAGAAAATGAAAGAAAATGGAAGAAAATATTTTAGTCCTCATGTAGATGAGTGGCTAATTCCTCATCCAAGTTATGCCCTCCCAGGAATCTAGTCTCTAGTTCAATAATCTATTTGGACTCATTTTTCCTAAGAGCTAGTTCTCTGTTGCCTCCCCTCTTTCCCAGATTTACCTGCTCGAATGCAAAAAATCTTAAAAGAGAGTTATTGGATTGATGTTTCTCCTGAAAGTGTCGGCGATGGGATAGAGCAGGTCTTCATTGGTAATAGCTCTCAGATGCTCTTGAATGCGTTTCTTAACCATGCATGTAGTACTCTCTACGTATCTAAGTTTGCACGGACATTCAAGAACATATATATGGCAAAATTTGTGCTGCATGTAAGGAACTGTGTAATGGTCTTACTATTTCTCAACCCAGGTACCTCGAGTTCCTTTACCATATGACTGGATTTGCATGCTCTACAGTGTCTGCAAGGGTCAAAACCCTTGAGGTTATGTACATTCCTATTCCGGTTTTCTGTGATATCCCATCTCACCAGGATATCCTGGAGACTTCTGCCTTTTCTGTACGTTATCAGCGGTTTGTCACTCATGCTTGGACCTATGATATTGTCCAATTTCAAGATCTTCCAATTGTCAGCTAAGACTTATTGAACTTTTTTGGAATCATGATTAAATGTGGTAAGAACCCTAGACTCCATCTGATCCTCATCTTCTTTTCTTGTATACTCCAGGGTCCGAGATCTGGTAGTTTCCTTAAAACCTTGGCTGCTATAGCGATCCTCCTTCTATGCTGAAGATCAATGGGAATGGGTGTGGTCATGACGAGCTCAGCTCGTCATGAGTGCAGCTCAACTGAGCCTCATGACGAGCTGAGCTCGTCATGAGCATGGAAGGGGTTGACCTTATCCAGGGCTTTTTTCAGTACCCACTCTGGATACCCCCGCTCCCTGAATCTAATCAACATCCTTTCTTGCTCTACGTTGTACATTTCATCCATACTACAGTTTCTTTGTGCCCTCAGTAGCTCTCCATAGGGAATGCTCCATTACAATGCTTCTTGATGAGCACTGAGGGCATGAAGGAGATTGTTCCCAGCGGTATCTTTCCGGTGTAGACTTGATACCAAGGTACCATCCGGTACTGTAATGAGAGTGTCAAGGAATTCAATCCTTTCCTTGCTCATGCTGGATGTCTACCTGATATTGTATGGGTTGATGTTTCATTTCATAATGAAATTAGTTGCTTCACTTTTGGTGCCTCCCCATACAATAAAAAGATTGTCAATGTATCTCATCCATACTTTGACCTGCTCGAAATCAGATTGTAATCTTTTCTCCTTTCGGATCTCCTCCTCCCATTTCCCCATGAAAAGGTTAGTAAAGCTCGGCACGAAGCACGAACCCATCGCGGTGCCCCGCACCTGCTTATTGAGATCACCTTTGAACATGAAAATGTTGTTTGTGATACATATCTTCATCATCTCAATCAACTTGTAAGTATGTTCCAGATAGCATATGTCCCTCTTCTCAAGAAAGTGTAAGCAAGCCTCAATACCCTGGTCGTGGTCAATGATGGTATATAATGAACTCAAGTCCAGGGTAATCAATGTGAACCCCTCCTCCAACTTGATGCCATCTATTCTATTAAGAAATCCTTAGTATCCTTGATACGGTATGGTAAATAGACCACATATTCTCTAAGAAAGTGGTCTATATATTTCGATATGTTTTAGTTCGCCTGCCCAAGTGATGACACAATGGGTTTCCCTGGAGGTCTAGTGGGTCTTTGTGTATTTTAGGAAGTAGGTACAATATAAGTATCTGGGATAATCTTTTTTGAGGACACAGTATTCTTGCCAGGTGATGACCCTGCCCCCTGCCAATTAGACAATGTTTCCCAAGTAGTGGTTATGCTTAGGTTGTACTCAGTAGTGGGACTTCTACAATACAAATTGACATCACTCAGTTGTTTCTGAGCTTCCTCAATATACATTTCTCTACCCCACAAGACAATATTGCCCCCTTTATCGGAGGGTCTTACTACAATGCTTTTGTCTTCAACCAATGACAGGATGAGTTCCCTCTGTTTCTTAGACAAATTGAATCTCACATTGTTCCATCTTGTTGTCCTGTGTTTGTACTTGGTAAGTTCTTTTGTCACCACTTCATGAAATGTATCTATTGCATCATGGGGAAGGACAGGGTAGAAGATAGATTTGGGTTTGAAGTGTGTACATCCTGCCCTATCGGTGGTAATTTCACTTTGGCCCTTCAAAAGCCTGTCCCCCTCCATGACCCCTACCACACACCCTAGTAAATAAACCATTTGCAATAAATTGGCAGCACCCACAGTTAGCTCTGGTTGAGTTCTGTCATCAGAAAGGGAAGATGCCATGGTATCTGGGGGTTTATTATTCATCAAAGTGTGACATTTCTTTAATTTAAGCTGACGTATAAACTTAAAGATATCAACCCTTGTGTTGGCATAATGAAACAGTTCCGTTGGACAAAATGTCAACCCTAGACACAAAGTTGTTTTTTCCATTTTAGCTACAGATATTGATGAAAGATTGATGATAGTTCTATTTACCATTGTACTATCCATGGTTACTATGCTTTCCTGTAGCCACCTCATCTGGTTCCCAATGGCTCTCTGCTTGTTCCTCCTTTGCTTGAATTTAAGTTTTTGTTTTGAGCACCCCTGCCTCTTCCTCTTCCTTGTCCTCGACCTTGACCTCGATCCCTCTGTGGTGTTGTTGGTGCTGATGTTGATTTCTCCTTTTGTTGCTGTGTCCTTAGCACCCAAAATTCATCTGAAAAAGTTGCTGGTTTAGTGGTTATTTCTACGTCCAAGGAAGTGCTGGATGTTTGAATTGAGATGTCAGTGTCAGAGTCACTTGCTGGTATTGTCTCTGGCAGTTCCTCTGCAATTGCAGATCCATCAGGTCTTCCATCTTGGATAGTTTGTTGTTTATACAAATGGTCATATTTTGGACTATATGTTATAATGCGGCCACTTTCATAGTCAATACAGTCCCTGTGTAACTTTCTTTGTTTTCTAGATTAAAAATCATCTTCATATTTTTTGTCTTCCTTTCAATTTATCTTTGAATCTTTTGATGTTGTCTTGTTCAGCACTTTTTTTTAATTCATTCTCAGTTCTTTAATTATACGTTCCCTGTCTTCCCATGCATATTTGATGCACAACATGCTCTTAGAACTTGATGCTGAATTAGCTGCCCTTTCTTCGAGCATGTGAGGGTGAGGGGATTTATGTGATGGTGTGATGTAAATCCTTAATCCACGTGGCACCATTTCTTTATCTACATAATCTGGAAGGAGATGGCCTCCCACCATTTCGACGATTCTTGTTTCTTCAATTTCTCATATCTTCTCAGTTTAATATTGAGAACACTCCCCTCTGGTTTGCTAGACACTGGTCCTGTAGTTACACCCTTGCATGGTGTTCGAGCAAAAAGTGACTGTGCCTCCTTCCATCTTTCACCTTCGTCCTCCATACTCTTCCGATTGTGTGTACAGCGTTTTGTGTTTAGTGCATTTAAAGCATGCACGTCACGGTAACTAGGGAATCTGTGTGGTATTGATGCTTCTGCTTCCCTCTGTGTACTACTGTTGACCTCCTACCTCCCTGCCTCTGAGTAGGTGGTTCCTGATGCCACTTGTGATTATCTGACAGTTCTTGGGGTACAGACGGATATGATTCTTTGCATGCGACATCTCTCGCTTACACAGATCCTGTACCCATTCACCGCTTCAGCCTGAGCAGCAAAGAAGTAAGTACCCGACCCCGGCGCTGCCAACGAGAGGGTGCCTGCCCGAACACACCATGCACGTGCGCCCCCCCTCAACAAACGTCACCCGGGGCCAGGCTTAGCTTTGTGTTCTGAAAGGCTTGCGTTCTGCACAAAGTCCAGAAAACCGATTCGTTCTCCTGCAATCCTCTGTAGCCGGCATATGTTCCCTCCGTAATATAAAATAAGCCAAGTAGGGTCCTTCCGGGATTGGTCCCGGAGTCAGGTGGTGAGTCAGCCGGCTGACTCACCACCTCACTATGGGCTGATCCGGGAAGGACCCGAATTGGCTTTGTTTAAAAAAAAAAAAAATATATATATATATTGTCGCTTCAGGTTGTCCACCTTTGAGTAGCACACGAGCAGCAGCTTGATTTATGTGTAGGTGAGGACGGGGATCCGCTTGTAGATGCCGCTCCGTAATGGATCTGCCCGACGCGTTTCGAAGCTCCATCTGCTTCTCTTCAGGGGCTTCAACGGAAACCGCTAACCCACTTCTCCATATATATATCATGTGATCAAGGCTCCGTTGAGCCGAAACGTCGGTGACTCTTTCTGCGAAATAAAACCTTTCATACACCTCGAGGTCCGTGTCCGGAGTCTACTTGCTGTGCTGTGCGAGCGCGCGAGCTGGGAGACAGACGGTGTACAGGATATATGTATATATATATATATATATATATATATATATATATATATATATATATATATACGAATGGACTTCACCTGCAGGGGACGGAGGGACGATCAAGTATTGAGGATGGGGCGGGGTATTTAAAATCCACAATCAACGCCTACATCCTGACAACACCCTAGGCGCTGAGGAAGGCAGACTCAAGCCGAAATGCATTCGCCAGGAATGGTGTTATTCGAATAAAGTTTGCTCCGAATGGTTCCCCTGCTGTGGCCTCGTCTCTTTTCAGGAGGAGATATTTGGATGTTATGCGCGACTTCCAGTGTTGCGCTCACGAGGCTCCCGCAGCATCAAGTTGGCCCTGCATTTACTGGCCTCTGCCTCGGCGGAGAACTTTTGTTGTTTCCAGGGTTCTGGATTGTGCAAGGCCCACCTTCAGATTGGGGAGAATAGGGAGCTGTGTGGCAGTCATTTGACTGCAAGATGGGCCTGGTGGATTTCCAGCCTTGCCCCCGCTGTCATGTTTCCTGCAACTTGGAGGTTGCTGCGGTCTGGGGGCCTGAGGAGCAAAATTAAATTTGTGGGACACTGTGACTTTGGGTATTGAGTGAATAACAAGGTTCATACTTACTTCCACCTCCGCAATGCCTGCCAGCAACTTTCACTGCATTCTGGAACCTGTAAGCGCTCGGGACCGGGCGCCAAAGGGAGGCATATGTGAATGGACTTCACCTGCAGGGGGCGGAGGGACGATCAAGTATTGAGGATGGGGCGGGGTATTTAAAATCTACAATCAACGCCTACATCTGACAACACCCTAGGCGCTGAGGAAGGCAGACACAAGCCGAAATGCATTCACCAGGAATGGTGTTCTTTGAATAAACTTTGCTCTTAATGGTTCCCCTGCTGTGGCCTCGTCTCTTTTCAGGAGGAGGTATTTGGATATATATATATATATATATATATTACCTAATGGCGGTCGCCAGTAGGTAGTTATAGTTAGGACCTAGTTTCCATACGGAATCCACAACATTCTATTTGGAATAACTTTGGCACCGGTGGACGAATCTTCGTGAATTTCTCCAAGAAAATGGCCTGCTCGGTTCCACTCCTTCCCTAAAAGTTTGGTGGTGATTCGTCAAGCGGGGGCAGAGAAAAAAGGGGGTCCCAAAATGTGTTTTCCCCATGCAATTTTCCATAGGGACCTTTAGCCGAGGCTACAGCACGAACGGCTGAACGGAATTACACAAAATTTGGCAGAGAGGTAGAGTTCGGTTCGCAGATTGTGCTTTTTGTTAAATGGTGTGAATCCGTTCAGTAGTTTCTGAGAAAATTGCAAGTAAAATCATAGCGATATCTAGAGACGGAGTTCAGCACGCGTACGGAAATCCGTTCAATTACGAGCGCGAGCTGCTTGCTGATTGGTTGTCAACTGTCTGTCAACACTCGAAACCAGGAAGTGCTGGTGGCCATCTTGTGCCTCGGTAGATCAGAGTCACAAGAAAACAGTAAACAAAAATGCGAAGTAAGGGAAGGGGCAGGCTAGAAACATTCTGACCCTCTAGGCTAGTCATCCATGTATGACCCCTCAGGGGGTCATACATGGATGTTTAGGCTCTATTTTATGTTATTTTTTTTAAAGGAAAATCGCGGCGTACACGTACGTAAATCTGTGGAATTACGAGCACGAGCTGCATGCTGATTGGCTGTCAACTGTCTGTCAGCACTCCAAACCAGGAGGTGTTGGCAGTCATCTTGTTCTTCGCTAGAAACGAGTCACAAGAAACAGTAAAACAAAGTTGAGGGGGTCGTATATGGATGTTTAGGATATATATATGTGTATATATATACATATATATAATTTTTTTTTTTTAAGAAAAATTGCGGCGTACCCTTACGGAAATCCGTACAATTGCGAGCACGAGCTGCATGCTGATTGGTTGTCAACTGTCTGTCAGCACTCCAAATCAGGAAGTGTTGGCAGCCATCCTTTATTTTGAAGTATGCGGGGGTCACGGGTCTCCGACATTCTTCGGGGACCGCCACCTTCCTAAGGCAGTAATATTTAAAATAGGGGGGTCTGTGATGGCACGGATTTTCCAGCTCCGGGGACGTCCACTTCTCGGGACTTTTTAATGTTGAGAGGGGGTCACGTGGCCTCCTTACTGGAACCCTTGATGGCCCTGGGGACCATCAATTCCCAGGGCCAGTGTCTATCCCCGGGACACTGCTGTTTGCTATGGTAGGGCGGGAGCGCCGCGGCTCCCACTTTAGGACAGCAAACCGGTTTACTATTTGAAAGAGAGAGCAAGTTAATCTGCTGTGTCTTTCAAGTAGGAAAGCAGATTGCTTTTCGTTAGAGAGAGCAGCATGTCAGCTGTTCTCTCTGAGAAAGCAATGCCGGCTCTCAAAGGATGCGGGGAGCCAGCTGGGACAGTAGGGACATTGGCGTTCTCTTCACGGTCCCCAATGTTATTTTTTGAGTCCCGGGGGATGGGGTCCCTTTGCAGCTCCTTAAACATTTGTTCATATAACTTTTGCAAAATCTTTTTTGTGTTGGGGAACAGAGTATTACCCCAGTGACTTTGTCATCCATGTATCTTTTTTATGTTTTCTTTGTTTGGATTCCGCTTTATTTACAGTATGTTTCTACCTTTCTTCACAATGAGTTCCACAGCGTTGCATCCGTTGCAGTGTTGTTACCCTTTTTGTTCTTTTGGTGACTTACCAGTTTGTGTTCAAGATTCGGTGACCTATTTGTGTTGCTTTCCTTTGTGTATTTTTTATGCAGCCTTTTTTTGTGTACGTTCTTTTGTATCTAACTTTATTTATTGATTGCTTCATCCAGTGTTCTAAATATAGGAGTACATCTGTAGACATGTAGTTTACTCCTTTCCTTTGCCTCCCTCAACCCTAATTGAGAACGTAATGGGGTGAGTCAAACTAAGGCAGTGCTGTCGTCATTGTTTTAAGTTTGCAAAACAGTAGGTAGTATAAATAAATAAATAAATAAAGCACTTGACACATTGCAGAGTGACACTGTATTTAGTGTATTTAATTTTACAATATTTTGAAAATAATATACACTCATGTACACAATATTGTTAGTTTAATTGTAAGATATTTCATATAAATCACCACATATGCTGATATTACAGTGAAGATAAAATTAAGTGTTTATGTTTTTGCACAAGGACCTACAACATAAGAAATTCAGTATGGAAAATCAACAAAATTTGAAAGACAGTTTTGACATTAGTTACAGTGTCATAGAAGAGCTAAACATAATTTTTATACGTAGGGAGAATGAAGAGGAAGATATAAATGCTGTAGATATCAGCTGTGATTTTCTAAACTAAAATTTAGATGCTGATTTTGTGGAAGCATTAGATGACATTGAGTATGATCATATGAATTTGTGTAATCAAGAAATTGAAGTAAATCATCCCAAGCATAGTCAGCAGAGCTTAGCGTAAGGAACTATGTAGGAGTTTCTAAGTTCCTTAGCATACATTTTAGTTCTCCATGACGACGGTACCAGTACTCATTACTACAACGCTGACATGCCATGAGATTAATGAGGTGAGATTCCAAAATATTACCTTTCTGCTGTACTTTATGTATAGATTTGTTTGCTGAAACATTTTGCAGTTGTACACGTGTTTTCAATATATTGTTTTCTGCAATAGAAGTCCAGACAAATTACTCTCAAACAAAAGATGGAACAAATATGGAATACATTGTTGAAATCTTGGATTTTCTGCATATAATGTTGATGTCAGATGTAGGAATCTGCACAGGTCGGTCATCATATCGTCCTCTTTTTCGTGTGGGAAGGAACTGAGGGAACGAAGGATCTTCCAAGCTTTTTGCGCATACAGCAATGGGACTTCCCTTTGCTTCTTTCATTTGGAATAACTCTATAGTATTCCCCATCACTTCTTTAGAATAAAGTAAATGAATACTGTAATGTTCGTAGATTTCTTCAGTTATGGAAACATCCAGTTTTTCAATTTGTCCAAATGGGAAGTCAGTATCTTCTACAGTTATTTATTCTTTTCCCACATACACATTTTTGTAACATCATTTTTTTTATAGCAGATAGAACAGAACGTTGCCTTTTTCACTTTCCTAATATCTACTAATTCTGGCCATATTTTCTTTCTTTTAGTTGGAACGCCATTGACAAGAATAACTAAATGTTCATCCTGTACATTTTCTTCACTAATTGTCTGTGTTTTAAGTAAATCAAGATTGTATTGAATGTTTTCTGTAGTGCTAGCGCTCTTGGTATCTAGTTGTGAACTGTACTGAGTGGAGAATTGATTGAAGACACTTCTAAGCACACATAGTGAAGAGAAATTTACATTGAAAGCTGAATTGAAGTTGTGAACCCCGCTGTCTGTAATGTAGATCGACGGTACTAATTGATACAAATATTGATGAACGCTGTTTTGTACAGTTAACAGAATCTGAGGACAGAGTACAATTGTCTCTACGTTAAGGAAAGCAAGGGTAGATCCAATGCTGTCTTTAATGTAGAAGGAAAGGTAAATTGAAGTTGTGAATCCGGCTGTCCGCAGTGTACATTTAATAGTGGAGTGTATCATCTGTAATCACGATTGAAATGAAAGATAGAACATGTATGGAATGCATTGTCAAAATATGTATGTTTCAGGGACATAATAGTTCAAATTGTGACCTGTGTTGTCTGTAGTGTAGGCTGTCATTCAGGGTTCTTATGGACTTGTAAGACAAATTTTGTTATTGTACTAAACCTATAACTGATATAAAACAAGTTCCTGAAATTCAAGAATAATTGATAACCTTAGCCAAGTAAGGTAGCAATTGTGCACATTTTTAACTGTATTTGGGTGGGGTAGTAGCTACATGAAAAAGGCTTGATAAAGGGCCTTGAGTTTGAATCAGAATTTGAAATTGAAGAATAGTTGATAACCACAGTGAAGAAAGGCAGCAAGTAGGTTTGTGTATGTGTGGATGAAATGTTGATTGAGTAGAAGATGAAAAAGTTGAAACATAAGAAATGCTGAAGATGTGCAAGGTGCCATTTCCTTGTAAGGGAAGTGGGTGTTTGGTTTTCCAGTCCATTACACCGACGGGGTGTCGGATTCTGCAGTGGGAGCCTGAGAAATGGGTACCACATATAAGGAGGCAAGCTAGTGCAGAAAGTACACACACTGTGCGGTAGAAAGGTCGCTAGAAAGGACGCTAGTGTGCAAATTACCCACTGCTATTCATGGGTAGTAGTTAAAAAGAAGGGTCAATGAAGGGCCTGTAGTTTGAATTTCAGTTTCAAGACGAATAATTGATAACGCTAGCGAAGAAAGGCTGCAAATGTGGAAACTTCTACAACAAAAAGGTTTATTAAAGGGCCTTGACTTTGAATCAGAATATGAAATTGAACAATAATTGATAATCCCAGTCAAGAAAGGCAGTAAGTGTTCACATTTAGTACAATAAATACATTAGTAGATAGTGCTCAAAGCTTTATTATTTTTCAACAATAAATGTATTCTCTTAATATCTCATAATTTAACAGACATTCCAATGCAACATCATCAGATATGTCATTCAGATCAATTTCCTCGTCAGCAGTTTCTAATTTAATTTGTACTAAAATTTCAACATAATTTAAACTGTGCAGTATCTATATGAAAAAGGCTTCGGACAGGGTAGTAACTACAACAAAAAGGCTTGATAAAGGGCCTCCACTTTGAATATGAATATAAAATAGAAGAATAGTTGTTAACCATAGCCAAGAAAGGCAGCAAGTAGGAGTGTGTACGTGTAGATGATGATGATGTGTTGATTGAGTGGTAGATGAATAATGTAAAAAATATGAAAGTGTCTAAATTACCTACTGCCATTCACGGGTAGTAGTTAGCAAGAAGGGTCAAGAAAGGGCCTGTACATTGAATTAAAATAACAAACAGAAGATTTGATAACCATAGACTATACTGGCTCTTTTTTAATATTGTTAGACTTTTAAGCTTTTGTTTATACATGAACGGTAGGAAGTGCGCAAATTACTCACTGCCATTCATGGGTAGTAGTTACCAAGAAGGCTCAATAAAGGGCCTGTAGTTTGAATTTCAATAACAAACAGAAGATTTGATAACCATAGACTTTACTGGCTCTTTTTTAATATTGTTAGGCTTTTAAGCTTTTGTTTATACATGAACGTCAGGAAGTGTGCAAATTTCCCACTGCCATTCATAAGTAATAGTTACCAAGAAGGCTCAATAAAGGGCCTGCACTTTGAATTTGTATTATAAGTAGGACAATTGACAACCCCAGCCAAGAAAGGCAGCAAGTGTGCAAATTTCCCACTGCTTTCGGCCGGGGTAGTACGTACAACAAAAAGGCTCTATAAAGGGCCTTGACGTTCAATCAGAATATGAAATTGAGGAATAATTGATAATCCCTGCCAAGAAAGGAAGCAAGTGTGCATCTAAAGCAACAAAGTTCTGTGGAGTGTGTGATGATGTGTTGTGCAAGCAGCACGGATTGGTAGCAAAATCTTTAAAATCAAGTTTTCTAATAAATATTGGTTGTCCATTCACAGAAGTAAGTTGAAGTATATCGTGTTTTTTTCATAGCTGGATTTGCAAGGAAAAAATAAATTTTTGACGGTTATAGGGGCGGGGGTGCTGTGAATCTGGGGTGTTGCGTGATGATACTAATTTGTTCAGGACGGTCGTATTATCGATCTACGTCCTCTTGGGTGGCAGTCTGGAACGGTGTAAACTTTATCGCGGCAGTCAGCTGGAATGATTGTGCCAACCAATATCAATGTCGCATTCTCGCTGTAAAAATGCCTCCGCGTGTATTTCTCAAGAATTATTGCGCGTGACTCGCCCGTTATAATAAAGTTGTAATGTCCGCGTTTACCTAGTTTCCTCGTTTGTTGGCTTCCGTTTCTCTCGTCTATCCTGTTCGGATCGGTTTGTTGCTTGTACACGCTACTTCGAGCATCTCGCCGTATTTTGCATTCTTGATGGTGCAAGTGCTCATGGGAATTAGAGTTTATTGTTGTTGTTCCGCGATCGGGTCGCGGATTTTAAGAGCCTTCCCAAGTTCTCGAGTTTTGTGAAAACAGAAGAGGTGGTTGACGTGGCTATGGGGTGTAAACCGCGCTTTTTTAACACTTAATACTTAGCAAATATCCTCCATATTTTTGTGCATATTTTTGTACAACATTATATGGGGCCATGTAAAATCTAATGCTGGAAGAAAGACTCGAATATATTGACGAAAGACCTGTTTTTGCTATCCCATGTTTTCAGATATATTTATGTGAAGAGCCATAATTAGAGATGGTAAATTTCTGTGAGGTCATTGAGCCCATCAACCGCAGTGTTGAATTTGATAATAAGCATGGCTTCCCTTTTTGATAATTTTTCATCCAGGTCTCCTCCTTGTACATCTTGATCCACCTTTGAAATGATCGTCCATCGTAATTCTATTTCTGTGTGTTCATTACGATTCCAGTGATTTACAAGTGGCGCCGTTTTTACATTTCTTCTGATACGCGATTTGTGTTGGAAAATTCGGTGGCGTATTTCCTGGCTTGTTTTCCCAATGTAAATCTTTTGGCAAGGGCAGGAGATAGCATAAATCACATATTTTATATTTACAATTTGTGAAATTTTCATGTTTCCAGAAAACTCCTTTATGGCTGAACAGATCACCCTCTATTGTTGAGTCGCAGCAAGCACACGTACCGCATTTATGATGGCCTTTTATTGGTGGTAAATTAACAAAGTCACGTATAGTCGGTGTTCGCTTTTTTGGCATAGCTCGGACTATCTGATTGGCTATGCTTTTGTCCTTTTTAAAGGCAAAAAGCGGGATTTCTTCTAGTTTTTTGTCCAACCTCTGGACCAAGTGCCAGTGTTTTTTTATTTCTTTTTTCAACCAGTTTGATGTTGAGCAGAATGTTGAAACACAGACTATCCGGTCCATAGGTTTTTTTTGTTTTTGTTCTAATAGTGCTTCCCTCGGGGTCCTACATGCTCTTTTTATTGCTCGTTTGAGTAGTTTTTTTGGGTACCCTCTTGCGAGTAGGTTGTCCTTTAGTTTGCTTGCATGAAAGAAAAATTCATCTTTGTAGGCACAATTGCGCCTAATTCTTAAAAAATTGTCCTACTGGTAAGTTATCTTTCAAGCTGCGAGGGTGATTGCTAGCGTAATGGAGGGATTTGTTCCTATCTGTTTGATTCTTATATAGGGTTGTTTTTAATCCTCCTTCTGCTGGATATACTTCAACATCTAGGAATGGTAATTTATGTTTCGAATGGTTTAGGCTGAATTTGATATCTTCTGTTTGATGGGTCAACCAATTGTGAAAATTCTGAATTTCTTCCTCCGTGCCTATCCAAATCATAAAAATATCATCGATATATTCTGGGACAGGGTTGAAACCAGAGGACTCTGGAATTTAATCAAATATACCCCTGTAGATGGTCAACATGCCCATGGCTGACCCCAAAAAGAGTTCAGGCACATTCGAAATTTCAAAATATTGGACCAGTTTTGTTGCACCCAGATGAAAGATGCTGCAAGGCCTTCTGACCTCTACTTTAAATGATCCCCATTCCACAGGGGGAATTCGCTGCCACCACATTCTCTGCAAACTCATTGCAGATGGCCTCCCCCAGCCTCCCTAAACACTGAGTCCTCCAACTCAATCTTGAGTTTCCAGCTCAGTATTAATGTTCTGGGTGGTATTCCAGATTAAGAGGCAGCAACAGTATAGTGGGTGAATGTGCTCTTGCCAAATAC
This sequence comes from Lissotriton vulgaris, assembly GCF_964263255.1. Taxonomy (NCBI): domain Eukaryota; kingdom Metazoa; phylum Chordata; class Amphibia; order Caudata; family Salamandridae; genus Lissotriton; species Lissotriton vulgaris. Next base: position 1,781,691,173 of record NC_141689.1, read on the forward strand.
TCTGCATCTATTACCCTTTTCTGCATATCAGCATTTATTTTTATTTATTTATAAAGTTTTATATAGCGCAAACAAGATCCCGAAGGCTATCAGAGCGCTATACAAAAATGATGGAAGGGAGGACATAAAAGCAATGATGGCATCGAGTAAGAATACAAAAAAAAGAAAACAAGGAATAATCTCACATAATTACAAGGCAAATAAGACAGGATGTGTAATACAATAAACAAGTATATAGCAGGCTACGCAGGAAGGCACACTATGCGGTATGGAAGAACAGCATCAAATGTTTGTACAGTGAAGGTAGGATCACTAGCTTCGAGCAGGAGAAACCTAGCCCAATTATGGTAAACATTTATTCATTAGGACTCTTTTGTCTGTCAGTTTGAAAGCAGCCGTTGAGGAGATTCTGCACATTTCCGGTGGAAGAGAGTTCCATATCTTTAGGGCCGTGCCAGAGAAGGCTCGTTCACAAGTTCTCTTTTTGCTAAGTATGAGTGGTTTCAGGAGGTACGTGCTAGCGCTTCTTGAGGCTCTACCGCCACATGATAATTCAAGCTATTGCGCTTGGTATCTGGAAGTATTGAGATGCAGAGCTTTGTGCACCAGAACGGCAATCTTTAACTGAATTGTAGCTTCATAGGGCAACCATTTAAGAGATTTTAGGACTGGGGATATGTGCTCCTTTCATTAGGTACCCAACATCAATCTAGCCGCAGCGTTCAGTGATGCCCTTAGTGGAGGCAGGGTGTATTTGGGAAGGCCACAGAGAGTAGCACTGCTGTAGCCAAACCTCGGCAAGACAAGCGCTTGGACCACCTGCTTGAACTTGGATTGTGGGAGGAATGGTTTGATGTTTCTAAGTGTCCTCATCAAGTGATTAGCTCCCTTACACACATCGCTGATGTGATTTTCATGTGTTTGTCTAGGGTGATTCCAAGGGATTTGGCAGAGTCTATGATGAGAGGGATGCAGTTGAAAGTAGTGTGGTGATTTAACCAAAGGTCTAGTTTGGGGACGTGGTTTGGAGGTGAGTTAAGAAGGAATCCAGTTTTGGGGGTTTTGAGCAGGAGATGGTGCTCAGTTAACCAATTTTGCGTAGACATAAGGGTAGAGTTAAATGAGATGATGTCATCTGGAGATGAGATTTTCAAATAAAGTTGCACATCATCTGCATACATATGGAAAAGAATGTTCATGGAATTTAGAGAATAAGCGAATGGTTCCAAGAAAAGGTTGAAGAGGATAGGAGATAGGGCTGATCCTTGGGGGACACCCATGAGTACTGGGGAGGCCTGGGAGAGGGAGTGGTTTGCCTTGACTCTTTGTGATCTGTGGTGGAGGAAGGACGAGAACCATTGTAACACCTGACCAGAGAAACCCATCCAATTCTTCACAATGGATATGAGGTTGTCATGACTAACTGTGTCAAATGCTGAGGAAAGGTCAAGGAGGATTAGGAGGAATGACTCATTTTGGTCAAGCATTTTTAAAATATAATCCATAACGTGAATGAGAGCCGACTCTGTACTGTGCCCCTTCCGAAAGCCAGATTGATGCTGATCTAGGAGTTGGAAGTTTTCCATGTGAGCACAAAGTTGGGATTTTACACATTTTTCTAGAAGTTTAGCTAGGGTGGGGATGTTGAAGATAGGGAGGAAGTTGTTCAGGTCAGCTTTATCTGCGTTAGTTTTTTTTAATGTAGGTGACACCAGAGCTGCTTTTAGGCAGTCAGGAATCGTGCCTTGTGATAGAAAAGCGTTTACAATTCTTGTCCAGGTGGGGATGAGTACATACTTGATTTCTTTGAAAAGGGCAGGGGGCAGAGAGTCATTGAAGTGGTTAGATGGGTTGATATTCTGAAGAATCTTGTTGATGTCTTCTTCACTGAAAGGGGTAAAGATGCCCCATGACGCATTGTTCTTACTGCTCAGGCTAGTAGGTATGCATTTTTCTAATAGGTCAAGGTGTGATGCGGACCTCGAGGATGGCAGGAGAGCCTTCTTAGAGGCGAGATCAATGGATATGAGTCTTGATTTTTCAATCAAGAAAGCAGAAAAGTCATCACATGAGGGTGGGCTGCATCCAGAGTCAGAGAGGTTTGGACCTACCACTGATTGCTGTTTGACTAATTCGAAAAGTTTCTTGAGCCGGTTAGCAGCTTGATCAAGTTGGTGTCTGAAGTAGTCAGCTTTAGCGCATTTGATGTGTTTGTTTTAGAGACTCCTAACCTCTCTAAGGAGTTCTAGTTGTTCCAAAGAGGGTTTGGATCTCCAGGAACCTTCAACTGCCCTGAGGTTGTGGCGTTCAGAGTTTAGATTGTTATTGTACCACAATTTGGATATTTTTGTTGAGGCAATATTTTGTTGGAGTGGTGCAATTTCATCTATGATGTTGGAGATGGTCAAGTTGTAGGAGTCGGTGAGTAGCTGCACCTCACCCAGGTCAGTTTGGGAGGAGAGAAGGCTGCTAGTTCAACTGAGTTTATTGATATGAGGTCCCTTTTCAAGATCTTTGATTTTGTTGGTTGACCCTTCACCATTGACACCTCTCTGTTGATATAAAAGAGGATTTAGTGGTGGTCGGACCAATCGCAAGGGGTACTGGAATCAAGAGTGATGGTCTGCCCTTTGGAGATAATGAGCTCTAGAGTTTCTCCTTTATTATGAGTGGGTTGGTCACAGTACTGAATCAGATCTTCATCATTTAAGAATGATTTAAGGGATTTACCGCAAGGTCCTTTGGTTTGGGCCAGTGTAGGTTGAAGTCACCTAGGAAGATTTGGGAAACGGCTGAGTTGACATTACCAGAGATGATTTCCATTAGTTTCTTGATGAAAGGGAGATTGCCTTCCGGGAGGGTGATAGAAAGTGTGGAATTTGCAAACTGGCAGGTTATTACTTGAGATGCTGAGACAAAGGTATTCACAGGCGGAGGGCGAATAGGACTCCATGTGAAAAATGGAAAGTATGTTCCTGTGAATACAAGCTTGGCCATCACCAAGCTTCAGAGGTCTGTGTAGTCTAATTATGTAGTGCGTTGGAGGTACTAGGAGGTCTATAATAGGAGTGGAGGCGGGATTTAGCCAAGTTTCAGTGAGAATGATAATGGCTAAGTCATTGTGTTGGATGAGGTTGAAGATATAGGAGGTGTGTTTACTGGCTGAACTGCAATTCAGTAGAACACAATTAAGTTGTAATGGATTTATAGAGAAAGGAGACTGGATGACTTTCACTCTTGGGAGGTTGTCTTTATTGATGACTCTAATCTTGTGGGGAGGTTCTTGGTTCGGATTAGAATGGATGGTTTGTATTTGTTTCGGCAGGATGTTGGAGTTTGAGCTGTTAAACATTGCATTGCATAGTAATCTATCCCACCACACATATAGGTCATGCATTTCAGAAAAATATAAGTATTTATACCTGCGGGGATGGTAGACGGTGAGCGGGGATACTGCTAATCACCCTGGTGTTCCCCCAGATGTTCTGGTATTGACAGTGGGGGCTCTGATGACCTGTCCCCCCTTCGGCCTTAAACTCCCCGGGTCAGATGGGCGCTTGCTGAGCACAAGATGGCAGAGTGCTCCTCAGTGCTCTGACTGCATCCCCCTTCCAACCCCACTTAATGGAACTCTGCTCTCATGAGCACAAGATGGCGGAGTGCTCCTCGGTGCTCTGACTGCGTCCCCCTTCTGACCCCACTTAATGGAACTCTGCTCTCATGGTTTTTGGTCGTGATCTGGGTGCATCTTGCCCTTTTGAGATGGTTTCCATCGATGCCCACGACCCGGGTCCGCCATTTGCTGATTCTTGTCCTTTCCTTTGGTCTATTGGATTCCATCCTGCCAACCTTCATTCATTTCTCTTTTGCTAGACTGCCTTATCTCTTTCTCCCCCTAAACTTCACCCTCTCCCCTCTCACCAATCTCAGCCTCTGACGCTTCTCCCCCACCTACCGCACACTACCCCTTTTGATTTTTTTTTTATTTCCCCGTTAACTCTGTAAATATGTGATATATACTTGTCCAGCCTTATCGCTAGTAAAATGTAATCCTGAGCAAATCTACTATTTGTATATATTTGTATATAGAGATAACTCTAACCACTAGTATATGTAGTAGACCCTTGTACTCACTACCATTCCTATGTGATTCTTAGAGTTTATCCATTTGTATCTCTTCCTTGAGTGACTTTACAACTTGTACATTTGCAATTTTCTGTTTGTATCTCTTCCTTGTGTGACTTTACAACTTGTACATTTGCAATTTTTTCTGTTTGTATCATTTATGTAACTCATGTAATCTTAAGTCCTTATGTATCGCAACTGGTTCTTTTGTAAAGCACTCTAACACCTTCGGGTAATGTTCGCGCTATACAAAATCGCATTAAATAAATACATTTTAAAAAAAAGTAATCCAGTAGTTCCCACTGTGCCATCCATACTTGAAGGTCCCTAGCAACTTTATGGGATTCTGCATTGGGCAAGTGGGAATCTTAGCTATTTAGGACAATGTCCACTATGCAATTGAAATCTCTCCCCACAATCAAAGTGTACGGCAGAACCCCAGCCATGTGTGGCGCTAAACTCATTAAGACGTCTTACTGGTCTACATTGGAAGCATTACATTGGAAGAATATATATTAAGAAATGACCCAAAGGTATCGGAGAACTTTACATGAGAACCAGTTACATTACAGACAGACACATTTGGTCCTGTTTGCCAACAACATACACCTGGGGCCTCATTTGGACACCTGGTTGTACCTAAACTAAGACTCCTCTCATGTAGCACAATACACCTTCCTCCTTCTCCTCTTTTGCAATACCTGTCAATCTGAACTAGTGATGTGTTTCCTGTAGGTGATTAGTGCCTTCCGGCTTTTGAAGTGTACTTGCACATTGCAGTGCTTGCATGGAGAATTTAGGTCTGTCAAATTCCATGTAAATATGCGTACATGTCACACTCAGCCATTTACACCTATGTTAGTCCCTCCGTCCAGGAGGTCTCCAATATAACCACCGCCCTTTACCTTAGGCAACGGGAATGCATAATTACCAAACAATAACAGCCATAACTGGCAAACTACCAACAACCCTTACCCAGGAATTAGGAGCCAAAATATCCTATTCAAAAGGAGGCGAAGATTTAGATCCATAGGTAAGTGAATAGCATTTTGCAGTACATGAGTAGTACTACTGTAGTACTAATTTCAGTACTCAAAAATGCAGTTTGTGAAAAGGCCCTTGTGTGGTTTGAGATACTACTATATTGATATAAGTAAAAGTCAATAAACGAGGTGGCCTTTTTTAATTGGGGATGGTCAAATAAATCTATCCATTTGACTACCGCCCTTCTAGTGTGGTTGACACAGATATGAAGCAAGGGTGTGGATATGAGTAGAGAAGTCTTTGAAACTTGGAAAAATCAACCAAAGGTCACCCATTGACCACATTCCATGTTGATGTTGCACCAAGGGTGACTTAACACCTAAATATGTTTTTCCTCCTAAATAGGATTTTATGCTTCTAATAGAGTTTTCATGATTCAGCTAATTTTGCACCAAGGGTGATTTAGCAATTACTTTAGATGTTTTAGTCTAAATGTAATTTGGAACCTAAATGTGATGCTGCAATCCTAATGTATTTGATACAAGGGTGAATTTACCCTTAAAAGTCATTCTTTGCCTCTAGATGTAATTTTGTGTGCGTGTGCTCCTAAATGTTTTTCACATCACACAAATTGCACCAAGGGTAATTTTGCAGCTCATGGTACCTCAACAACACTTTTACACCTGATGTGACATCGTACTACTGTATTTTCTCTCTCTACTGAGTGATAACCCAAAACTGCATTAAGGGACAGTCGCCTACTGAATATGCTTCAGAAGATTAATAGCCTGCACGGTTATTTGTTGGTCTTATTATGACACCCAAACACAAAATATACAGAGCTCAATATAAGCTCTTGTTCCTCTGGCATATTTAAAACCCCTCTCAAACGCCACAAACACAGAGCTCTGAAACCAATCTGTTAACTAACCTTAATCAGAAACAAACACAGTCTCAGAACATGCTCCATCAATTAAACCTGCATTAAAACTGATCTAGTCTTTTTATACCAATGTCATACTTTTTGGACCAATACACTGTACGTTTTCCTCTTGACCCCAAGGACACAAAGCCAGTAACGGAAACTACATTTCACCTTGTATGAACATGGGAATGTCGAGGTCTAATCCTCAGCCATTAACCTCCATATCTTCCCCACATTGTTTTATATCATTAAGGCCCTAACAGTTTCAACCAATGCTAGGGGTGTTAACACTGATTCCGCGCCTATCATCCCCAGTGCACATTTCTCCTGACTATGACACCTTGACGCCACTAGCGCACTTTGTTATACTCTCCTAATTTCCAAATGATCACCCACTCTCCTTGAAGAATGAGATCAGGCAGCTTAACGCCAGAATAATTTAGACCAAAACCTGGGTAAAAGCTACCCGTACACTGACACAAACTGAACATTTTGTTGAGGATTAAAACCCTCCACCCTCTGAGAATGCCTCCCTCTGTTAGCTAACATCTCAGTTCAGACCAGCTGCACACAATAATACACACAGACTCTCAACACGACCACTCAAAGGTATGGATAACATGTGGCATATGATTAATCACCTCATACTTCATTACACCTACTTACTACTGACCAGAGCTCAAATCTTTTATCCACTCTACAAAAATAACTGCTTAACATCAAAATACAGCTGGATAACAGGCATGAGATGATGCAAAGGGGCGATTTCTCAAGACCTTGTGTTCCGTAAAGTCACACAAGGTGACATAAAGTAGAGCAAATTCTTGATAGAGCATTTACAGAATAAAAATTCTGTGCTAGAAAAGTGACCTGTTTTGAACAAATAGCAGCTTGCAAAGCTTTGCTTTTAGGTGTCTGGGCTGCATTGTGTTATAATCTAGTAAATCTGCCCCAAAATTAGCATAGCCCACACTTTCCGCTCAACTTCTACAAGGGCTGTGATTTCAGGCACTGCTCCTTCAAACCATCACCATTATAACTCACTCAAACATGTTCTCCTGTAGACTTAACATGTACACAAACGCGTTGCAGGATTCCTCCATTTTAGAAAATTAGCTATACAACCCGCACACCTCAATATTCTGTGACCACAGACCGTAGAACGCATACTATTGTAAGGATATCCAGACTAGATGTTCTAAACACAATCAATGATCAAACTGCTCAAGCAACCTCAGAAGAATCACCTCGTGTTAACTGGAGACCCATCTCCTACACATTGCATCAAAGCTGCCTTCCTGCAGGTCAGCAGCTTTTAATAGAGATTTCATACCTGCTTTTCAAGGCCGTACTTTGATGCTATTCCACTCATAGAAAATCTGTTTCTGCTCATCCTCCATACAACTGTATGGATACAACATACTCTGGGATAGCTTTATCTACAAGGAGTCCCTCACATTCAGTAATTTCAGTAATGTATTTATTTGGTTAAGACCTCAACTGAGGTCGGGGGCGTGGCTTGCGCGCCGCTGTAGCATGGCGTGTCGCGCTTGAGCTCCGGGGTGAGTTGGTCCCGTAGAGCGTTTCTTTCCGCTTCTTCGTGCCCTTTGGACCTGAAACATCACTCACCAGCGGCGGAACATGCGGTGACCTTCACGACGCTGTTTTTTCCGCGTTCTCAGCCACCGAGGATATGTTTCCTGAATTATCCCTCACAGGCGCTCGCATTCCTGAAGAGCGACCGCCATTTTGTCGCGCATGACGTTCCTGTCATCGGACTTCTGAGGCGCCGCAGCGGATACAAACTTGCGGTATTCAGCGCTCGGCTGAGGGTTTCTACACACGACGGCTGAAATGGTAACATTTATGCTTTTTCCTTAATGTTACTTTCTTGCTTCTTGGCTGGTTTTTTGAGCTGCTCGCTTTTATTTTTTCTCTCACATTCTTCATGGAGGTGTCCGTTTTGCTTTATTGAAGAGATTTCCTACGCAACTTTGCTCATACTTGAACAGCTACTCTTGCTTTGCGTGTTTTGAGCGTAAACTGCCACTGTTTTACACTGAGTCTACATATTTTGCGCAACTTTGGTGTTCCAGCCTATTCCAGTGTATTCTCTCAGGCTCCTGCTACGTCACTTGTCATTATGAGTCGGTCATTGAACAGCAAAGACTCTAAGGACCTGGGCGCATCTTTAAAAAGACTTAAGTCAGTCTCTCCGACGCCTGAATCTCCTCAGGCAGACAATGCTTCCACATTGGACACCATTTTGGCGCGCCTGAATGAAGTTCATGAAATTGCGCAGTCAACAAAAACTAACACTGACTTACTGCAAGTAGAAGTGTCTGCTATCCGGAATGACTTTAAAGCCCTTTCTCTTCGTGTATCAGCGACAGAAACACGAATAAGTTCTGCAGAGGATGGGATGCAAAAACAAACCAGGTCCCTTTCTCAACTGGAGCGTTCTATGGTGGCGTTGCGCAGGGACCTCACGGAGCAGGAAGACCGTAATAGGAGATCCAATCTCCGTATTTTTGGCCTGCCGGAGGACTCAGAGAAATCATCCTCCTCTATGATTGAGTTCCTATCTCATTGGATTCCGGATACACTCCAGCTATCTTTTCACAGAGATTTTGAGATTGAAAGAGCACACCGTGTTCCAACGTTTCGCTCCAAGGCAGCCACCCAGCCAAGAGCAATCATTTTTAAGCCCTTACGACATCAACACACTGAACTGATTCTGTCTCATATGCGCAAGATTAAACAACTCAACTGGGAGGGTCATCGCATTTCCATTTCTCAAGACTTTGCCAGAGACACAGTCATAAGACGGAAAGGCTTCTTGAACCTTCGGAAACGTCTCACCGATTTGGGCATTCCTTTTTCCTTTTCAGGTCCATCCAAGTTTCGCATCACTTATAAAGGACGTCCCAGGATCTTCGATGAACCGGCAGACTTGACAACGTTCTTAGACAACCAGGAGGAGATAGAGATGGAGATTCAAAGAGCAACGACGCAGGCTCCTGGGGCCTCAGGGACCTGATTTGTTTATCTCTATACTTGTGGTTGTGCTGTTTTCAAGATGAATTCCTCTTCTTTCTTTCTAGTAGTGTTTACACGCTAATTTGCTCCTCTGCTATTGTACTTTCTTTCTTTTCTTTCTCTTCTCCATACTACTCTTGAATCTCTTCTTCCTTCTCAATTCCGTCCTCTCAGCCTCTTTTTCTGGTCTATCCTTTGCATGGTACTTGCCTTGTTATAGTTATTGGGTGCAGATTTCTTGGTTGTAATTAATATACTATTTCTATTTTCACTAGCACTTTTTTTCTCATCTTTACCTTATGCTAGGTATCGTTCTAGTATAGCGGAGTAGAATTCTCCTTACGGTTTCTGCTCCTTTTCCTCTTCCATCTCTGTCTCTTCCTTGTCTCTACATGCTCCTCTCTGGCACTTATCTTTTTTCCTTCTACGATTCCACTCTATAGTATAGTTATGTAATTGTTGTTATTATTAATATGTGATTTCGTTGCATATTCGTCATTATATTTATGAAATGTTACATATTATTTAGGTTGTTTATTGCATAATTAAGTTTTTTTTGCATTTTTTATTCAATTGTTCTTCATTATATGATCTTGTTCATGTTATGATATCGCTAATCTACCCTGAAGTGTATTATTCCTCTTATAGCATCTCAGCTCCTCATTTTCAAAATGTATGTGTACTGAGTTCGGCTGTTTCTCATATGGTTTATTTATTTTCATGAGATTTTTTTTCTAATAATGGGCTGTTTCTCCTTACCAAGTTTTGCTCTTAATACGGTTCCACTACTCGCCCTTTCCACGTTCTCCCTTGCATGATATGGGTCTCTTTTAGACCTCCCCCTCTGCCTCTTCTCTTTTTCTCTTCTTGTCTTTCTTCTCTTCTGCCCTTTCTTTTTTCCTGGTTTTCCCACATGGTTGCTCCCGTAACATCTATTTTGCTTAATAGCTGGTCCACTGTTTGTTTGCACCCCGTTCTTTGTCTGTCATCAATGGTCTCTCCGTTTGTATCCCCCTTTGTTCCATGCCAGGTTTAAATGTATTATCCCTTAATGTTAAGGGATTAAATCATCCAGTGAAACGATCTAAAATCCTGGATTACTGTAAGTCGCTCTCGGCAGACTTAGTCCTCTTTCAAGAATCTAAAATTACCAGTAGAGAAGCTTTATTTTTAAAGAAAGAATGGGTGTCGGATGTGTCTTGTTCTGATGCTTCTGGTAAACGCAATGGTGTGCTTATGTTAGTTTCGAGGAATTCAGGATTATCAATCATCTCTTCTGAGCATGATTCTGAGGGTCGCTGGCTTCTATCTAAATTGTCGGATGGACAACATGACTTGTTTGTTATGAATATATATGCCCCGAATGTTGATAATCCAGCCTTTTGGAAATCCATTTCTAAAAAATTGCATGACACCCCTCATGCTGGCAATCTCATTGTTGGTGGCGATTTTAACTTACCAATGGATCCTTTATTAGACAGGAACTCTGCATTCCAGTTTCGTCCGCCTAAAGCACATAAACAGATGATTAACATGTGTTCCACTGCTCACTTGCATGATATTTGGCGTCTCCATAATCCCACTGGCAGTGACTTTTCTTTCTTTTCTTCCCCTCATTCCTCATTCTCTCGTATTGACTATCTCCTGGTTCACTCCTCTCTTGTCTCAGCTTCCTCCTCTCCGCTGATTCATCCCATTGTCATCTCTGATCATGCTGCGGTCACTTTTACGCTTACGTCCTTTGCGCCAAAACCGCGTGGTCGTTCCTGGAGACTTAATACGGAAGTGTTACATGACTCTGCCCAGGTGGATAAATTCTCCACGGAAATAAACACTTTTTTCCGTGAAAATGAGGACTCTGTATCTTCTCCAATAACTTTATGGGACTCTTTTAAGTGTACTTTTCGGGGCCAAGTTATAGCATGCATGTCCAAACGTAACTTGGCGATTAAGGGGGAACTTACTGACTTATCTTCTAACATCAAAACTCTGGAGGCCTCCTTTAGACATACCAAAGATCCGACTATCCTACAACAAATTAAGCTCCTAAAATACAAATATAATACTATTGTCACTAAAAGAGCTCATATTGGCTTCCAGGCGCAAAAGTCCAAGAAGTTACTTTTAAAGAATCGCGCTGGGAAACTCTTGGCTGCCACATTAAAATTCCAAGATTCTTCCTATAAGTCCTCCCAGATCTCTTCTATTAAAGATCACACTGGCTCTACCAAATTCCAAACTGAGGAAATTCTTGAAGTCTTTCGCGATTTCTATAACAAATTATACACCCCCTCTAACCAGGCTTCTTTTGACAAGTGCCAAGACTTTTTAAAATCAATTCCGATTCAATCAGTCTCAGAAGGAGATCGCTCTACTCTGAATGCTCCTATCTCACCGGAGGAAATAGCGGCTGCTATCAAGGCCACCCGCTCGGGGAAAGCTCCTGGTCCAGACGGATACCCGATCTTATTTTATAAAACCTTTCTTCCGCTACTTGTTCCTAAGCTACAAGCTGTCTTTGACACTTTCGTTCGTAATGGTTCTGTTTCTGGTACAGCTGCTGATGCCACAATAGTAGTGATCCCGAAAGAAGGTAAGGATCATTCAGATCCTAAGAATTTCCGCCCTATTTCGCTTCTTAATATGGAAGCGAAGATTTTTGCTAAAATCTTGGCTAAACGTCTAGAATCTTTTATTCCTAATCTAGTCCATCCCTCCCAAACTGGATTTGTTAAGGGTAGACTGGCAAGAGACAATATCCGCACTTTCTGTCATATTATTGGAGCGGCTAAGCGATCCCAACTACCTGCCGCGGCCTTAGCCCTCGATGCGGAAAAGGCCTTCGATAAGGTCTCTTGGCCTTTCCTTCGAGCTGTCTTATGTGCACATAACCTCGGAGACTCTTTTATTAACATGGTAATGTCTTTATACTCCCAACCCAAAGCTAATATTAGGGTTAATGGTGCTACATCCTCTTCTTTTAATCTTTGCCAGGGCACGAGGCAAGGGTGTCCCTTATCCCCTCTCTTGTTTCTGTTATCTATTGATCCTCTCCTTCGGCTGATTGATTTACATCCTGATATCAAAGGATTTTCTTTTGGCCCTCATTGTCTTAAAACCGCTGCCTACGCTGACGATGTTCTCATTTTCTCAGATGATATAGCGTTGGCCATCCCTGCTATCTCTGACACCATTTCTTTGTTCTCTAAAGTATCCGGCTACACTCTAAACAGAGATAAGACAGAAATGTTCCCTTTAAATGCCTACTGTTTTCCTGCTCATATGGGTTCGGCTGGCTTTAAGTGGCAATCTACCCATCTCAAATATCTAGGCATCTATTTCTGTTCCACGCTACATACCACGGTTGCCTATAATGAATCTCAAACTCTTACTAAGGTTCGTCGTCTTCTGGATACATGGTCTCCGAAACATATTTCGTGGTGGGGTCGCCTACAAACCCTAAAAATGATGATCACGCCGATTATTAATTTTGTCTCATCCATGATTCCGATGAAATTATCCGACTCTTTTTTTCGGGAAATCGATGGTATCACCGCCAAATTTCTTTGGAATGGTAAACGCGCTCGATTAGCATATAAATATTTACGTAGACCCTGTGATATGGGGGGTTGTAATTTCCCGGACTGGGAAAAATACCAGACGGCTTTCTTGGCCTCTCAGGGGGCCCTATGGTTTTCTCCCCCATCCCATCATATTCCTTTATGGCTACTCATAGAACAGGACTTAGCTGCACCTCTACCAATTGCCTCTCTCTGTACTACTTCCACTTTGCACATTCTGTTTTCCCGCTCTATAATTATTGATACAATTACCGCAATTAAGAAAGTAGATAGGAAGCTGGCATTTCCTCTGCACAAAACTAGATGGTCTTCCATTTGGCGTAATTCCAAAATTAAACTTAATATCACTCCCACCCTCATGTCATATTGGGCTACGAAAGGTGTCTCTCTTGTACAACATCTGTATAGTGACTCTGGGGAGCCCTTACCTTTTTCTACCTTAGCGCTCAAACACTCTCTAACTAATCTAGACTTCTATACCTTTCTTAAAATCAAGGTTGCCATCTCAAAAACTCGTCTTCACCCCTCCTCCCCTACTATTTCGCTATTTTGTATTTGGCTCAAAGCTGGTCATGTTGCCTCCCACATATATAAGTTTCTATCTTCTACTTCGCTTCCTGACCAGACGGTTGCACAACAAAAATGGATGCGTCATTTTGATCACAATATTACAGATCATTTATCATCTGAAGCTTGGCAATCCATTAGCAAATTTGCGCTTCGTAACAAAATAGCTCCTTCCCTAATACAGTCCAAGTTTTTCTCGATGAACTTACTCCACTGGACACCTGTACGTCTTCATTCTCTCAACCTTAAAGAAGATGATCTCTGTTGGAGTTGTGGCCTGGAGGCGGGGGATTTCCCTCATATGTTCTATAATTGTTCCTTACTTAAACCTTTTTGGGACCTTATTCAGCAACATTTATCTCTTATCTTTGACATTCAGCTCCAGCTCTCTTTTCCTCTAGTTATATTAGGTCCCTGGGCTGCTCCTACGCCCCTTCCCCTTGATTTGTTGCAATTACAGCTGTTAGATCTTCTTTTATCTATTGCGGTCAAGGTTATCCTTATGGATTGGAAATCTTTCTCGTCAGTCTCTTACCATACGTGGTGGGCATGGGTTTCCTTCTTACGCAGTGCTCACACCTCAGTAGATCTAGCACACCTATCGCCTTCCATTTCGAGTGGGGTTTGGGCATCCCTGGATGAATACATGGAACTCTCCTCGCAAGGTGTAGTCCCTCGATTTCCTGTTGGTTTGTCTACTTAATGTTTGGTCTGCTAGTTACGTTGCATTGGGCTATTCCTGTGGGATTCCTTCTCTCTTTTTCCCTCTTTCCTGTCCTCTCATCCCGTTCTTTCTTTCTACTGCTATTTTTCCTTTCTTTCCTTCCTTCCTCCTTTTGCTCTTGTTTCTTCCCCTGCCCCTACCCTCATCTCAGAGGCTGATATGTTCCACGTTCTGCACGATATACCCATGATTGACTTATATTGGTAACTCCATATTGATTCCCTTCTTTCTAATTTTATTTACATATAATTGAGTTACTGATCAAATTATATCCATGTTTGTTTTTTCACGTTCTACTCATATTGGATTGTATCACCTCTTTGTATTTTGACTGCTATTATTTGGATCCTTATTTCTCTCAATAAAATCCTGTTGAACTAAAAAAAAAAAAAAAAAAGACCTCAACTGAGGTCAACAAATACATATAGAAACATTATTAATTTTGAGTTTAAAATAATTGAAATGGTAAAACTTTTACAACACACTATAAAATGGAAAAGTAATAATGTTTTATCGCCTACTTATACAACCTTCAATAAAATAAAATAGTATCTGGAGATTGTGCCTTTTTCCTTTAGAACAGCATCAGAAAACCTTTAAAAAACTTAAACAAGTTATGGCATACAATTTCATTGACTGGAGAGTTACACAACAAAATTACATCTTGGGCCAGGATAGAATTGTACTTTAGTTGGATTGGAATTATATATCGTTGTTGCGCCAAAACTATACTTGCATTAGGGCAGATTAATAAAACGTGAAGCAATTCTTGTCGGCCTTCTTTACTCAATTCACATATGCCTTAGGATTTATTTGTACCGTCCCAGCTACTAGGAGTCCCTCACATGTAAACTTAATAACTAAAGAAATCCTTCCATGTTCCAAAGCCTCACTATGAAGATGACATAAAAGCAGTTCTTAATTTGAACTGGTGGTTGCGAGTGGGGCCCACTGGCTCTTCTTTTTGGGGACCAGCGCTTATTTTTCCTCACTAGATATTGACGGCGAGCAAGAGAGGGAAAACACAAAAGTGGAAAGACAGAGGAAGAGAAGAAGGAAAAACCTGCAAAAACAGAGGGCCCGATTCACAGAATGAACTTAAGACTCAATCCTAAACTTACTACTGTTTTGGTATTCACAGATTGCACTTACTACTTAAGACTTTCGGTATTCACAGAAGGCATTTAGGCGTCCTAAAGTTAGTAGTCCTAACTTTACTACTACTAAATTGAGAAAAATCGTAATTTTAGGACTTTCGGTATTCACAGAAGGCATTTAGGAGTCCTAAAGTTAGGAGTCCTAACTTTACTAGTACTAAATTGAGAAAAATCCTAATTTTAAGACTTTCGGTATTCACAGAAGGCATTTAGGAGTCCTAAAGTTAGGAATCCTAACTTCTGTGAATACCGAAATGAGTAAGTTCATTCTGTGAATACCAAAAGTAGTAAGTGCATTCTTTTAATGCCAAAAGTAGTAAGTTCATTTTGTGAATACCAAAAGTAGTAAGTGCAATCTGTGAATACCAAAACAGTAGTAAGTTTAGGATTGAGTCTTAAGTTCATTCTGTGAATCGGGCCCAGTGAAAGCAAGGAATGGCAAAAGTAAGGTAAAGGGGTAGCAGATTCTGGCAATGGATTAAAGAGGCCTGAGGTGAATTCAAGACTATGCAGCCGAGGTATTCGGCACGCTGATGTTTAATAGCACCACCAGAGCGGAGCTTTGGGCACCAGCTCTCATTCTTTTCCAAATTAAGCACTCTATACACAGCACCTAAACCACTGATACTAAACATAGTATACTACCCACCTGGTAACAGATACAGTTTTATTTACAGTTTAATTGATTATAACACTAATCAACCACACTCATGATCATTTTCCTGAGAGAGTTTATCCTCCTCTTTGACAAAGACAAAGATACCCACATAATCCTCCTCAAATCCTTCCTACTTGCCAACAACCTCCTACTACGTTGCAACATCCCCATGTACAATACAGAGTCAACTGTGGACCTGATTTCCATGATGAAACACCACATACAAATCTCAATTCCTCTCAAGTTGGTTGGATCAGGCCACCTCTTTATTCCTTTAAAAAAAACTGTCCTTAACATACCCTCACCATGCTAAACTAGAGATGTAAGTGATCAAATCTATAGGGTGCAATCACATTGATACCAAGCATTGGGAACGCCAATAGATCTGGTTTTAATGTACAAACATTTGAAAACACAGGCATCCACAAATATGCACAGACTATTTGTCCCAAGTCTCTGTGGAAAGCTACACTATTCCCAATAGAGCGCGAAACGATCAGCATATTGTGGGGCTGCCGGCATTTCTACATCAACCTGTATGGACAACTCTCTTCCATCGTCACGGATGACAAGCCGCTGATTCCACGTTTTTTTCCCTCACTTCTATCTCCCCCCTTCACTCTCCTTCCGGGTCTTTCCTCTGTTTTTCACTCATTTTTTACCCTCATCTCAGTCTCACCCTTTCACTCTCCTTCTGTGTCCTCTGTGTCTTTCCTCCACTCTTTCTTGCACTTTTTCTACCTTATTTGCACTTTTCTCTCTCCTTTTGCCTTTTACCTTTTTCTGCCCACGCAGCCTTTCCCCCCAGCACGAACAGTGCGATTGGCCCAATCCTGCTCCCCTCCTCACTCCCACCTCCCAGCTGTCCAACCATCCCAACCCCTACTTAATTGCGGCCACTGCCTGTGCGCCAAAGGCAAGCCCATCTGTTCCCGACCCGACTGCGACCAGTGCCAGGAACCCTGGATCTCTGCACTGCCAACGATATGACCCAGCGGCACTCCATGCGCTCAACCCAGGCCGCAACAACAACAGCAAGCAAGCATCACCAGCCGACACCCATGGACCCTTCAGCTATCATCGCTGTCGGCACACCTGCAGCACCGCTAAGATCACGGACCCAGCGCAACCCACCCGTAAGAACACAACCGAACCGAAGACCATGCAATGCATCCTCCTCAACATCCGATCCCTCCACAAACACACCACCAAAATCTGAGACCTCCCCGACAGCACCACCCCGGACGTTACTTTCTTTACCGAACCCTGGACCAACACCACCTCGGGACCGGATATCACCATCGCCATTCCCCAAGGATACATGATCTCCAGGAAGGACCGCCTGACCTGCCCAGAAGGAGGAATCACGATCATCCACAAATCCATCCTCCACCTGAGCACACTCCCCGACGAGCCCACAGACCTGATGGAACACCTTCACTTCAAGATACTGGCCAGCCCCACCTCCACCCTTTGAGGAAACCTCATCTAACGACCCCTTGGACCCTGTGGACTTTTCGTCAACTCCATCATGGACATCATCTCCCCGCATGCCATCGCGTACAACAACTACACTCTACTGGGAGACCTCAACTTCCACCTCAACAACCAACTGGACCCCTGCACCACATTCCTCCTGGACAACCTGCACAACATTGGACTCCGCCAGATCGTGAACGAACCCACACACTCAACAGGACATACCCTCGACCCCCTCTTCACAACAGGAAACTCCATCACCTTCAGCCACACCACCAATCTCCCGTCGACTGACCATCGATGCGTCCAGCCCACTTTACCTTCAGAACACCCACCATTCACAGACTCCAGCACCTGCTCCCACAAATAAACTGGACCAGAATCACCGACGGCCAGCTAACCTCGTCACTCAGCAACTTCACCCCAAACATCGTGGAAAATGACGACCCCAACACCGCATCCCAAACCCTGCACAGATGGATCTCCGACAGCGCCAACACCATAGCCCCTCTCAAGAAAAACAACAACACCCACACCAAGAAAACTAGATGGTTCACCACCGAACTTCGAGAGTCCAGACGCACTTGCTGCTGCCTCGAAAAGGCCTGGAAGAACCCCAGATCCACAGAAGTCCACAACACTTCAGAGCTGCCACCAAGGACCTCCGCCAACTTATCAGAAAAACGAGGAAAAAAGCGATTAAAGACAGAATCTCCACTCATGCACACAACAGCGAAGAACTCTTTAACATCATCAGTGAGTTGGCCCAACACACCAGCGAGTCCACCGAAATACCTTTCTCACAAGACCTCTGTGAGAAACTCAGGACCTTTTTCCACCACAAAATCAAGAGCATCTACGACAATTTCCATGAAGACAACCAACACACTGAACCCTCACCAACAACCCCAACACCCTGAAGCCAGCGATCCACAACTGGACAGCCCTTACCACCGAAGACACTCTGAAGACGATGAAGTCCATCCACTCCGGGGCCCCCACGGACCCCTGCTCCCACGACATTTTCAACAGAGCCGCCGACACCATCGCACCCATGCTCTGCCACACCATCAACCGCTCCCTAGCAAATGTCTTGTTCCCCCACGACTGGAAACACGCTGAGATCAACCCCCTTCTGAACAAACCCTCGGCAGATCCCACAGACCTCAAACACAACAGACCCATCTCCCTGCTCCCGTTCCCAGCTAAAGTCATTGGGAAAGCCATCAACAGCCAACTTGCCACATTAATCGAAGAGCACAACATCCTCGACTCCTCCCAATCCGGCTTCAGAAAAAAACACAGTACGGAAACCACCCTCCTCACCGCAGCAGACGACATCCGCACCTTACTGGACAAAGGAGAAACAGCCCTCATCCTCCTCGACCTCTCAGCGGCATTCAACACAGTCTCTCACCACACCCTAATATGCAGACTTCATGACGTAGGGATCCAAGACAAGGCCCTTGTCTAGATCCGCTCCTTCCTCTCCAGCAGAAAGCAGCGGGTCAGACTCGCCCTTTCCTCTCGAACCCTACACTTACCACCTGCGGAGTCCCCCAGGGTTCCTCCCTCAGCCCTACGCTCTTCAACGTCTACATGGCTCTGCTCGCCCCCACTGTCAGAACCTACGGACGCAACATTGTGTCAAACGCAGATGACACCCAACTCATCCTCTCCCTATCCAACAAATCCAACACCGCCAGACACAACTTTCGAGAAGGCATGGAAGCCGTCGCCAAATGGATGAAAAACAGCTGCCTACAACTAAACACCAACAAAACTGAAGCACTCATCATGGGCCCAAACCCCGATGCCTGGAACAACACCTGGTGGCCCCCGTCCTCAGAAGCTGTGATTCATCCTGGACTCAGAGCTCAAAATGGACCGCCAGATCAACTCTGTCTTGTCTCTGGCTTCCACACCCTCCGCCTCCTACGTAAGACCTTCAAATGGACCCCCCTCGAACACAGAAAGACCGTCACGCCCTGGTCACCAGCAGGCTTGACTACGGTATTGACTACGGTAACCCACTCTATGCCGGAATAAACAAAAACCTCAACCGCAAGGTACAGAACATCCAAAACGCCGCCGCAAGGCTGTTCCTCAACCTTCCAAGACACTGCCACATCTCCAGCACCTGCGCACACTCCACTGGCTCCCCATCGAAGCTTGAGTCACCTTCAAGATGCTAACCCACACTCAGAAGGCCTCCACGACACCGGACCAGCATGCCTGAGCAGCCGACTCATATTTCACGCACCCCAAAGGACCCTATGATCAGCCCAGCTCTCCTACGCCGTTGTCCCCCGTGCCAGAAAGACCAAATCGGGAGGCCGCTCCTTCTCCTTCGGCACGGCCAGAGCCTGGAACGACCTTCCGCTCCACCTCAGACAGATAACATCGCTCTCCATCTTTGCAAGAAACCTCAAAACCTGGCTCTTTGACAGAACCCTCCTCCTAGATGGACTGCAACCTGCGCCCCCCCCCCCTCACCCACCAGCGCCTTGAGACTCTTACGGGTGAGTAGTTGCGCTTAACAAACAAACACCTGAAACTGTTGTAGGGGTCCTTGCCAAAACCTCCCCCAAGGAAAGAAAAAGTGATTCTACAGCTGCAGGAATTCCAGTTTGCCATAGAACACCGACTAGGCAGCCTGGACCCAGGCATGCTCAACCAGCCACCTCCCCCCCTCAGACCACCAAAGCCTTAAAGACTGAAGAGCATGTCCGGCAAATTGTGGACCGCTCAAGACCTCTACTGATGTCCTTAGCGGGAGTGGTAGAAGCTACCCAGTTAGATGACTGTTTACAGATAGCCTTCAAGGCGGATATGACTGGTGATTGGCAACCGCTTCTGAACCCAGCTCCCTTCTTCACTGAAGGTGCCAAATCAGTTCTCAAGGCGCTACACAACGTCTGTCAAGAACTATTTATTACCATGAGGGCTATCTGTTCAGAGACCCATGGCAGGTGCTGCCAGGAAGTTTAACGAAAAAGTGGTCCTCCTTGCACATGCAGCGCATTAAGGTATTGTGAAGTCCAAGAATAGACTCAGGCACAAGGTCTGGTTCCCAGGGTTAGACCAGAAGTTGGAGGCAGTTGTGCAAAATTGCCCTGCCTTTCTGGCTACCAGTCAGTCCGATCACCTGTGCTGATCAACACTGAAGAGGACCATAGTGCCCCTTGGCAAAGGGTCAGTGCTGACTTCGGCAGGCTCCCCAATGTAGCCCATACATTACTTGCAGTAGATGACTATTCCCGCTATCCAGAGATCGAAATCGTGACAATCACATCCACCCCGAAGGTCATCCCGAAACTAGAGAAGCTCATGGTCACACACAGCCTCTTTGGAGAAATCTGCACATGCAACGAGCCCCCTTCAACAGCTCTGAACTGGCCAACTACTTGTGCTCCCTGAACACCAAACACCGCTACCTAACCTCTTGCTGGCCCCAAGCCAATAAGAAGGTGGAACGACAGATGAGAACTCTCACAAAAGTGATCCAGATCAATGTGGGCGTGGCCGTAGACTCACACCCTACTCCATGACTGGTGTTTCCCCAAGCAAGCTGTGTTTCAGAAGGACAATGGTTGATACCATATCCTACCACCCTATGTGATAGGACATGCCTAAATCACCAAATGAAATGAAATGAAATGAAATGATTACGCACTTGTATACGCACGACTACCCGTAGGCATCTCGGCCCTTGTACGAATACCGCTGAGGAACCCTTCCTGGCCTTTCCCTGTAAGGAGCCCACTCCTGGGCACCCCCAAGGTGAAGTCAGGCATCCTCAGCGTTGTTGGGGCCGTTGTAGAGATTAAGCAAGCTATTGCCCAGAGGTGCAGAGTGGGACTCATGATTAGAATAGGCACCGAAGCGAGAATTATCAGGTCCGAGGAAATTGAGCCCGAGACCCGCCGATGCAGGAATTGAACCCTGGTCCCGGCCAGACAACTGCATCAGGGTCTGCCGCTCTAACCATTGAGCCACACTTCTCTACCAAACAAATCTGACTCCAGAATGGCCAGCAACAACGAGTACACTTCCCGGAAGTGGAGAGCTAAAGAGAGCCCTATCAAAGGAGAAGATCACATCTTGGTAAAAGACCGCCACCCTTGCGGATAGTTCGGGCTGCCATTTGAACTCACTCCATGGACGGTCATGGACATCAAAGGTATGAAAGTTACAGCCTGGAGGGGCCCTGAGTGTGTCCCTTGGAACTCATCCCAGTTCAAGAAGATTCCTCAAAGGCCAATGGCCATAGCTGCAGGTGCTGACTCACCGGGGCACACCTCAACGGATAGCGATCTGACAGTGCGGATAATCGTGGTCAGGACCAGGAACTGTTCCCAACCCCACCACCCGTTCTATCCCCAGATGCACCTGACCCACCTCTGGTGGCCGGCAGCTGGAGTCAAGGGGCTGCCGGTGCATCGGGTCAGGAGAGGTCCTCGCCAGGCTCATTCACCAGGGATTGCCAGGGACACTATCTGCTGCTGCCCCACCCGAGCCATCTCAGCGATAAACTGACTATGTGTGTGATTGACCTGGGGCTGATAACATTGCTTTATTCATGAGAAGCTCATCACATCCAAATGTTGAAAGTAGTTGGGGGGGGGGTGGGGCTGTGAAATGTGTTACATTTTGGACTGGAATAAGATGTTATTGTGATTTTAGTGTTTGCTTTGTGTTTTCTCATGGTAAAGGAGGAATGTAGGGGCATATTACCAACAACTAGCGATAATTTTTGTCTCTAACTTGTTTAGAGACAAAAATTATCGCCGCAAATCGGCGATTTTTATCGCAAATGCGATAAAAAACGGCCGCAATGCATGAATATCGCAGAAAAGTCAGCGATATTCATGCATTATCGAGCAAATGCTCTTAGCCATGTTATCCACCTCCCATTGGATAACATGGCTAAGAACTGCTCAGGGCAGGTGTTAGCTTTTGGAGATATTCGTGCTTAGCGCGAATATCTCCAAAAGTTGTTAATAGGAGATAGCGATGTTAGGGACTGTTTCCAGTCGCTAACATCTTGGCACGCCCACTTTGCATGTCATTAGTGATAAATATCACTGACATGCAAAGCGGGGCCCAAGATGGTCGCTATCTCCTATTAGCTGTCACTAACTGGTGTTAGCGACAGCTTGGTAATAGGGAGATAAGTTTATCTCCGCTTTCTTGGCTTTTAAAGCCAAAAAAGCGGAGATAAACCCCTTTGATAATATGCCCCGTAGTGTTGCAGGAAGGTGAGCAACACCATGCCGTGCGCTGCGCAGGGGGGAACGCGTGAAGACCCCGCACGGGTAAGTACGGTGGTAGCGTCTGGGGTACACGCAGTACATTCAGTTTACAGTTGCATGCAGTTGAGTCGAGAGTATAAACCAGAGCTCCATGTGTGGCGGGGTCCTTTGAATGCTCCCGGGCTGGGGAGGACGCTACAATCAATATAGTTCTGCGTGCTTGTGTGGCAGAGAGTGACTCCCAGCACTGTGTGGACTTATTTATCATTAAAAAATCCAGCAAGCGCTGTTCAAAAGTATGCAACGCTGCACAAACGGCCGCCCAGCCCTTTATAAATCGATGCCGCATTTAGTTTATGAGATACTCGTTGTGCTCATCACCACCTCCCCAGTTCTTACAGAATGGTCCTACTCCCCAGAACTGCTATTTATTAGGGTGAATGTGATGGCAAGAGATGCAGAAGGCGGCGAATAAGAAGATAATTAGACACGTGGGAGAAATAATCCTTTCTTCTGCCATCTCAGTTGTTAAGGACAGAAAATGGTAAAACATTTAAATACAGTGCTATACATCTCATGTAATGTTTCTTCCATTTATTTCACACGCGGAACGTTATTGAAAGTTAGGAAAGGAAAAGGCTGTGGAATGTCTTGTCCAGTAGATGGCACCCTTGCCCCAGATGTGCTCGATGAACAGAAAGTATTTCCACTAGACTAGGTAGGTATATAAAGGATACTTTGAGCGACGTGCAAACATTATGCCATCTAACCCTTATAGTTGCCAATATCGCATCATTTTTATTTTCAAATAAAACAGTGAATATAATTGCTTTGCCGACTTCCAATTATAATCATTCTTCTGCTCTGTCGTTCTCTTCAGGTGTCAACAAAGCATGGATATTTGTAGATGAAGGGGCCCATCACAGATTTTTTTTTTATTTGCAGTTGTGTGGGTGTCAGGACGCTTCACAACAGTACTGGAAGAGTTACAGTATCATGTTAAGAACTAGGTAAGGAAGAACATTTATGAAATAGTAAGAAATACAGGAGAATTAGGGAAATCAACTGGCAGTTTTGATCTTTACAGACAGGCTGAATAGGTGTTTTTGCAAATTATGGGACACTGCATGGATTTGTGCTGGCTGCAAGCAAGGTTTGTAGTTTAAATAACAAAGATCCCTAAGCAATGGATTTGTGCTGGCTGCAAGCAAGGTTTGTAGTTTAAAGAACAAAGATCCCTAAGCAAGTAAATAAGAACCACTAACCTGGAACGGAAAAAACTATATCCAGGGTTTATCGAATTGGACATATAGAAAACATATTATTTTAATTTGCAACAATAAAAATATGGAAGATCAATTCCGCTGGGGTAATCCTCAACAAGTGTTAAACCGCGGAGAAAACAGGCAAAGAACATTGTGTGGCCGTCAATAATGTACACTTATTCGTTGAACAGACAACTGCTGCACCCAAGAATCATATATACACATTTTTTTTTTTTTTTAATTTTTGGTAAACCTTTATTGTTACGTAAGGCAGTTACAATCACAGGCCTACAACCTTCACGGCCGGCCAGTACTTCAGAGACGGTCAAAGCAAGTCAATAAATTCAACCAGATGCAGCAGTCTGCCTCTTTTATGCCATTTCTCAGCCCAGGATATTGTCCGTACCATGAAGGCACCAGGATTAAAGAAGTTTCTTTTAAGAGTTTCAAAGAGGAGCAGGATCTGACGCCATACAATCAAAACATACAAGTACAAGGGGTCATCATTGAGCAGGATATGCACAGTCGGGACTACTGCGAGCGGAGCGTAGGCACAAACACGTATTAAACAGGATTGACCATAAAACAGTACATTCCGCCCCCCAAAGCAGCAGTACCCGCTGTAGTAACA
The DNA here is from genome assembly GCF_964263255.1 of Lissotriton vulgaris. NCBI lineage: Eukaryota > Metazoa > Chordata > Amphibia > Caudata > Salamandridae > Lissotriton > Lissotriton vulgaris. The sequence goes on from NC_141689.1 coordinate 1,781,715,563, forward strand.
ACGTTATAGAACCAGCACCCCTTGCAACGTAAGCCATAAAGGCGTACAGTAAACACCCCGCCACTCGGTTACCCAAAAGAAAAAGAAGGAAAGAAAAAGAGAATACCAAGCAGAACAAGAAAGAAAAAGGGGCCCTAGAAACGAAAAGAAGAAAAGAGAAAAGGAAAGTACCCCTCCCCCAACCCCCCACCCTGCACCCTTGCCCATGGCTACGGCCTCCCCCACAGCAGCGTGCCTTTCGCCCATTGTATGGAACCCGAAATTTAGAAGAAAGTAGAAGAACTACCACCCGCCTAGCCTAAAGAGAGGACTCAAGAGAGAGAAGAAGGAAAGAGAACCCGAAAATCTACAAAGGAACAAAAAGAAAAGGAGGAGGGGGTTCCAAACTACAATTGCAAAAGAAACAAAAATGGAGAGGAAACCTATAGCAGTCCCTCGGCCTCTCCCTCACACAATCGTTATATCTGCACATGATGTGAACTAAAGCAGCAAGAGTCAGATCGAATTAAACAAGTCGCAGGGGACAAAATTAACCCGGCGCATCATTAGCTAAGACAACGTATCGCGCAACCCTCACAGCCCCCAATACAGAAGACGACGACCCGGAGGAACGTCATTTATCCTTGTCCAGTCTTGCTTATATCACCAGATCCAGCAACATTACCATTCTCCAGCAAGTGCGACGGGCAAGACCTGGCACTGAAACAGATCTTCCGCACTTCATGCAGCGAAGTAACACAAGAGAACAACGTCTCAATGTTCAAACACGGCAGGAACAGCATCAGGATCTCTAGCAGCAGGGCGTAGGAAAAGGTTCCACCAGTCAGATCCAGTCTAGCGCCTCCAGACTGTCCCGTGCATCCAATAGTACAGTCATGGAATGTCGCGAGGCTCAGTGTTTCCGACCCTCCGGTATCAGTAGTAGGCGCCATCTTGAAGCAGCTGGGTGCTGAGGACGGCATCTCGCTATGCATCAACGGGTCAGCTGATCTCGTTCGCTCCGCCGCGAGGGTCACTTCATCCAACTTGCCCCCCAATAATCGGGCGGCCTGCACCAAGTTGTCATGGAGGGCGGCTAGGGAGGCCATCAGATCGCCAAGGTGCAGATCTGTTCCGTACTCCCCGTGTGCCATGTTCCCCTTCTCCATATTAGCACGAGTCAGAGCAGGTCCGGAGTGAAGCCGAGGCACAGGCAGCAAGGCAGCGAGCAATGTAGCTCCACCGGCAGGGCCACCGAGATCAATTAAAAGCCACTGCTGGAGACAGTTCAGCTGAATGGCAGCTCGTAGTAAATTCGGGAGCCTCCCGCCAAAAGCGGGACGAGTAGCAAAGCACTTCTTGGCGGAGGACAAGCGAAAATCGCGTTGCAATATCCGTCTACACGGGGGCACAGCGATAGTCTTGGTCCTCACTTGTGCTCACAGTCTGCCAATATGAGCCTGCCAAAAATCGGCTGCTGTTTGCCTCTTCGGAGCTGGCCGGTCCCTCCAGGCCACCGGCGGCCGCTGTTGTTCACTCGGGGACCAGCCTCACAGTCTGGCCGAGTCCCCGGTCTCAGGGCTGCTGACAGTGGATCAGGGTTATCGAACAGTAGAAGAAACCTGAAACATGTGGAGACAGAGTCGATATACATACTAAGTACATCGTTCAAAATGGTGTTCCTACTTATCAAGCGTAACCTGGTCATATATACAGAGGGGCATATTTACAATAAACAAATGCAGTGCGGTGCAGCCAGTCATTTTGCTGCGCCGTGATGTGTTAGTTTGGAAGCATAGGGATGCAGCATATTTACAACAATATGTCACATCTCTGTGCTTCCCCCTGCGCTGGTGAACAAACTAGTGCCATGCACCAATGCAGGCACCCTTGCACCATGTTGCAAGGATTCCTGCGTCACTGGGATGCGTCACGGGGATGATTGTTTATGTGCAGGAAAAAAAAACTTACCTCAAGGCCGGGTGCTCCTTCTCTCCTGAGTCCGCTTTCAGGAACAGGAAGCAGGCAGCCCGGCTTCCTTCCTTAAGCCAATCAAAACACTGCAGTGCAGCGTTGTGATTGGTCTGAGCGCTGTGACACGGCGCTCATACAGGGGCTGTAGGGGTGGGCATGTTCTCCATGCAGGCTGTAATGCAGCCCTCTTGCGCCACTGCTTTGGTTGGCCCAAGAGGGTCAACCAAACAGTCATTGCGCACTTTAGGAGTGGCCAAACCATTCCCTCATTGCCCTGCTCGGAAAGCAGAGCAGCACCGCCCACCCTTCCGCCCGCCAAGGAAACATAACATGATTATAATTTAAAGTTATTATCATGTTATGTTTCCTCTTCTCACACTGCTTGAAAGCAGTGGGGCAACGCTCCTCTGCCATAGTGGAGGAGCCGCCACTGGTTTAGACTGACTAGTATAGTCACATACACTACAATCACCACATTTGTGTTGATCCACCAGTGGTGCTGAACCCCAGATATCATGTATGGTGTCATGAGTTCTAGAGGATCGGAGGCATGCTCTAACCAAATGGCCTTTAATATTTTTTGTTCTTTGTGAAGGCAAACAGAAGGCATTCTAAGGCTAGACCCCCTGTCTTTAAGGTATGCCAATGGTGTACAACTATTTTCTTTATTCGGTTTGAAATGGTGAGAAGGTGAGAATGTGGTCACACAGACCATTTTGTTCATGTCCTCCTTGCATTTCGGGGAGAGTAGTGCCTCACGTGGACTATACCATGCCCTTTTTGAGGACCTGGTGATCAGTTTCCAGGGGTAATCCCTGGCCAGCAATTTAGATTTTAATGTATCTGCTTCTTTGAAAAAGTCAACTTTAAAAAAACAGTTTCAACAAATCCTCAAAATTTGTGAGTATGGTGGTGAATCACGAAGGGCTCTGGGGTGATGGCTGGGATATGCCTAAAGTGTATTTTGTTCTTTGGTCTTGCGAAAAAAAGGCCATGTACAATTCACCGTCGATATTCTTAATCATCAAATCCAGAAAATAATTTTCCCCTGTGCTAATTTGGAAGGTGAATTTGAGTCCTTTGCAATTGCTTTTGAGCCATGTGACAAATGTTGTGAAGTCAGTTGCGTCCCCATTCCAGATCAAAAACAATATCCATGCTATATCTCTTACATATTTCTATTTTGTCATGAAAGGGGTTGCGGTCGGAGAGTATGATGGTGTTTTCAATATTGTCCCGAAAAAGAATGACGACATTAGGAAAATAAATAGCTCCCATGAGCGACGTGCGTGATGATGAGGAGGAGCGGCTGACATGAGCGCGGGGAGGAGCGGCAGACAGGCGGGGAGGAGCGGAGAGGAGCGGAGAGGAGCGGCGGACAGGCAGGGAGGAGTGGTGACGAGCGGCGAGGAGCGGCGGTGAAGTCAGGAGTGCGGGGAGGAGCGGCGGCTCAGGTAAGGCAAAGGAACACGTAAAATGTCGGGTCGGGAGGGGGCCGGGGCGGGAGGTGGCTCCGGGACATGGACAATGTCGGGGCGGGAGGGGGCCGGGCGTGCGGGGGCCTAGGCGGGCGGGGGCCTAGGCGGGCGGTTCGCCCTGAAGCCTCATTGTCCCCGGACAATGTCGGGCGGGCTGCTAGTTTGGTAATAATACTGTTCATCAAATTGGAAAAAAAACCATTTTGAGAATCAGTTGTAACAGTTTAAGGCCCGGTGGCGCAGGGTACGCCTAAATCCTCGGGATTCACCTGCCTTGTCAAAACAGAGACACAGACTCTTCGTCTGGCGTAGAAGATGGTATTTATTAGCTGCAGCTAGTACAGTGGTCTTAGAAGTCGTCAATACAACGAGGTTCAAAAGAGACTGCCACTTAACTCTGTGGCGCACAGGTTTATATATCATACAACACAATGCAAAAAGGCAATCGCACACAAAAATGAGCTATAGGCAAATGTTGCAGACAATACTTTAAGTCCAAAACAACTCAAGTTCCCGGGTATGTTTGTCACTTGACCCCTTAAGCAAATCAAATGTATGTAAATGTAAATGTATAGGCATTTATATAGCGCACTACTTACCCGTAGGGTCCCAAGGCGCTTCGACCGCTGCGAAACCCTTCCTGGCTTCCCTGAGAGATGGTCCCTTAATGGGTATCTCCAGGGTGAGACCAGGCATCCCCGGCGGTCTGGTGGGGCCGTTAGTGAAGATGAGGCAAGCTAATGCCCAGAGTTGCCGAGTGTGATCGCTGATCAAAGTGGGCACCGAGGCGAGAAAATTATCGAGTCCGCTGACCCTGGTCCAGAAACCTGCCGCGCCGGGAATCGAACCCTGGTCCCGGGCCGTCCTCTGCTCTCGGGTCTGCCGCCAAATGAATCCACCCAATTTGGTTTACTAGCAGAGAAAAACACAGTTTACTAGCAAAGAAAACACAGCTGTGTGTCGTAGAAGGACAGTCGAGAAACATGAGAATGCATGAGATGTGTAGCGAAGGACAGCAGATAAGATAACTTAAAGGAAACAATGGTGTGAAATGACATGTAGTCCGGACGGGGATAATTCAGCTCAGACAGGAATTAGTGTACTCGGGCAGACCCTGACACTCGTTAGTAAACATAGGCGAGGAAGCCACCTGACACGTCAAGCAGAAATGAAAAAAAACATTGCGTTCACCGAGCTGCCCGAGTGAGGGCAACACAAAATGGCGGCGATCTTAAAATGGAGGCTGAGTACAAACAAATTCGTAATTTTCAGAACCTCAGTTTAAGAATGAATTCAGTGGTTACAGGGTGCAGGTGTTCTCTCCTTTTGAGGATTTGTCTAATGACTTCAAGGCTGTCAGTCTGGGGAATGTTCGTGTATAAGGATTCTTTATCCAAAGTAAACAAAAGATAGCAAGTATTGTCAAATGGCATCTGTTCCATTTGATTTATCATATCTGGCCTGTCTCTGACATAGTGTCTGGTGTTGGGTGCAAAATCTTTAATAAAAAAATCAACACATCGGCCAATAGGTTCAAATATTGACTCACAACCGAATACAATACGTATCACTGGGGGTGACGTCTGATTCTTGTGTATCTTCGGGAAGGTGTATATCTTCAGTGTCCTAAGATTCTTAGTATTCAGTAAGAGTTCTGGAAATGTATCCTGCTTACAAACCTTTTTTGGAAATGGAGGACATTTCTGTCTGTAATTCCTTTGTGGGGTCTCCTGTGAGCCTCACGTAATGTTCCTGGTTAAATAACTGTCTCATAATTTCATTCTTATACAAATCAATGTTTTGTAACACAATGCCACCAACTTTGTCAGCTGGTTTGACAATTATTAGGCCATTGGACTACAGTTCATTAAGTGCTTTTTTATTTGCTAACGGTATCTTGTATGGAACAAAAACCACCTGTTGTTCCAAATTAGAGATATCTCTTAATACCAATTTATCAAAGGTATAGACCTCAGGTGTATTGAGGAGTTGGGAGGTGAGAAGGTAGAAGGAGGTCAGAAATTAGTTTGTGCATTGGTTGTGGTCCATGAGTTGTCCTGGAAGAAAGCATATAATCTGATTTTGCAAAAAAAATCTGAACATGTCAGTTTGTAATACCAGAAAATTGGGTTATACCATAGGAACAAATGACAGACTGAGTAATGATATTTCAGTAGATGTCAAATTGTGTGCAGAGAGGTTAAAAATGGGAATAATTTGTACAATATTCGTGCTATGTGAGGTGGAACCAGGGTTCATACCTATAGCATATTCACTTATTGGTTGCCCCACTGGCATTATTTTTGGCATGTCTGTCTTTCGCCTGACGTATTGAATTGTCATTGGACTCAACCTCTCCCTCGTCTGCGGGGTCTGGGTGGCCTTCCACAAACAAATTAGGATTGTGGGTTGTGTTAGCCTAACTTGTGCCTTCCCCAGGGTCTGAATTATTGGAGGATTCTGCTGAGGAATCAGAAAATATGATTACATTCCTTTGCTTATTAGGAGTGTTAAAATTGGGGTTGCAGAAGTTTCTGTTATTGTAGAAATCTTTGTTGAGGTAGGGTTGGTTTTTTCAATTGATTAGTATCAATGTTTGCGGCTATATCACCGAAATCAGCAGTAATAAATGACCCAGCAGACCATAAAACAGGTCCACAAACAGCCTAAAATTGGCCCACAAGCTTACTTATCAGGCCAACCCTTCTTGCACTGCCTTAAAGGCTAGTCCGACCCTGGGCACTACCATGAGGTGGTCCTTTGCTTTTTACTCCTTGGGGAACTCTAACACTGATGCTTCAGCACTGTGAAAGGATCAGCCATCAGTGGATGAAGTGAGTTTTTGAACCAAGTATTATGGGGTTTTTGCTGTGTGATACTTGGGGAGTGATGCAGGCTACTTTGAATGAGAATAAAAAGCAAGCCAAAGTAAAAGATTGAAGGATACAAAGTGCTATATATAAGCAAACAGAGTTATGTTTTAGATTTGGATTTCCATTTCCACATGAAGGTAAATGTCCTGCCATTGGACCGAAATGTAAAGGCTTTGGGAAAGAGAACTTTTTTGGGACAGTTTGTAAAGCGAAGGACAAAGCAAGTGTGTCATGGCGCAAATACATAATGGCAGCCAGAACCTTCCAGAGGCAACGTTCAATGTAACCCAACCAGACCAAGTGCTGACATCAATTGAGGCAAATTGACACTGAATAAAGTTGATTGTCATATAAATCATCGTCAAACAGTTTATCTGGCTCAGTATCTAGTGAAAGTAAAGAAGACAAGAAGACAGAAATGAGCGCATGTCGGACTGGCCGCATGTGAAACAAATGTCAGCCAAAGAAAAGTCATACAACCAAAGTCATACAACCACCGTCTGAAAATAAATGACTGCTCAGTAACTTTCATCATTGATAGTGGGACATTGATAAATATAATACCTGGAGAGAAATAGCATGAATTGTCACCATTACCTCGACTTACATCATCGAAAATCAAATTGTAGACTTGGGCTGCATTGACACCCCTAAAAAGTCAAGGTACATTTTTATCAACATTGAAACCCAAAACACCCAAAGCACAAAGGTGCAAGCACCCATCCATGTGCTTTAAGGTACAGCAGCAAGTGCCTGTCTGCTCAGTTTTAGTACTGCTGCTGATATGTACCTGCGTTCTGTCAATTACAACCTGAATGCTCACCACAAAATAGTAAGTCACTTTGCTTCATTGTTTCATGGTTTGGGAAAGCTCAAGACTATGAAAGTAAAGGTACACATTAATGAAAATGTCAGTTCTGTTGCTTAGGGACATAGAAAAGTTGCTTTTCATTTGCAAGAAGCTGTTGAAAAAGAACTTGACATTACTGAGCGTTCATCTGGTCCAACGCCATGTGTTTCTCCCATAATGGTAGTGCCCAAAAAGGACACTGAAGGAGCTGTTCACATATCATTGATATGAATCAAGCAAACAAGGTATTTTAACAAGAACGACATCCAGTGTCCACATATTGCTGACATGATAACGCAAATAAATGGTGCAAAGGTTTTCTCTCAACTTGATTTAAATAAAGGTTATTATCCATAGGAACTCGAATAAGATTGCAGGTTATTACAACCTTCTCTACACACATAGGTCTGTTTTGATATAAAAGACTCCATTTTTGTGTGTCATCGGCTGCAAAACTTTTCCAATATGTCACTCAAGTGTTATACAGCCAGTTGTGAATGACATATTGATTTTCGTAGCTACACAAAAGGAGCACAATAAAGCTCTCACTCTAGTATATCGCTTACTGACTGACGCATGCCTGACCTTTGAATACAGACAGTGTGAGTCCATAAGACTAAATAAAACTTATTTGGTCATATCTTTTCTGATGGGGGTATTACACCAGATCCTGCTGAAGTACAAGCACTGTCTAATGCTGATCCCCAAGAAGTTAAAAATTACGTCCTCTGGGATTATATTATTATATTATTTAGTTCCCACTTTGTCTCATACAACCAAACTTGACTACATACTTACACTCAACACTCATAAAGGTCACCGCTCAACTGGTGGCTACAATGTATTGGCACAAACACCTATTGTTCATGAAGTAATGATTGTAATTTATTAAAATAATGTATAATTTTTTACAAGATTTAAGAAAGAATTTTTTCCGAAGTTAAAACCATTTATATCCATAGAGTCATCATGAAAATTATGTAACAATATTAAAAACAATTGATCACATTCACAATACTTCAACAAATCATAACACGAGAGTTAAAACAGACAGTAAACTTTGTCATAAATCACCAAAATCCACAGTTAAACTTATACACAAACACCCTGATGCCTTGTAGATCATCAATATCCAGGGCAATGTTCGTGTAGATGGATTTGTGGCAACAAAAAAAGGCGTCATTGCGTTTCGAAGGCTGTATCTCATTCCACCGTCTTTATCAAGACCGTAATATTATGTACTCCCACCCATTAAAAGTCTATAATGTAAACACATATATATATACAAAATAAATGATAACCTTGCATATCATCGTTCTGTAAATATCAGTACATTTAATGAATTTAATCAAAAAGGCATCACAAAATTACAATCAATAGGACCACAATTTTTATAAAAAATAAAAGAGACTTTAGTGCCAGACCTGCAAACCACCAAGTTCCATCAGTGCCTTTTCACCATACTAGAACATCATACGAACTCCCTTACTCACTCCTCCATTTGTTCTCCATAACATTTAGCCATTTCAATCACTAAAAGTTCATATAATCTCACATGACACTTCATCCACTTATTGCACTCCAGTCAATTTGTTTGCTATTTATAATCAACTCCCCTCTTTTTTATATAAAGGGTATAATGCAAATTAATGATAGGCAGGTGAAGGGTGTCCCCCCTGTTAAGTAAATGCTCTTAATCACTGTGCTCTCCCATCCATATATGAGGCTTGGTAATTTCTTAATCTAGGAACACACATAAAAAACGTCATTGTGCTTTCTGTTTTTTATTACTATTATGGGGATCCTCTATATTTTCTCCCTCTGTATATATTTCGGCGAATGTTAGATATCAATGACTTACTCATAATAATCTCCTGAATGAGCCTGCTGTTGTGCGATAGAACAGTCCCTCTTTAGGATCCCAACACTCACATCTTACTTAATCTGGACGTATTGATGATAAAATTAATACCAGGATAGGCTCTTCATAGTCACATATTTTCTTTACTTGTCATAGACTATCCCTTGTACCTAACGAAGATACTTACCTCATTAAAAACAATAGTGAAGTGTCCTGGCTAGTGTTCCAAATATGCGCTTATTCTTTTTAGCTGGTGTCTGGGAGTGCTTTTCCTTTATGGAGTCTGTTCCTCAGTATGGTTTCTGTCAGTTCCTTTTTAATATAGAGCATATTATATCTTGCTCTAAAATACAAGAGAAGCCTCGATCAGTAAAAAATATGCTTAATTTGTATAGTGGTTTTGAACAGATGCCCCATGCTCTAGTTTAATTCTAAAGCTAATTCTGTTATCATAAGCCCTAATCATACTCCTGTTTTAAACTCGTCTACCCGGGGAGTGTCACTTAGTTCATACTTCGTGATTCTGCCTCCCCATATTATGATGGGTCAATATCATATTCGTATGTATTGATAACACTTGTTCTATATATAGACGACTAGTTCCCCATTTATCATTAGTGATAAAGTTCGAACATATCAACCCCTTGAGCAAAATCAGTTCTATTCTACATTTATTTCTGGACCTAATCACAGGGAGACATAAACGCATCCTGTTTTTCAACCCTCTTACGATTTAACCTCTATAATTACAAACAGATTTTGTGCTTGCGTACATTCCTCTAGTTTCTTGTTGATATATTGTTACTAGCATATAATCATTGATTCTGTCATAGACAGTGCTTCTAGCTAAAGTCTCCATATCCTTACACCCATTTTTCCCTCTCTTCTCTTCCCCACGAGAAGAAATTATCTCATTATTCTCCCAACTCACCTTGCTGAATAACCAAACCAGCGGCCCTTCCGTCCGTCCAAGTTGTTTTTAAAAGTCTTTAATTCTTGCAAGATCTGCACGTTATTTAAGCCCTGATTCTCTATCTCTCTGGTCAACGTGCCTGATGTACTTGCGTCTTATAGAGTGGACAGGTGCTCGTCTCAACACTACGAACAGGGCCACCACATATTGTTCATTGGTAATCCCTCTCTTATTTGTCGTTTTTATTAAAAACCACAAAAAAGACAGAGAGAAATCCAAATTTATTAATCGCATTCCAGCGATCACACTACCTTGTGGACCTTGTCTTCTCTCACATAATTCTACACCCAGAAGATGGTCAACTTGATTACGCAGTTTTACTCTTAGTTATCTAAAAAATGTTTTCATACTAGCGCAAATCTTGATTAAACATAGTATAATGAAAATTAAATGTAAGTGACTGCCCCCTATCCTATTTCACAAGTGATTTCATCCACTAGATGGCCAAGTACTAGTTATAAATAAGGTGCAGTAATCATTAATTAAATACCCATACCCCACTGGGTCCTGTTCTCAAGAAATTATAGACATCCAATCTTCACGTGAATTAAGACCATTCTGAACATTATTTAACTTGCAAATATACCATTGTTCTCTTAGCTTTCTCTTTTTCTCAAGATCTCCACCCCTCATATTGCTGGTTATTTTCCCATGTGTAAACCACTGCAAATCATTGCAGCTATGGTTAACACTTGAGAAGTGCTCCGTAAGGGGTGCATTTTCTTTTCTTCTTCTTAGTGCCGATTTGTGTTCCTTCACCCTGAGTCTAAGTTCTCCGCTGGTTTCGCCCAAGTAGCCGAAGCCACACGTGCAAATCAGCAAATAGATTAAGTTCTTACTGCGGCAATTATTCAGGCTGTTACATTTAATTTTTTGGCCATTGAACGTAATGCTCTTGGCAACCAAAGGGTGTTCACAAATTGAACACATACCACATTTGTGGTTACCAATTGTCTTGGTGCCCTGTAATGTACTGTGGGCCTCTTTATTGCTATATTATTTCTAATATTTTTATTCTTTATAAAAATTGTGGTCTTATTGATTGTAATTTTGTGAAGCCTTTTTGATTACATTTATGAAATGTACTGATATTTACAGAAAGAAGATGTAAGGTTATCATTTATTTGTATATATATATATTCACTTAAAAAACCATAGGTTTCAGGCCTTATATAGTTAGGAATTAGCATTTAAAAAACCTTTAAAATTCACTCAAAAAACTATGGGGCAGATTTATGATGCCCTTGCGCCGCAATTGCATCACTTTATTTGACGCAACTGCGGCACATACAATGCGCCCTATTTACAACGTGACGCATCTAGGAGATGCGTCACGTTGTAAAGCCCTGCGCCATAAGGAGGCGTTCCTGCGCAGGGGTGGCGTTCCTGCGCAGGAACGCCTCCTGAAAGTGGCTGAGTGAAATCTATGAGACACTTTCAGGCCAATGCTGCGTCAAAACCCTGCGCCTGCTTGAAGCAGGCGTAGGTCTTGATGCAGCATTGTGTAGATGGGGCACCCCCAAGCCTTGCGATTGAAAATGACTTTTCTTGAGAAACATTTGGATTTGGATTATCATGTCCTATACTTTGGAATTTTTGAAAGACTGACTTTGAGGATGCTATAAATTACTCAAGTCTGCCCGAATTGTGTGGGTAAAATTGATACCTAGTCACTTTGAATAAGAATGTGCTTATGTCTCGTCTAACATTTGGAAGAAATATCTAGTTATATGACAACAGGATACCGACATAACTTGAAGGAAATAAGAACGCCCTGAAGAAGTTCTGTTGTACAGAACGAAACGTTTCGGCTGGCTGTGGAACATAAACTTAAGGAAAATAAAAGCATTTGAATATACACCAAGATTCAGCGCTTCAATAAGGACTCTAAGTGATATGATTTGATTGGACTTATTGTGCAAGTGGTGCTGTGCCAAACTTTGGAATATTCTCCACTACTCTCTACTATTCACTCTCTCCTATTCCACTACTTTCTAATACTCACTCTCTACTACTCATTCTCTACTACTCTACTACTCACTCCCTACTACTCACTATCTACTACTCTCTACTACTCACTCTCTACTACTCTCTACTCTCTACTACTCACTCTCTACTACTCTCTCTCTACTACTCACTCTTTACTACTCACTCTCTACTACTCTCTACTACTCACTCTCTACTTCTCACTCTCTACTACTCTCTACTACTCACTCTCTACTACTCTCTCTACTACTCACTCTCTACTACTCACTCTCTACTACTCTCTACTACTCACTCTCTACTACTCTCTCTCTACTAGTCTCTACTACTCACTCTACTACTCACTCTCTACTACTCTCTACTATTCTCTCTCTCTGCTACTCACTCTCTACTACTCTCTACTACTCACTCTCTACTAATCACTCTCTACTACCCTCTACTACTCACTCTTTACTACTCTCTACTACTCACTCTCTACTGCTCTCTACTACTCACACTACTACTTACTCTCTACTACTCTCTACTACTCACTCAATACTACTCACTCTCTAATACTCTCTACTACTCACTCTACTATTCACTCTACTACTCTCTACTACTCACTCTCTGCTACTCTCTCTACTGCTCTCTACTACTCTCTACTACTCACTCTCTACTCTCTATTACACACTCTTTACTCTCTACCTCTCTACCTCTCTCTACTTCTCTCTCTACTAGTCTCTACCTCTCTACCGCTACCTCTCTACCTCTACCTCGCTACCTCTACCTCACTCTACATGCACACATATACACATATATATATGCATATATATATGCATATGCATTTATATATATGTATGTGTATATATATATTATATATATATATATACATACATATATAAACATACATAATCTGTATATCTATATAAGTACAAATATAAATGCATGCATACATATACATATATGCATACATATGCATGTTATTTACATGAAAGTTTAAAAAAACCCTAATAAAAGCAAAGCTAAAAAGCCACCTCATTACAAACAGAATGGCTTTAAATTAAACGAGGGCGAGATCTATTGCATTTTCAATGCTTGTTTACTTTGGTTCCATCAAGAAGGCATTCAGATGTGTCACACATTTGCCATAAATTCTGAATGTTAGCACTCTAGTTGCTCATTAGATCACTGTAGTAAAGCTACCGCTCACCAGGGAAGTCTGCAGCTGGTATTCAAAGTGCATGTTTCAGTCTGCATGTCAGAATTTTTTTAATGAAATTGAAGAGGATTTGAGAAGTCACTCAAAATGTGCCCTAATTTTTCTTTCTGCAGCACTAATCATACTTTCTATGGCAAAATATACCACCTCATTTTGTTCCTTTTTAAATTAAATGTTTTAAGAGTTACCACTTTATTCCAATCAAGATGGCTTCAGGTGTGCCATACCTTTGTAATAAGTAGGACTGTTAGTGTTCTAGTTGTTCTTTAGAACACTCTGGGACATTCTGTCATTGGGCTATACTTTGGCTACATCTGGGTGATATTTGGGCTACATTTGGGCTCTTTTGTCTCTGGTGGCGATCTTGGGATACTGCATGTCAGAAGAGGATTTGAGAAGTCACTCAAATCAAATAAAAATTTCTTTATTCGGCTATTAAAAACGTAATAACCATGAAAGTACAGATAAAATCACAATCCAGAATAAACAATTTAGCAAGTACACACCTTCTCAAAAGTTCAATAATAATAGTAATTCATACACCTGTTATCATAAGTCCATATACAAATCATTATTTTCTTTTTCCGCTCTCCAATAAATAATTAATCAAAGTTCATAACACCATTAATTTGCGTATTTTAAGAGCACTTTTTAAAAATGAGGAAATAAATACGACACTTAAAATATTATCCAATTGCTGTACAGCTAAAAAGGCAGGGCGACAACGATTAACACACATGATCTTCAGTAGGGGAATAACTAATCTGCGTCTAGAATCCATATAAAGTTTACAAAAGAAAAGAATATGCATATCTGATTGCTCTGATACATCATCGCAAGGGAATTTTGCCAGCTGTTTCGACCAATCATTCATTTTGGGGTAACTAAATAAGCGAAACAGTAGATTAAATCTAAAACGGGTTAATAAAAACCTCTCATGTTCGCTCAGTGTCAGCTTTAGATATGGCTGCATTTTTCGTGAAATCATCGTTTGTTGATGAGCAGCCACAGTTATCTTTTCTAACTCTTTTAATGCTCTCCTGTCCTGGAGGGATACCATACACATTTTCTGCAAAGATTTCCTCGAAATGTTAGCAAAGGACAATGGGTCATTAAAATAATGTACCATTTCTAAATCCACAAAAAATTGTTTCACATACGACAACCCGGAAATTTTGTCTTTCTTTTCCAGGCCTAACACATCATTCAAGATAAGGCGGTTTAGCCGGCATTCATCAGTTGTCCAAACTCAATGCCATAACAGTATTGGGGCTGTCTTAATGATATCTTCTAAATATGGCTCCATACGTGGAGGCACTTTTAGGGAGAGCCAAAAGTTGTTTCATAAAAAGATTCTCCACCACCTGCAGCGATGTCACGTTGGCATACCCCCATAGACCCGCTCCATAGGTCACTATAGCTACGCAAGTTGTCCTATACACATTTAACATTTCCCCCGTAGGTTTTTTATCCAATTTATGACTGACATTTTTAAGAGCCGCTATGGATTTGCAAAATAACAGCTTTCTAGTCTTAATAGTAGTGTTCCACTTTCCAGTATAGTCAAATATAACTCCTAGGTAGGAGAAAGTTGGGGTAAACTCAACTGGGGTCTGGCCAATAAGAACAGCTTTCTTCTTCTTAGTTGCGCCTGTACCGCAAGTCATGGCGAAAGTTTTTGTGCAATTTATCTTTAAATTTAAGCCGTTCATAAAGTCTGCAAAAGAGGAGACCAAGGCTTGCAGGGCCCGTGGGGTTCGAGCCATTAAAACCGCATCGTCGGCATATAACAATGCAGGCACTGGTCTTTCCCTCACCGTCGGCAAATCCCTACATTCCTTTATCAAAGTTTCCTCAAGGTTATTTATGCAAATTGTGAAAAGGAATGGGGCCATCACACAGCCTTGTCGTACACCTCTAGAAATAGCAAAGGGTGCAGTACATTCCACCCCTATTCCAAATCTAACTCTTGCAGATGCGCCCTGATATAGTTCCCTAAAAAAGTTAATAATTGCTGTGTCTACCCTCATCTTTTTCAAAACCATCCAGAGCTTACTATGTGATACGCAATCAAATGTGGAGGTTAAATCTACAAAGGTTAAAAACAGACAACCCCCCTTAACCTTTGTGTACTTCTCTTTTAAAATATATAAGTTCAGACACTGCTCAATTGTCCCAAGCCCCTTCCTGAATCCATATTGCAGATCGCTTATTAACCTGTTTTCTTCAGCCCATAGTTGTAGCCTATTTAAAATGACTCTACCAAAAACTTTAATGGTGGAGTCCAAGAGCGAAATCGGACGATAACATTGACAGCTGAGTCTGTCACCTTTTTTAAAAATCGGGACTATTAATGATTCCTGCAAAGATGAAAAAGAAGCATACTGGAACATGAAGTTAAAAACCCTTACAAGAATCGGGGCCCATAGCTCAATGTTATTCTTATAGAGGTCCACCTGTACCCCGTTAGGGCCGGGTGCTTTGCCCGTCAAGCTTGCATTTATTACTGGCATTGACTTCTTCAACCGTGAAATCATGTACCAGGGTGTTCTTATAGAGGGGTAGTTCTCCTTTTGGCAATTCATAAGATGTACAGTCCGCTACTACACCTTCCTCAGAATATAATTCACCGAAGTGTTTCACCCATTCATCTTCTGTTATTGCCACCTCTATTGTACCAGTGGTTTTATCATTCAGAAAAGGGGAGTTTACAACTTTCCAAAAAGCGGCTATATCTCGACTCAACGATGCCTGACACAGGGAATTCCAAAGCTCTTGTTTTATGGCCTCTTTCCTCTTTCTTAGTGCCCGCTTATAGATATATCTACACTCCTTAACCAACACCCTATCTTTCTCTGGAGCGTGTAGTGCATGCTTCAGGTTTGAATATGCCTTTGTACAGGCTGCGTCAAACCAACTAACTTTGGTCTTTTTGGGTCCTTTTGTTTCAACCCAGAGCAATTTTTTGATTTGCTCAATGATCAAGCAAAAGTTGTTTACAACCTTGCCATCGTCCATATTTGGATCTGTACAAGCCTGAAACTGTGATTTAGTAATCCTCACTAACTTTTTAAGAAATCTGCAGGTACTACATTTGACCATTTTAAGGAATAGCCATTTTTCCTGGTCATAGTGATATTTTCCACTCGTACATTAGGTGCTTTTATTCTACCTGAAGTGGTCTGATGCCTACGCAATATTAGTCTCAGGGGATAGTGGCCACTCAGTGAGTTATCAAGGGTAGTAAATGACTGAAGCATTCCCCTATGTCTCACGGTCATAGTTATATAATCAATAGTGGATGTAGCACCTCTACCGCAAAAAGTGGGAACGAAGGGGCATTCCGTATTCACCAAACTATTTACAAAGCCCATATCGTTCTCAAAAAGGATCTCGTTTAAAATATCTCCACACCTGGTATGTTCAAAATGTGGCAGAGCAGTTTCACTATCAAGCATGACACCACAGGTGCCCTTTTCCGCCCTAGAGCATGTTGAGCAATTGAAGTCTCCAGCCCAAATAACACAGACGCCCCGATAACTTCGTGTTAGCAGCGCTTTTATATCCCTTCCTAAATTTTTTAAAATATTATCCAATTCCTCTGGTGGAACATTATTATAGAAATTAACTATGCATAAAGGACACTCTGTGTTAAAAGAAATCCTCAGGATATGATAATGCCTGTTGTTTATAACAAACTCAATCTTAACATGAGAGAGCATATCAGACACATAGGTACATAAACCCCCCTTTGCCCTCCCATGAGACAAACTTATAGCTGGGGAGAAATATGTCCTGAACCCATTAACATGGTCTGGAGCTATAGTCCATGTTTCTTGTAGACATATAACCTCCTGACTGTTCACAAGATTAATCCAATTCTCGTTTTCCAAATTTGACCTCAGACCAGCAATATTCCAGCTCACCAAAGCCAGGGAATTCTCCTTCCCTGAACTAGCCCCAGTCCCCAGATCACACTCCACATCCAATTTATCCCCTCCATTTTGACCGACATGTTTTATGGCACTTAAGCTCTGCTTACTTGGCCCAGGGTCTATACAACCTCCACAATCACCACCCTCTATCTGGTTTACAACTTTCTTAACTAGAACAGGGCTAGTAATACATTTGCTCAGCAATGTTCCAGGGGAAGAGAGATATAAATCTGTTGCAAGTAAGTCAATACCCTCCATCCCTTGTAAAGTAGAAAAACAATTATATGTTGGGATGTTAAACCTATCATACTGATTTTCCCAATTTTCTCCATGCCAGTAAGGGTTTTATATGCTTGTTTTTAAACTCATAGAAGGATAAAATCTAGACAGATCCCAGGTTTGGATCCGTGTAGTCCCTTCGAATGAGTTCCACCCACAAATATGTTTAACAGCACGCCTGCCTCTAAAGTTGACGATTATACAATCTCCTGATAAATCTTTTTGTGTGTGCCCAACCCATCCCACTCTACGCACGAAGGTGATTTCTGTTTGTATGTGCCCTGGGAGTGGTCTATGAGAATTCAACCAAAACACTACCTTAATTCGTAGCTCTGGGTAAATTTCACCTCTTTCGCTTGAAAGCTCCGGGACCCCCACCAATACTACAGTGTAAGGCATGGACTCGGGTGGTAAATCTATGCGTGGCTGTTTAAACTTTTGAATAACAGGGCCCGTTTTTGCTCCATCTGTTGGGGGATTTGGCTTAATTAGTAGTCCACCTGAATTATTCACCCTGATCTCTGTGTCCACCCCTTCATTAACACTATTTTTTGGCCTCTGTCCAGTATTTACTGCGGCTATAGGTAGCCGTTTGGCTTGCTTACTACCCTCTTTTTCCTGAGTGTGTGTGTTATTTCGGGTTTTTGGGAGGCCCTTAGCTATAGCAGCTACATTAAGGGTTTTACCTACGCCTGTGGTCTCCCCAGCTAAACCGTTAATCAGAAGTTTTTTCAGTATTTCAGAATTACCTAGGGCTAGCTTTTCTAAATCACCTATTTTATTAGTGAGGTTTTTTATTCGCTCCAACAGTGGTAAAGTTAAGGATCTCAACATCTGCTCCATATAGAGCATAAAACCTACAGGATTTGGTGGTAACATATCAGCACTGGTTACATTACTTTCTCCGGGGTTGTTAATTTCGGGTGCATTTAAATTGCCCACTGATGCCTCCCCCTGTTGTTCTTGTACAGTTAGTGCTAACGTATGTTTTTTACGTCTGCCATTCCTTTTTCCCATCTTTTTATTTGTACATTTTTCATTACTAAAAGCACTTTTTCCCTGTTTACGTTTTCGCCCTTTTGTTTTTTGGGGGAGGGTCTCATTATCCCTACTAACAGAAATTTCACAGTTAGTGATCGATGAGGCATCCGAGCCCTCAAGGTTAATTACATCGGTAGTAGTATTAGATGGCACCTCTGACAGTCCTGATGGCTGAAGTATGGGCGTTGTTGACAACCTATATCCCAAAGGTGATGGTACAAGAGGCATAGTCTGTGATAACGGGGAACCAGGGTTTCCCACTGGCCTTGGAAACTCAGCATAGGAGTCCATGAGTAAAGAGTCCGAAATATTCGCAAGCATATCCATTTCATTAGTAGCCAATGATGGTAGACACATATTAGGGGGCAACGAGAGCCGTCTCTCCGTGCTTTCAATAGCGTTAACAACGACTCCGATAGTCTTTTGTAACATACGGTCTATGGAGGTCAAAGTTGGCAAAGGTGTATTAAGTCATTTTTTATCCCTAGTACTTGAACGGGTAGCCATAGGGGTATTCCTACCCATTTTTCGACTTTATCAGTCAATAGCTTTCTTTAATACCTGCAGGGGAGCAACAGTACCTGCAAAATCGTTGGGTCGTCCAATTCCTTATGCCAATGGTAAGGAGGGGTGGCTCAGCCCAGCCACGGCCTGCCCCGGACGGCCACAGACGGCCCGCCCTCTGCCCGGGCTCACCCCGGCTAGTCCCACGCTCTTCCCGCGATGCGGGTGATGCCACGTAGTTTTAAAGCGCCTCCGGGCGCGTTTAGAGGTGTGGAGTTAGTGAGGGCACCTGGGGATTGTAGTTCAGTGCCTCTCCCTCTCGGCTGCTATGCCCGATGTCCAACGGCGCCAGCAGCGGGGAGAAGCGGCAACAGGACAAAAACGGCAAGCAGAAACAAACATGGGTCCACACCAAGGTACACCAGGGATTCAAACAGCAGCCCGCTCTGTCGGTGATGCCACATAGTTTTAAAGCGCCTCCAGGTGCGTTTAGAGGCGTGGAGTTAGTGAGGGCACCTGGGGATTGTAGTTCAGTGCCTCTCCCTCTCGGCTGCTACGCCTGATGTCCAACGGCGCCAGCAGCGGGGAGAAGCGGCAACAGGACAAAAACGGTGAGCAGAAACAAACGTGGGTCCACACCAAGGTACACCAGGGATTCAAACAGCAGCCCCTTAAAATGTGCCCTAATTTATCTTTCTGCAGCACTAATAATACTTTCTATGGCAAAATATACCCCCTCATTTTGTTCCTTTTTAAATTAAATGTTTTAAGAGTTACCACTTTATTCCAATCAAGATGGCTTCAGTTGTGCTATACCTTTGTAATAAGTAGGACTGTTAGCTCTCTAGCTGTTCTTTAGAACACTCTAGGAGGCTGCAGTAGAACACAAAGGAATCAACTGACAGTCTCTGTCCTTGTTGGATGTACATATTTTACTGAGAATGTCAGACTTTATTCTCACATGACTGAGAAAGATAATGTGAATTTACAGAAAATATGCTTTCAGTTTACCTTATAGATCAGCTTCCAAACCACTGTGGGAAAAGCATGAGATAATAGTTTTTTTTTAATATGATTCATGATATCACAGCAGAAGGCTTTTTCACATGGTAAAATCACCTTAGAACACACCACAATTCCTAAAACGAGAATGGTACCATCAACAAATTATTCATAATGTAACTAAAGTCCCAAAACCCTCTATTAACTACAATGCCTTTTTTTTTTCTTAAAAAGACCTTTATTCTTCATATGTCAAAGTACACATTACAGACCTCACAGTGCCGCGCACAGGTGGGAAAAGCAGCATCGCTTAGCGCCATAGAGTATATATGTTGGACACAGCCGTTTAGCCGGCATCCCGGAGGCCCGGCGGCGTACAATACAACAGATGTGCAAAGTCAATAGCAACTAGTCATAACATGCAGTAGTATAGATAGCTCTGTACGCGGCTGGGTTCTCGTGTCCCTTCCAACATGCACGTGACTTGGCTGACCCTGTGAGTCTCACATCAGGGGTCTTATCATCGTGTGTGTCTAAAATCCTGTGAACACAAAAAAGCAACGAACAAACTACCCCAACCAACCCCGCCCTCCCCCCAGTGCCAGCAACCAAGTGTCTAATAATGTGCCCGAGTTGTCGCTACCGGCTAGTGCATACCTTGGTGCCCACAGAACATTACTGTGGTGAACCTATCCCAAGAACTATGCTACCCGGGAGAAACGCTACATGTGCTATCACCAAGTTCCACCCGACCCCACCCGGGACCCTACGCCTACTGTTCCTCCCGCTCCATTGGAGATTCCGGGGGGTCCAGTGCCCCGGCACAGTCCAGGTTCTCCTCCTCACTCTGTTGTATGTGTGCCTGGTATAAACCCCAGACATTTTTGGACCTGCTCCTGGGGGGGAGTAACTCGCTATAGTGTTCGGACTGCGTGCAACAGTAAAGTAAGTCGCTCGCCCATCTCTTCTTGGTGGGAAGCGGGCCCCGCATCCAGCACATGGCAACCACTCTTCTGGCTATCAGTAAGGCCATATCAACAAGTCGGCACTGGGATAACGGAAGTGGCTTAGAAAAACCTAGTAGCGCCAATTCCTGACTAACAGTCAGCTCCGAGCCCAGAATCGTATTGAGTTCCGAGAAGACTTCCACCCAAAATGTTTGAATTCCCGGACAGTACCACGCCATGTGGATAAAATCTGCAACCTGCGCGTGACACCTCTCACACTCCGCCGTCTGCCTAAGCCCGTAACGGTGCAGCCTCTCCGGGGTATAATATACCCGTTGTAGAAACTTAAAGTGCACTAATCTATGTCTTCCATTAAGGGAGAGACTCCTTGTGCTGGTGCAGCAGTATCGCCAGATATCGTCATCAATTTGGAGTTGCAGATCCCTTTGCCATTCCGCCCTAGCTTTTGAGTGTTGGGGCTGTTGATGTGCAACACCCAGTTTGTTTAGGGTGGAGATTAGTTTGCGGGATGACGTGGAGTTAATCACATATGTGAGTTCAGGGACCTCCGGCGGCTCCTCCATCTCAGGACCCAACAAGCCCTTTAACGCACTCCGTACCCTGTGAAACTGGAAGCGCTGTAGAGGCGTAGCCTCCGGCTGCGTGGCGGAGAGCTGCTCCCAGGACTTTGGAACCCCCTCGACAAACAGGTCTTCCATTTTGGTGAGTCCCAGTGCGCGCAGTGCCTCCGTTACTCCTTTTTCTCCTAATGGGCCCAGCCAGAGTGCCCAGTCTATCTGCATCTGAGGCGAGTACAGAAATCGACACTCTCGCGCCCGAGTCAACGCGTGCCACGCATGATTGGTAGATTTAAGTGAGTCTAGTTGGCCAACAGCCCGGTCTACCGGAAGACAGACGGTGGCCGGAAGGGGAAGAGGCTCCGCAAACAATCGCTCCAATGTAACATGTGGTATGCGCGGGTCACCATGGATCCAAGAGTGTAAGTGGGCTGCCTGCGCAATACGATAGTATCTTTCCATGTCTGGCGCCCCCAGCCCTCCCATTTCACAAGGGAGCAGTAGCGTTGTCCACTTAACTCTGGGCTGTTTACCCCCCCACGCTAGCCTGATAAGCACCTGCGCCAACTGTTTAAAGAACACCTTAGACAGTACTACCGGTATGTTGTTGAAGAGGAATAGGAACCTAGGCAGTACCACCATTTTCATGAAGGCTATTCTGCCCATTAGGGACAGCGGGAGCGCACACCATGCGTCCACATCCTCAACCAGTTTTGTATACGCTACTCCATAGTTTTCCCTGATTAGAATGTCCGGATCTGTGTGAAGGTGTATGCCTAGGTATCTAACTGAGTCAGTGGTCCATTTCAGGGGGTATTCCATTTCAAAGGGCTGAGTCGCAGGTGTCAGGGGGAAAGCGATCGATTTGTCCCAGTTCACTCTGAGTCCCGAGAGGGCGCCAAATCGCACAACCTCCCGCAAAACGGCTGAAAGGTTCGATTCCGGGTTGCGAACATAGAGGAGGGTATCATCAGCATACGTTGATATGCCAATTTTATACGTTGGGAAACTAATACGAGCAGCACTGAGTTTCTGCTGTACCTGTGCTGTTGAATTGTGTTTTTAGATCGCGATTTTAACATTGATGCATTTTTATTCTGAGGGGGGCTTTTATTCTCAGAGTTAAGTGGGAATTGATTTTAAGCACTCTAACACCCCTACACACGCTATACTCTTCGGTGACAGCCTCGCCCAGCCGTTTTACTTCCCGGTTGAGGCGGCGGCGGGCGCCATCTTGGGTGTGGGCTGGAAGCCGCGCCTAAGCCAAGCCCGTCTGCGCCCGTCCGCGGCCGACCGGGGCCAGGGGCCCAGACCCCTACATCTCGGGCGTGCCACGTGCAGTCCTACACTAGTAAGAGGCTGAGAGACCTCTGCCCCCTCCACTCATGGCCTGTCGCCACCTGATGGAGCCACTTGACCTGGGTCCATGTCCTCATTGTACATTCAAAGGGAGGTGTTTATCGCCGGATGTCCCTGACCCTGAAGCGACTATTGTAAATGGGGGCCTCTTAAATTGCAGATCCTTCAGCAAACATTCCCTCCAACTGTGGGATCTCATACAAGATGAGGCCCTGAATATACCATTTTTAACTGAAACCTGGTTAGGAGAACATTCTGATCCAGACATAGTGAATACAATTCCGCCAGGTTACACCCTCCATAGACTTGATAGAGAAAAGGGAAGGGGAGGTGGTATTGCCATCGTTGTCAAACACCCTTTTGAGTGTGTCCTGAAACCAGTAAAAATAGATAACTGCGAAGCTGGTGAATTCAACATCAAACTGACCCAACACGAGGCAATTTCGGGCATCCTAATATACAGACCTCCAGGTTCTCTGGGTAACTTCCAAAGTAGTTTACTGGAAGGGGTCACTCAGACTGCGATCAAACACAACAAAGTATTGGTGTTGGGGGACCTGAATTTACATCTAGAGGATCCTCTACAGAAGGAGGCAGAGGATGTCCGTCTGGTCCTAAAAGAATTACAACTGGACTTGCTAAGTGTTGCTGCCACACATGAGAGGGGTCATTGTCTGGACCCGTTGTTCGCCAGTTGGGATATGATAAAGGCACTTACCCCCTGTCAGCTCCCTTGGACTGACCACTTCTTGGTCCCTTTCCAATGTTCTTACCAGCCACACAGGGCCACTGAGAATGGGCTGAAGAATGTTATGATTCAGAAAAGGGGGTGGTGATGAACAGAGTGTCTGAATTAAGCAGACCACTCTTACCCAGTCCAGAGATCAGGGTTTGATCCATCACCGTTTTTTAGCTCACTGCACCATCCCAGCTCAGAACTTGGCTATATGCAAATTAGTCTGACCCTGGCCCAGTGCATCATGGGAACAGGGCAGACCAAACTACCAAGCCAATTCTTATACTGGGAAGGAAACAAGCTACCGGGGACCGGTTTCTGGCATTTCAGCCGTCTTCGGCCCGGCTTGCTTGAATCCTGATGGTGCAATGAGCAAGGGACTCACATCTGAGTATACCCTTCCACGCTTATGGTGGACAAAAATGATTCAGAAAAGGGGGTGGTGATGAACAGAGTATCTGAATTAAGCAGACCACTCTTACCCAGTCCAAAGATCAGGGTTTGATCCATCACCGTTTTTTAGCTCACTGCACCATCCCAGCTCAGAACTTGGCTATATGCAAATTAGTCTGACCCTGGCCCAGTGCATCATGGGAACAGGGCAGACCAAACTACCAAGCCAATTCTTATACTGGGAAGGAAACAAGCTACCGGGGACCGGTTTCTGGCATTTCAGCCGTCTTCGGCCCGGCTTGCTTGAATCCTGATGGTGCAATGAGCAAGGGACTCACATCTGAGTATACCCTTCCACGCTTATGGTGGACAAAAATGATTCAGAAAAGGGGGTGGTGATGAACAGAGTGTCTGAATTAAGCAGACCACTCTTACCCAGTCCAAAGATCAGGGTTTGATCCATCACCGTTTTTTAGCTCACTGCACCATCCCAGCTCAGAACTTGGCTATATGCAAATTAGTCTGACCCTGGCCCAGTGCATCATGGGAACAGGGCAGACCAAACTACCAAGCCAATTCTTATACTGGGAAGGAAACAAGCTACCGGGGACCGGTTTCTGGCATTTCAGCCGTCTTCGGCCCGGCTTGCTTGAATCCTGATGGTGCAATGAGCAAGGGACTCACATCTGAGTATACCCTTCCACGCTTATGGTGGACAAAAATGATTCAGAAAAGGGGGTGGTGATGAACAGAGTGTCTGAATTAAGCAGACCACTCTTACCCAGTCCAAAGATCAGGGTTTGATCCATCACCGTTTTTTAGCTCACTGCACCATCCCAGCTCAGAAAGGCTATATGCAAATTAGTCTGACCCTGGCCCAGTGCATCATGGGAACAGGGCAGACCAAACTACAAAGCCAATTCTTATACTCGGAAGGAAACAAGCTACCGGGGACCGGTTTCTGGCATTTCAGCCGTCTTCGGCCCGGCTTGCTTGAATCCTGATGGTGCAATGAGCAAGGGACTCACATCTGAGTATACCCTTCCACGCTTATGGTGGACAAAAATGATTCAGAAAAGGGGGTGGTGATGAACAGAGTGTCTGAATTAAGCAGACCACTCTTACCCAGTCCAAAGATCAGGGTTTGATCCATCACCATTTTTTAGCTCACTGCACCATCCCAGCTCAGAACTTGGCTATATGCAAATTAGTCCGACCCTGGCCCAGTGCATCATGGGAACAGGGCAGACCAAACTACCAAGCCAATTCTTATACTGGGAAGGAAACAAGCTACCGGGGACCGGTTTCTGGCATTTCAGCCGTCTTCGGCCCGGCTTGCGGTGTTGGATCTAGCCCTGATCTCTTGACTGGGTGAGAGTTTTCTGCTTAATTCAGAGACTCTGTCCCACACCACCCCTTGTTGTAAATATTTTTGTCCACCCTAAGCGTGGAAGGGTATACTCAGACATGAGTCCCTTGCTCATTGCACCATCAGGATTCAAGCAAACCGGGCCGAAGACGGCTGTAATGCCAGAAACCGGTCCCCGGGAGCTTGTTTCCTTCCCAGTGTAAGAATTGGCTTTTGTAGTTTGGTTTGCCCTGTTCCCATCATGCACTGGGACAGGAACAGACTATTTTGCATACAGCCAGGTTCTGAAACTGGGATGGTGCAGTGAGCTAAAAAAACGGTGTTGGATCTAGCCCTGATCGATTGACTGGGTGAGAGTTTTCTGCTAATTCAGAGACTCTGTCCCTCACCACCCCTTGTTGTAAATATTTTTGTCCACCCTAAGCGTGGAAGGGTATACTCAGACATGAGTCCCTTGCTCATTGCACCATCAGGATTCAAGCAAACCGGGCCGAAGACGGCTGTAATGCCAGAAACCAGTCCCCGGGAGCTTGTTTCCTTCCCAGTGTAAGAATTGGCTTTTGTAGTTTGGTTTGCCCTGTTCCCATCATGCACTGGGACAGGAACAGACTATTTTGCATACAGCCAGGTTCTGAAACTGGGATGGTGCAGTGAGCTAAAAAACGGTGTTGGATCTAGCCCTGATCTCTTGACTGGGTTAGAGTTTTCTGCTTAATTCAGAGACTCTGTCCCTCACCACCCCTTGTTGTAAATATTTTTGTCCACCCTAAGCGTGGAAGGGTATACTCAGACATGAGTCCCTTGCTCATTGCACCATCAGGATTCAAGCAAACCGGGCCGAAGACGGCTGTAATGCCAGAAACCGGTCCCCGGGAGCTTGTTTCCTTCCCAGTGTAAGAATTGGCTTTTGTAGTTTGGTTTGCCCTGTTCCCATCATGCACTGGGACAGGAACAGACTATTTTGCATACAGCCAGGTTCTGAAACTGGGATGGTGCAGTGAGCTAAAAAACGGTGTTGGATCTAGCCCTGATCTCTTGACTGGGTGAGAGTTTTCTGCTTAATTCAGAGACTCTGTCCCTCACCACCCCTTGTTGTAAATATTTTTTTCCACCCTAAGCGTGGAAGGGTATACTCAGACATGAGTCCCTTGCTCATTGCACCATCAGGATTCAAGCAAACCGGGCCGAAGACGGCTGTAATGCCAGAAACCGGTCCCCGGGAGCTTGTTTCCTTCCCAGTGTAAGAATTGGCTTTTGTAGTTTGGTTTGCCCTGTTCCCATCATGCACTGGGACAGGAACAGACTATTTTGCATACAGCCAGGTTCTGAAACTGGGATGGTGCAGTGAGCTAAAAAACGGTGTTGGATCTAGCCCTGATCTCTTGACTGGGTGAGAGTTTTCTGCTTAATTCAGAGACTCTGTCCCTCACCACCCATTGTTGTAAATATTTTTGTCCACTCTAAGCGTGGAAGGGTATACTCAGACATGAGTCCCTTGCTCATTGCACCATCAGGATTCAAGCAAACCGGGCCGAAGACGGCTGTAATGCCAGAAACCGGTCCCCGGGAGCTTGTTTCCTTCCCAGTGTAAGAATTGGCTTTTGTAGTTTGGTTTGCCCTGTTCCCATCATGCACTGGGACAGGAACAGACTATTTTGCATACAGCCAGGTTCTGAAACTGGGATGGTGCAGTGAGCTAAAAAACGGTGTTGGATCTAGCCCTGATCTCTTGACTGGGTGAGAGTTTTCTGCTTAATTCAGAGACTCTGTCCCTCACCACCCCTTGTTGTAAATATTTGTGTCCACCCTAAGCGTGGAAGGGTATACTCAGACATGAGTCCCTTGCTCATTGCACCATCAGGATTCAAGCAAACCGGGCCTAAGACGGCTGTAATGCCAGAAACCGGTCCCCGGGAGCTTGTTTCCTTCCCAGTGTAAGAATTGGCTTTTGTAGTTTGGTTTGCCCTGTTCCCATCATGCACTGGGACAGGAACAGACTATTTTGCATACAGCCAGGTTCTGAAACTGGGATGGTGCAGTGAGCTAAAAAACGGTGTTGGATCTAGCCCTGATCTCTTGACTGGGTGAGAGTTTTCTGCTTAATTCAGAGACTCTGTCCCTCACCACCCCTTGTTGTAAATATTTTTGTCCACCCTAAGCGTGGAAGGGTATACTCAGACATGAGTCCCTTGCTCATTGCACCATCAGGATTCAAGCAAACCGGGCCGAAGACGGCTGTAATGCCAGAAACCGGTCCCCAGGAGCTTGTTTCCTTCCCAGTGTAAGAATTGGCTTTTGTAGTTTGGTTTGCCCTGTTCCCATCATGCACTGGGACAGGAACAGACTATTTTGCATACAGCTAGGTTCTGAAACTGGGATGGTGCAGTGAGCTAAAAAACGGTGTTGGATCTAGCCCTGATCTCTTGACTGGGTGAGAGTTTTCTGCTTAATTCAGAGACTCTGTCCCTCACCACCCCTTGTTGTAAGTATTTTTGTCCACCCTAAGCGTGGAAGGGTATACTCAGACATGAGTCCCTTGCTCATTGCACCATCAGGATTCAAGCAAACCGGGCCGAAGACGGCTGTAATGCCAGAAACCGGTCCCCGGGAGCTTGTTTCCTTCCCAGTGTAAGAATTGGCTTTTGTAGTTTAGTTTGCCCTGTTCCCATCATGCACTGGGACAGGAACAGACTATTTTGCATACAGCCAGGTTCTGAAACTGGGATGGTGCAGTGAGCTAAAAAACGGTGTTGGATCTAGCCCTGATCTCTTGACTGGGTGAGAGTTTTCTGCTTAATTCAGAGACTCTGTCCCTCACCACCCCTTGTTGTAAATATTTTTGTCCACCCTAAGCGTGGAAGGGTACACTCAGACATGAGTCCCTTGCTCATTGCACCATCAGGATTCAAGCAAACCGGGCCGAAGACGGCTGTAATGCCAGAAACCGGTCCCCGGGAGCTTGTTTCCTTCCCAGTGTAAGAATTGGCTTTTGTAGTTTAGTTTGCCCTGTTCCCATCATGCACTGGGACAGGAACAGACTATTTTGCATACAGCCAGGTTCTGAAACTAGGATGGTGCAGTGACCTAAAAAACGGTGTTGGATCTAGCCCTGATCTCTTGACTGGGTGAGAGTTTTCTGCTTAATTCAGAGACTCTGTCCCACACCACCCCTTGTTGTAAATATTTTTGTCCACCGTAAGCGTGGAAGGGTATACTCAGACATGAGTCCCTTGCTCATTGCACCATCAGGATTCAAGCAAACCGGGCCGAAGACGGCTGTAATGCCAGAAACCGGTCCCCGGGAGCTTGTTTCCTTCCCAGTGTAAGAATTGGCTTTTGTAGTTTGGTTTGCCCTGTTCCCATCATGCACTGGGACAGGAACAGACTATTTTGCATACAGCCAGGTTCTGAAACTGGGATGGTGCAGTGAGCTAAAAAACGGTGTTGGATCTAGCCCTGATCTCTTGACTGGGTGAGAGTTTTCTGCTTAATTCAGAGACTCTGTCCCTCACCACCCCTTGTTGTAAATATTTTTGTCCACCCTAAGCGTGGAAGGGTATACTCAGACATGAGTCCCTTGCTCATTGCACCATCAGGATTCAAGCAAACCGGGCCGAAGACGGCTGTAATGCCAGAAACCGGTCCCCGGGAGCTTGTTTCCTTCCCAGTGTAAGAATTGGCTTTTGTAGTTTGGTTTGCCCTGTTCCCATCATGCACTGGGACAGGAACAGATTATTTTGCATACAGCCAGGTTCTGAAACTGGGATGGTGCAGTGAGCTAAAAAACGGTGTTGGATCTAGCCCTGATCTCTTGACGGGGTGAGAGTTTTCTGCTTAATTCAGAGACTCTGTCCCTCACCACCCCTTGTTGTAAATATTTTTGTCCACCCTAAGCGTGGAAGGGTATACTCAGACATGAGTCCCTTGCTCATTGCACCATCAGGATTCAAGCAAACCGGGCCGAAGACGGCTGTAATGCCAGAAACCGGTCCCCGGGAGCTTGTTTCCTTCCCAGTGTAAGAATTGGCTTTTGTAGTTTGGTTTGCCCTGTTCCCATCATGCACTGGGACAGGAACAGACTATTTTGCATACAGCCAGGTTCTGAAACTGGGATGGTGCAGTGACCTAAAAAACGGTGTTGGATCTAGCCCTGATCTCTTGACTGGGTGAGAGTTTTCTGCTTAATTCAGAGACTCTGTCCCACACCACCCCTTGTTGTAAATATTTTTGTCCACCGTAAGCGTGGAAGGGTATACTCAGACATGAGTCCCTTGCTCATTGCACCATCAGGATTCAAGCAAACCGGGCCGAAGACGGCTGTAATGCCAGAAACCGGTCCCCGGGAGCTTGTTTCCTTCCCAGTGTAAGAATTGGCTTTTGTAGTTTGGTTTGCCCTGTTCCCATCATGCACTGGGACAGGAACAGACTATTTTGCATACAGCCAGGTTCTGAAACTGGGATGGTGCAGTGAGCTAAAAAACGGTGTTGGATCTAGCCCTGATCTCTTGACTGGGTGAGAGTTTTCTGCTTAATTCAGAGACTCTGTCCCTCACCACCCCTTGTTGTAAATATTTTTGTCCACCCTAAGCGTGGAAGGGTATACTCAGACATGAGTCCCTTGCTCATTGCACCATCAGGATTCAAGCAAACCGGGCCGAAGACGGCTGTAATGCCAGAAACCGGTCCCCGGGAGCTTGTTTCCTTCCCAGTGTAAGAATTGGCTTTTGTAGTTTGGTTTGCCCTGTTCCCATCATGCACTGGGACAGGAACAGACTATTTTGCATACAGCCAGGTTCTGAAACTGGGATGGTGCAGTGAGCTAAAAAACGGTGTTGGATCTAGCCCTGATCTCTTGACTGGGTGAGAGTTTTCTGCTTAATTCAGAGACTCTGTCCCTCACCACCCCTTGTTGTAAATATTTGTGTCCACCCTAAGCGTGGAAGGGTATACTCAGACATGAGTCCCTTGCTCATTGCACCATCAGGATTCAAGCAAACCGGGCCTAAGACGGCTGTAATGCCAGAAACCGGTCCCCGGGAGCTTGTTTCCTTCCCAGTGTAAGAATTGGCTTTTGTAGTTTGGTTTGCCCTGTTCCCATCATGCACTGGGACAGGAACAGACTATTTTGCATACAGCCAGGTTCTGAAACTGGGATGGTGCAGTGAGCTAAAAAACGGTGTTGGATCTAGCCCTGATCTCTTGACTGGGTGAGAGTTTTCTGCTTAATTCAGAGACTCTGTCCCTCACCACCCCTTGTTGTAAATATTTTTGTCCACCCTAAGCGTGGAAGGGTATACTCAGACATGAGTCCCTTGCTCATTGCACCATCAGGATTCAAGCAAACCGGGCCGAAGACGGCTGTAATGCCAGAAACCGGTCCCCAGGAGCTTGTTTCCTTCCCAGTGTAAGAATTGGCTTTTGTGGTTTGGTTTGCCCTGTTCCCATCATGCACTGGGACAGGAACAGACTATTTTGCATACAGCTAGGTTCTGAAACTGGGATGGTGCAGTGAGCTAAAAAACGGTGTTGGATCTAGCCCTGATCTCTTGACTGGGTGAGAGTTTTCTGCTTAATTCAGAGACTCTGTCCCTCACCACCCCTTGTTGTAAGTATTTTTGTCCACCCTAAGCGTGGAAGGGTATACTCAGACATGAGTCCCTTGCTCATTGCACCATCAGGATTCAAGCAAACCGGGCCGAAGACGGCTGTAATGCCAGAAACCGGTCCCCGGGAGCTTGTTTCCTTCCCAGTGTAAGAATTGGCTTTTGTAGTTTAGTTTGCCCTGTTCCCATCATGCACTGGGACAGGAACAGACTATTTTGCATACAGCCAGGTTCTGAAACTGGGATGGTGCAGTGAGCTAAAAAACGGTGTTGGATCTAGCCCTGATCTCTTGACTGGGTGAGAGTTTTCTGCTTAATTCAGAGACTCTGTCCCTCACCACCCCTTGTTGTAAATATTTTTGTCCACCCTAAGCGTGGAAGGGTACACTCAGACATGAGTCCCTTGCTCATTGCACCATCAGGATTCAAGCAAACCGGGCCGAAGACGGCTGTAATGCCAGAAACCGGTCCCCGGGAGCTTGTTTCCTTCCCAGTGTAAGAATTGGCTTTTGTAGTTTAGTTTGCCCTGTTCCCATCATGCACTGGGACAGGAACAGACTATTTTGCATACAGCCAGGTTCTGAAACTAGGATGGTGCAGTGACCTAAAAAACGGTGTTGGATCTAGCCCTGATCTCTTGACTGGGTGAGAGTTTTCTGCTTAATTCAGAGACTCTGTCCCTCACCACCCCTTGTTGTAAGTATTTTTGTCCACCCTAAGCGTGGAAGGGTATACTCAGACATGAGTCCCTTGCTCATTGCACCATCAGGATTCAAGCAAACCGGGCCGAAGACGGCTGTAATGCCAGAAACCGGTCCCCGGGAGCTTGTTTCCTTCCCAGTGTAAGAATTGGCTTTTGTAGTTTAGTTTGCCCTGTTCCCATCATGCACTGGGACAGGAACAGACTATTTTGCATACAGCCAGGTTCTGAAACTGGGATGGTGCAGTGAGCTAAAAAACGGTGTTGGATCTAGCCCTGATCTCTTGACTGGGTGAGAGTTTTCTGCTTAATTCAGAGACTCTGTCCCTCACCACCCCTTGTTGTAAATATTTTTGTCCACCCTAAGCGTGGAAGGGTACACTCAGACATGAGTCCCTTGCTCATTGCACCATCAGGATTCAAGCAAACCGGGCCGAAGACGGCTGTAATGCCAGAAACCGGTCCCCGGGAGCTTGTTTCCTTCCCAGTGTAAGAATTGGCTTTTGTAGTTTAGTTTGCCCTGTTCCCATCATGCACTGGGACAGGAACAGACTATTTTGCATACAGCCAGGTTCTGAAACTAGGATGGTGCAGTGACCTAAAAAACGGTGTTGGATCTAGCCCTGATCTCTTGACTGGGTGAGAGTTTTCTGCTTAATTCAGAGACTCTGTCCCACACCACCCCTTGTTGTAAATATTTTTGTCCACCGTAAGCGTGGAAGGGTATACTCAGACATGAGTCCCTTGCTCATTGCACCATCAGGATTCAAGCAAACCGGGTCGAAGACGGCTGTAATGCCAGAAACCGGTCCCCGGGAGCTTGTTTCCTTCCCAGTGTAAGAATTGGCTTTTGTAGTTTGGTTTGCCCTGTTCCCATCATGCACTGGGACAGGAACAGACTATTTTGCATACAGCCAGGTTCTGAAACTGGGATGGTGCAGTGAGCTAAAAAACGGTGTTGGATCTAGCCCTGATCTCTTGACTGGGTGAGAGTTTTCTGCTTAATTCAGAGACTCTGTCCCTCACCACCCCTTGTTGTAAATATTTTTGTCCACCCTAAGCGTGGAAGGGTATACTCAGACATGAGTCCCTTGCTCATTGCACCATCAGGATTCAAGCAAACCGGGCCGAAGACGGCTGTAATGCCAGAAACCGGTCCCCGGGAGCTTGTTTCCTTCCCAGTGTAAGAATTGGCTTTTGTAGTTTGGTTTGCCCTGTTCCCATCATGCACTGGGACAGGAACAGATTATTTTGCATACAGCCAGGTTCTGAAACTGGGATGGTGCAGTGAGCTAAAAAACGGTGTTGGATCTAGCCCTGATCTCTTGACTGGGTGAGAGTTTTCTGCTTAATTCAGAGACTCTGTCCCTCACCACCCCTTGTTGTAAATATTTTTGTCCACCCTAAGCGTGGAAGGGTATACTCAGACATGAGTCCCTTGCTCATTGCACCATCAGGATTCAAGCAAACCGGGCCGAAGACGGCTGTAATGCCAGAAACCGGTCCCCGGGAGCTTGTTTCCTTCCCAGTGTAAGAATTGGCTTTTGTAGTTTGGTTTGCCCTGTTCCCATCATGCACTGGGACAGGAACAGACTATTTTGCATACAGCCAGGTTCTGAAACTGGGATGGTGCAGTGACCTAAAAAACGGTGTTGGATCTAGCCCTGATCTCTTGACTGGGTGAGAGTTTTCTGCTTAATTCAGAGACTCTGTCCCACACCACCCCTTGTTGTAAATATTTTTGTCCACCGTAAGCGTGGAAGGGTATACTCAGACATGAGTCCCTTGCTCATTGCACCATCAGGATTCAAGCAAACCGGGCCGAAGACGGCTGTAATGCCAGAAACCGGTCCCCGGGAGCTTGTTTCCTTCCCAGTGTAAGAATTGGCTTTTGTAGTTTGGTTTGCCCTGTTCCCATCATGCACTGGGACAGGAACAGACTATTTTGCATACAGCCAGGTTCTGAAACTGGGATGGTGCAGTGAGCTAAAAAACGGTGTTGGATCTAGCCCTGATCTCTTGACTGGGTGAGAGTTTTCTGCTTAATTCAGAGACTCTGTCCCTCACCACCCCTTGTTGTAAATATTTTTGTCCACCCTAAGCGTGGAAGGGTATACTCAGACATGAGTCCCTTGCTCATTGCACCATCAGGATTCAAGCAAACCGGGCCGAAGACGGCTGTAATGCCAGAAACCGGTCCCCGGGAGCTTGTTTCCTTCCCAGTGTAAGAATTGGCTTTTGTAGTTTGGTTTGCCCTGTTCCCATCATGCACTGGGACAGGAACAGATTATTTTGCATACAGCCAGGTTCTGAAACTGGGATGGTGCAGTGAGCTAAAAAACGGTGTTGGATCTAGTCCTGATCTCTTGACGGTGAGAGTTTTCTGCTTAATTCAGAGACTCTGTCCCTCACCACCCCTTGTTGTAAATATTTTTGTCCACCCTAAGCGTGGAAGGGTATACTCAGACATGAGTCCCTTGCTCATTGCACCATCAGGATTCAAGCAAACCGGGCCGAAGATGGCTGTAATGCCAGAAACCGGTCCCCGGGAGCTTGTTTCCTTCCCAGTGTAAGAATTGGCTTTTGTAGTTTGGTTTGCCCTGTTCCCATCATGCACTGGGACAGGAACAGACTATTTTGCATACAGCCAGGTTCTGAAACTGGGATGGTGCAGTGAGCTAAAAAACGGTGTTGGATCTAGCCCTGATCTCTTGACTGGGTGAGAGTTTTCTGCTTAATTCAGAGACTCTGTCCCTCACCACCCCTTGTTGTAAAGAAGAATGTTATGAAGCGTAAATGGAGACAATATTCTCAAGAGAACTTCATAAGAGCCATTCAGAAAGCGCAACCACCGCTTGCCACTGACAGTGATCAGGCCAACAAGGAATTTAATCAGCTTGTGACTGCCACCCTGGATGAGCTACTTCCCATGAGTAAGGGTAAAGCTAGAGAAGGTAGACAACGCACTGCCCCGTGGTTCACTCCGGAACTCCAGCAAATCAAGTCTAACTGTAAAAAACTTGAAAGGAGCTGGAGAAGGAACCCTAGCGAACAGGGTAAAAACAGCTATAGCTTAGCACACAGAAGCTATCAGTACGCGGTACGTAGAGCTAAAGCTAAATATTTCCAGACACGCATTGAGGTAGCCGAGAGCTCCTCACGCGAATTGTTCAAAATATATAAGGAAATATCATTAGTCTCCAGCTCTAACACCCCCCTAAGGGCCACCGTGGAGGGATGCAATAGAGTTGCTAACTTTTTTTCCAACAAAGTCAAAGCCATTTATGCCTCCTTCACCCAACAACCAGGAAAGGGCATAGACTTTAGAGCAGGCAGTTCGCCTATGGCTCCTGACTCTTCGTTGCAAACTTTCGAGGTCCCTGCCGCTGATAGGCTAATAAAGATCTGTCGCAGCGTGAAGTCCGGTTCCCCCAACAACCCGGCACCGGCCTGGGTCATCTCAGAGGGTCTTGCTGCCCTGGAACCATATATAAGACATGTCTTACAGACCTCTTTTTCCACTCAACGAGTTCCGGAGGAGTGGAAGAAGGCCATAGTACTGCCAATAAGGAAATAACCGAATGTAAGCATTGAGGTGCTGGAAAACCTCAGACCCATTTCCTTACTGCCGTATGTGGCGAAAGTGGCTGAGAAGGTGGTCAATGCTCAGCTCACTGAGCACCTGGAGAAAGGGAACCTACTTCATCCCTCACAATCAGGATTTAGGGCGGGCTACTCGACTGAGACAGCTCTCCTACGTGCCACTGAGACTTTGAGAGCAGGGGCGGATGCAGGACATACAATGGCCCTGATCATGCTCGACCTCAGCGCAGCTTTTGACACCGTAGCGCATTCCATCCTGCTACGGTGTCTGAGTGAAGCTGGGGTCATTGGTCCCGCGCTGTGCTGGCTGCAGTCGTTTCTCACAGAAAGATGCTTCCAGGTACAGCAAGGGGCATGTCGTTCGGTAGAGATGCCACTAGACCAGGGAGTGCCTCAGGGCTCAGCTTTGAGCCCTACTCTTTTTAATCTTTACATGGCCTCCCTGGCGAAGGTGGCACAATCATTCGGGGTGGAATTGGTATCATACGCCGACAACACCCAGCTGCTGATCTCTCTATCGCAGAACACCACCAATACCCCCACCAACTTTAAGTCCTGTATGCAGGCGCTAGCTGAGTGGATGGACTCCCACTGCCTAAAACTCAATGGCTCCAAGACAGAGGTTCTGGTAGTGGGGGGAAAAAGCAAAAGCTGGTCAGCCGAGTGGTGGCCTTCATGCCTTGGCCCTACTCCCATACCTTGTGAGGAGGCTAAGAATCTAGGAGTCTGGATCACCCCCACCCTCTCCTGTGATGGCCACATAAGGCGTCTTGTGGGCAAATGTTTTGGAGTACTGAAGACCCTAAACAAAACTTTAGACCTACTACCCATAGCGGCCAGAAGGACACTGACGCAGGCATTGGTGACCTCTCAGTTGGACTATGGAAACATCTTGTTCCTAGGGTCCAACGAGGACAGCCTTGGACGCCTGCAAGTTATCCAGAATTCCGCCGCTAGACTGGTGCTAAGAAGACCCAGGATTGCAAATTCTCAGAAGGCTCTGGATGCGCTTCACTGGTTGCCAGTGAAGAAACGCGTGCTGTTCAAATGCCTCCTCTTCTGTCACCGAATCGTCTGGGGCAGGTCGCCCGCCTACCTTAGGGACTTAGTCAGCCGCTACGAACCAACAAGGACCCTCCGGTCGGAGGGTACCGGGCTGCTGACAGTTCCTAGGATAAGGAAGGCCAGAATGGGTGGACGATCTTTCTCGTTCCAAGCAGCTCAACACTGGAACAAACTTCCTCCTGCCCTGAGACAGGAGAGCAGTGAAGTGCTGTTCAGGGCTAAGCTCAAAACACTACTCTACACTGTGTAGGGACAGAGGCTCTTTATGCTGATCGTTAGTAGCTCTTAGCGCGGGGACACGCCGAGATGGCGTTACTGGGCGCTCTATAAGCTCTTTATTATTAATACCCTCCAGGCTGTGGTATTCCCTTATTGCACACGCCAGCGGTTCCGCCACCAGCGCATACAGGAGGGGCGAAAGAGGACATTTCAGTCTAGTACCTCTGCTTATGTCAAACGGGTCCGTAACCCTATCCCCTATCTTTAGCCTCGCTGTGGGTCGATAGTACAAGGCTCCCAGCATCTGCAAGAACGGCTCTCCCAACCCCAGCTTCCTCAGGACTCTGAGCATGAAGGGCCACTCCACAGAGTCGAAGGCCTTTTCCATGTCCTGGAAAACTGTTAGGGCTGTGTTTTCCTGACGCACGTGCTGCATTGCCCCCAGTACAGTTCGAATATTATATGTCAGGTTCCTGTTTGGAACGAAACCGGCTTGTTCAGGCGCTACCAGGTCCGGTACCAGGAGAGCCAGTCGCGTGGCCAGAACTTTAGCAAATATTTTAGTGTCCACATTGATCAGGGAGAGCGGCCTGTAGGAGCTGCAAGACTCCGAGGGTTTCCCAGGTTTTAAAATGGTGATTAGTAGGGCTTCCCTCATGGAGTGGGGCATACTACCCTCCTCGCATATA
Source organism: Lissotriton vulgaris (assembly GCF_964263255.1). Classification (NCBI taxonomy): domain Eukaryota; kingdom Metazoa; phylum Chordata; class Amphibia; order Caudata; family Salamandridae; genus Lissotriton; species Lissotriton vulgaris. The sequence goes on from NC_141689.1 coordinate 1,781,752,754, forward strand.
TCATCAAATAGGGTGATCAGGTGTGGGACTAGCTTGTCCTTGAATGACTTATAAAAGCCTACCGTCAAACCGTCCGCTCCCGGGGCACTACCAGAACGCATGCTCGCCAGTGCCTCCAGAATCTCATCCTCCTGTATGGGAGACATCAAGAATTCCCTGTCCGAATCTGGTAGAAATGGCATGGCGATATGCTCGAGGTAGTCGTCAATCTCTTCCTCTACCTGCAGTGATCTGGATTTATACAGTTCTGCACAGTACTGCCTAAACGTTTGGAGGATCTCCTCTTCGTCAGAAATAATCTCACCATCAGGCGTGAGCAGTTCATCCACCACCAGAGGCCTCCTAGTACTGCGTATCATTCTAGCCAGCAGTGCACCCGGTCGTTCCCCCTCCCCGTAAGTACGCGCTGTAGCGTATTTGCCCATGTGTCGTACTTCCCTGTCAGCCTGGTCATGGTATTCAGTCAGGAGGAGCTTGATTTGAGACTCAGCATTGGCGTCGGAGCCGCTCTGTAGGCGCCGCTCCAAAGCAGACAGTCGGGCTTCAAGTTGTTTCAAGTCTCGTCTTATAGATTTAAGCACACTCGAGTGCTTGGACATTGCCATACCCCTAATGTAAACCTTGAAGGCTTCCCACACAATCTGGAAACTGTCGACGGACCCCAGGTTTGTCTAAAAAAACGTATCTATATCTTCCGCCAGTTCGCCCCGGAACGCATCATCCAGGAGAGAGTAGGGGGGGAACCTCCAGGTGAAGGGGGGAATTGTTTTCTTGGGGATCACTTGGTGAAGCAATACAGGGTAATGATCCGAGAGGGTTCGAGGCAGCACCACACAGCTCCTAATACTATCTAGTAGTGCCCGAGACACTAGCCAGTAATCTATTCTAGTGTGGATATTGTGGAATTCAGAATAGTGTGTGAAACCACCTTTCGTGGGGTGCTTACTTCTCCATACGTCCACCAGGTCCAGTTTAAGCAGCTCATGTCTGCTTATGTCAAACGGGTCCGTAACCCTATCCCCTATCTTTAGCCTCGCTGTGGGTCGATAGTACAAGGCTCCCAGCATCTGCAAGAACGGCTCTCCCAACCCCAGCTTCCTCAGGACTCTGAGCATGAAGGGCCACTCCACAGAGTCGAAGGCCTTTTCCATGTCCAGGAAAACTGTTAGGGCTGTGTTTTCCTGACGCACGTGCTGCATTGCCCCCAGTACAGTTCGAATATTATATGTCAGGTTCCTGTTTGGAACGAAACCGGCTTGTTCAGGCGCTACCAGGTCCGGTACCAGGAGAGCCAGTCGCGTGGCCAGAACTTTAGCAAATATTTTAGTGCCCACATTGATCAGGGAGAGCGGCCTGTAGGAGCTGCAAGACTCCGAGGGTTTCCCAGGTTTTAAAATGGTGATTAGTAGGGCTTCCCTCATGGAGTGGGGCATACTACCCTCCTCGCATATATCATCAAATAGGGTGATCAGGTGTGGGACTAGCTTGTCCTTGAATGACTTATAAAAGCCTACCGTCAAACCGTCCGCTCCCGGGGCACTACCAGAACGCATGCTCGCCAGTGCCTCCAGAATCTCATCCTCCTGTATGGGAGACATCAAGAATTCCCTGTCCGAATCTGGTAGAAATGGCATGGCGATATGCTCGAGGTAGTCGTCAATCTCTTCCTCTACCTGCAGTGATCTGGATTTATACAGTTCTGCACAGTACTGCCTAAACGTTTGGAGGATCTCCTCTTCGTCAGAAATAATCTCACCATCAGGCGTGAGCAGTTCATCCACCACCAGAGGCCTCCTAGTACTGCGTATCATTCTAGCCAGCAGTGCACCCGGTCGTTCCCCCTCCCCGTAAGTACGCGCTGTAGCGTATTTGCCCATGTGTCGTACTTCCCTGTCAGCCTGGTCATGGTATTCAGTCAGGAGGAGCTTGATTTGAGACTCAGCATTGGCGTCGGAGCCGCTCTGTAGGCGCCGCTCCAAAGCAGACAGTCGGGCTTCAAGTTGTTTCAAGTCTCGTCTTATAGATTTAAGCACACTCGAGTGCTTGGACATTGCCATACCCCTAATGTAAACCTTGAAGGCTTCCCACACAATCTGGAAACTGTCGACGGACCCCAGGTTTGTCTAAAAAAACGTATCTATATCTTCCGCCAGTTCGCCCCGGAACGCATCATCCAGGAGAGAGTAGGGGGGGAACCTCCAGGTGAAGGGGGGAATTGTTTTCTTGGGGATCACTTGGTGAAGCAATACAGGGTAATGATCCGAGAGGGTTCGAGGCAGCACCACACAGCTCCTAATACTATCTAGTAGTGCCCGAGACACTAGCCAGTAATCTATTCTAGTGTGGATATTGTGGAATTCAGAATAGTGTGTGAAACCACCTTTCGTGGGGTGCTTACTTCTCCATACGTCCACCAGGTCCAGTTTAAGCAGCTCCGCCTTCATGTGCAAGGCCGAGGCCACTGGCCTCCGGGCCGGCCCGCCGACCTGTCCAGGTCAGGGTCAAATACAAAATTGAAGTCCCCTCCCCAGAGCATTCTAGAGGAAACGTGTGGTCTGCAGTGCGCCGCTAGTGTTGTGTAAAAGACAGGGCTATCGTAGTTCGGCCCATAAACATTGACCACTACCAAATCGTGTCCCCTGCCCACACACCTAGTAATGACGAATCGACCCTCCGGGTCCGACACTAGTGGTACCAGTTTTGACTGAGAGGTAGGGTTGACCCAAGTGATTACCCCTCTAGAGTGTGTCGTGAACCCCGCAGCTACACTGTGTCCCCCAAGTCCCCTGGCCTGTAGCATCCTGCTAGTGAGTGGAAGATGGGTCTCCTGCAGAAGAGCGAGGTCAACATGGTGTCTGTGTAAGTAACTGAGTACCTTCTGTAGATTACGGTAATCATTGAGCCCTCTCACATTCCACGTCAGCATTTTCAGTTCCTGCAAATTGCACAGTGCATGCCCATCATTAGTATTAGTCATCCTAGCAGTGATAACAATAGGGTGTAGACAGCTGTACCACTAAACCGTACTTTCTCCTTAATCCTAAAATCAGGCAACACGTTGCATGGCATTGTTTCCAAAACCCCACTGTCAAGATAGCAACTACAATCCCCAACATGTTCCCCCCCCCGCCCACAGCCGACCTCCCCCAACCTGGCCTGGCAGTACCCAATCCCTCCCATCAACATCCAACTTATGGTGGCGACACGCCTAGTCCCCAACATTCTGCCCAGAAGAACAATTAGAGCCAAAAGCGCTGGGGCAGAGGTCGCCATAAGTGGCACCAAACAGTGCATCAGAATTAACTAGTGCAAACATGGCTGCCGCCACCAACACCCAAGTCCGAGTGTAACAACGGAAAGACTGTTCAGGGTTCAAAAGAATATAGTGACCAGTAGTGCCAAAGCTCCCCACCTCTGTCTCCTCCACAGCACATCCCATTACAACAAAGGACCGTAACGGTGCCTAGCAGTGCAACCAACAGTACAGGGTCACAAGGCTTGTCTCGAGCTCCGCTCAGCTAAGGTCAAACATATATACATTGGATTGATCTCACCCAGCACTTGTCGCAGTCTGACCTCCGGTCACAGCAAGCGCAAGGCAGCCATCCGGTTGTCCCCAAGGAGATATCACGTAGCAGAGGTGCCGCCGTCTCGACACCGCTTTGAGTCTTGTACGGACATTCTCGCTCCAAGGCCAGGAGCTCGTAGGGTGTTATTCTTGTTCGTCCAGACGGCTGCTATCTTCGTGCTCTTCGGTCTGTCGTCTGGGGCTGCTCCTCTGCTCCTTGGACCACTCCTTCAGCGACTTTTGCAGCTCCTTGGGGTTCGTGAAAAAGTGCGAGTGCCCATGTCTGTTGACCCGCAGCTTCGCCGGGTATAGCATCGCATAGTCTAGGCCTAGTTCTCGCAGCTGTGTTTTATACGGAGCGAAGTGCCACCTTTCCTCCTGCACCCTCGCCGTGAAATCAGGATACAAGGAGATGTCCATACCCTCATACTGGAGCCTCCCCTTGTCTCTGGCCACTCGTGAAGCCGTGTCACGGTCCCTGTAGTTGAGGAGTTTGGCAATTATCGGCCTGTGGGTAGCACCCGGCCGCGGTAGCGGTCCAAGCGTGTGGTGGGCTCTTTCCACTATAAACATCGGAGAGAAGACGTCGTCGCCCAGCAGGGAGACCAGTAGTTTCTCCACGAAGAGCTCCATCTTGCCTGTCTGGGTCGTCTCCGTGACCCCCGTGATACGGATGTTGGAGCGCCTCGACCTGGCTTCTAAGTCCTCCGACTTGTCCTGGATGACTTGTAGGAATCTGGAGAATTGCTTGCGGTCCTTGTCCCACTCAGTCTGCGCTTCCTCCACCTCCGTGATGCGCCTCTCTGACATGTCGAGGCGTTCCGCATGTTTATCCACCCTTTCCGACATGCGGTCCATGCGGTAAGTGAGGGCGTATTTTCTCCATTGACACAAGCATTTCTTTAATGTCTGTATACATTGTGTTGTCTGCGCCCTTGCTCCTAGGAGAAACCTCCGGTGCCGGTTCCTCCAGGGCCTTCGCTTTGCGTTGTTCAAACGCCAGTTTGGTCTGGGTGCGATCGTTCTCGCCCATAGTGCGCAGGGGAGTCCGGGAGCGCCCCGCTCCTGTGTATGGTCTCCGATGCCTAGGCAGTGGTTATAGGCAGCCACAGAGTCCCAGTCCCGCGTTCACTTACGGGTCGCGTTTCACTATGACCATCCAGAGTTTGCAGACGCCGGTCTCAGGGATCACCGCAGCGTGGGGCTCCCAGTCAGTGAGTGGTACATCCAAGTTCCCCCAGGCGGTAGTACAGGCCCACACTCGGTGCCAGTCAGGAGCAGTAGCGGAAACACAGTCCAGGACCAGGGATCTCACCACAAGCCCACAATCACACCAAGGTATGGCGTCAGCAGCGTTGCAATCCGCCGCGCCAATGTGCAGGAGTGTGCAGCCCCAGCACTGCAGGGCCCCCAGGCCGTCTCACGATCCCCAGTGCCAAAGCGCCGACACCTAGGCTGTTCCTCCCGGCTCCCTGTTGCGAGTCACCTGGGAGAGGGCGCAAATAATCGCAGAATCACAAGCCCTCCCGATCGAGGCCCGTGGCAAGTATCGTTGCGGAGGGGGCCTGCGCAAGTGTCCGGCCGCTACCTCGGCCCCAGGACCCCCAGCACTCCAGAGTCCGCAGCACCGCAGGCAGATTGTCCAGTAGGCGATCGAGTAAGGGGATTATTCCTCGGATGGTGCCCCAGGAGGGGGCTCAGGTGCCGGTCACAGCAGAAGCAAACGCGGCGCAGCTCACCTTTGAGGGGCCTGGCAAACCGTTAAGTGTCCCGCGGGCGAGTCGGGGGCCCAAGCGCAATGCGCGCGAATCTGTCTCCGGGTCCTTTTGCCTGTGGGCCCGCAGGATCTCCAATACGGGGCCGCTGGTGCACTCCCCCTCTAGAGAGGGGGGGGGGAAGGCGCGGGATGTCGCAGGTAGCCTACCCGCCCTGCCAGCCAGGGGTTTCACTCCACCAGATCTTTGCGGGGGTCACCGGGTCTAAGGTCCCCTCGTGTCCGCACGTACAGGCACGCACGGCGGCAAGGAATTTAGGCAAGTCCGCCGCCTTAGGCCTGGTCAGCAGACGTCTTCGCACTGCCGGAGCACCGTGTGTCCACCTCCAATTTCTCCAGCGGTTCCGCCGATCGCTGCAGCAATGACCCCAGAACAGGTCTCCACCCCGTATGTCCGGCAGTGGCCGTCGTTATAGGATAGTTTTGTAGGATATTACAGGTGTTGGCTCGGAGCTCAGCACACACGCGTCCTACATCGACGCTGGCAAGCTCCGCCCCCAACTACAATGCTTTTTAATGAGGTGCTATCATGTATATTGGTCCCAAGATGGCTGCCAACACTTCTTGGATGAAGTGCTGACAGCCAATCAGATCAGATGTGTGGTTAGGCTCCGCCCAGATATTTATGTGTTTTTGAAGTTAATTTTCATAAAAACCACTGGAGCAATTTTCACCAAACATAGCAAAGGCACATCTGCGTACCAGTTTCCACAATTTTGCAAAGTTTGGCGTTATTCCGTTCAGCAGTTCGGGCTGTTAACTTGTCAGACCGTCCTATAGAAATTAACATGGGGAAAATACGTTTTGGGACCCCCCTTTTTTCTCAGCCCCCACTTCACGAATCCCCCCGACACTTTCAGGGAAGGAGCGGAGCGGAGCTGGCCAAAATTTTGGAAATTTACACGCAAATTCCTCAACCGGCGCCAAAGTTATTCCCAATAGAATGTTGCGGATTTCCTATGGTAGCTAATCCTAACTATATATACCTACTGGCTATCGCCAGTAGGTAATGTGTTTAAATTATAGACTTTTAATGGACATAATATTACGGTCTTGATAAAGAAGGTGGAATGAGATAAAGCCTTAGAAACGCGTCAATGCCTTCTTTTGTTGCCACAAATCCATCTATACGAACATCGCCCTAGATATAGATGACCTACAAGGCATCAGGGTGTTTGTGTATAAGTTTAATTGTGGAACTACCGGAATACACACAGAGTGGACCAAGGGAGGACCTTTCTGCAACAGGAGCAAGGCAGGAACTATCCTCAACAGGATTTTTTAAAAACTTGCAATCAAAGATATTGGAGATAGATACGTTTCCAATAATCAATGGATCCCAAAGTATTTTAACTAATGTTCAAAAGGAACTTTTAGAAAAAGGATTTAGTTTTGCCCCGAGTACAGCACTAAATAGATTTAAATTTGAGAAAGATTTAAAAGCATTATTCAGAAAGATCAGACTAAAACGATTCTTTGAGAATAGGGACTTCAGGTCACAGAGAATATATCTGGCCTTAAATCCAAATCAACATTCACTCCTCCGTTCAACATGGTTGACAAAAACATTGAAGTATTCGAAAGAGTGGTGGAAATAGAATTAAAACAATTGTTGGATAATCCAAGAACCAAGAGAAACCTTAACAATAATCTTTCTAAACAACACAGAGAAGCACTGAGATCATTACAAGATGATATTGGCATCACTATCAAACCTGCCGATAAAGGCGGGGCGGTTGTGGTATTTGATACAGAAGATTATAGAGGGAGGATATCAGGATCATTAATGATCCCAGAACATTATAAGAGAGTTCCCCACAGTAAGATTTAGAAGTGAAAACATGAAATTGAATCCCTACTTATTACAGCCAGGACCGAAGTCTGAATATGCGAAGATGATAACAAATTTCTATATATAACAGTTCCCCCATCACTCCAGCCATATACAGACTCCCGAAGGTCCACAAGGACCTTAGAAATCTCCTAAAGAGACAGATTGTGAGCAGTATTGGTTCTTTACTGGAGCCTCTTAGCAAATTTGCTGATTGTTTTATTATTAAACCACAGGTACAACAGCAAAAGTCATATCTCAAAGATTCTGCCCACGCTATTTCAATTTTTGAGGGGAAGGGCTTCAATAGGGTGACCCAGTTCTTGGTCACCCTTGATATTGAAGCCCTTTACACCAATATACCCCAGGATGATACAATCAAGGTGATAGAATCCCTTTTAGGGAGAGTAGATCTCCATGGTGGCAGCATGGTATATATTTTACACTGTATAACTATGGTGTTAAAAAATTATCTTTTACTATTTGAGGAGGAAAATTTCAGCAGATAAAGGGAACCAGTATGGGAGCCATGTGTGCTCCCAGTCTGGCCTGCCTCTACGTATGCAAATTTGAGGAGAGGCATGTTTTCAATGAAGTGGCACCATATTTTAAAAACGTGAGTTCATGGTGCCGCTTCATTAACAAAACTATTTTCATCTGGGATGGTAGGCAGGAGGATCTTGATGAGTTTATAGGGTGGTTGAATCTGGGAGATCCCAAACCTAAAATGTACGTCTGAATACAGTAAAGACAAGGTCAACGTCTTAGATATCTGAATCAAGGAGAAAGAAGGTCAACTTGTGGTGGAACTTTCTAGTAAACCCACAGATAAGAACACCATTTTACACTAAGGGAGTTTCTACCCCAAAGCCCAAAGGGATAATATTCCTTTTGGGCAATTTTTTGTGTTTACGCAGAAATTGCTCTTCCATATATGATTTTAATAGGCACTCTGAGATTTTAAAACAGAAACTGAAAGATCGGGGTTACCTGAAGAAACGAATTAACCAATCCTACAAACGAGTGAAATATTATGATCACAAATATATGCTAGATCAGAACAGAACACGCAATAGAGCACAATCAAATGAAAAGATTGTATTCGTGAGTCAGTTTTGCGAGAGGAGTAATCAAATCAAGAATATACTCAATAAAAACTGGAAAATTCTTAATGATTGTCAAGATTTAAAACTAGAGAAGCTGATTTTTGCGTTCAGAAAGAATAAAAATAATAGAAATAGTCTAGTCAGTACATATAGGGACCACAATAAAGAGGTACAAAGTACATTACAGGGCACCAAGGCAATTGGTATCCACAAATGTGGTATGTGTTCAATTTGTGAACACTGTTTGGTTGCCAAAAGCATTAGGTTTAATGGCAAAGAAATTATATGTAACAGCCTGAAAAGTTGCTGCAGTAAGAACTTAATCTATTTGCTGATTTGCCCATGTGGCTCGGCTACGTGGGCAAAACCAGCAGAGAATATAGACTCAGGGTGCAAGAACACAAATAGGAGCTAGGAACAAGAAAAGAAAATACACCCCTCATGGAGCATTTCTAAAGTGTTATCCATAGCTGCAATGATTTGCAGTGATTTATACTTGAGAAAATAACCAGCAATATGAGGGGTGGAGATCTTGATAAAAAGAGAAAACTGAGGGAACAATGGTATATTTGCAAGTTAAATACTGTCCAGAATGGTCTTAATTCACTTGAATATTGAACTTCTATAATTTCTTGAGAACAGGACACAGTGGGCTATGGGGCTTTGATTAATGATTACTGCACTTTATTTATTACTAGTACTTGGCCATTTAGTGGATGAAATCACTTGCGAAATGGGATAGGAGGCAGTCACTTATATCTAATTTTCATTACACTATGTTTAATCAAGATTTGCGCCTAGTATGAAAAACTTTTTTAGATAACAATTAAGCGTAGAACTGCGTTATCAAGTTGACCATCTTCTGGGTGGAGAATTATGTGAGAGAAGACAAGGTAGTGTGATGATGGAATGTGCTTAATAAAGGTGGATTTCTCTCTGTCTTTATTGTGGTTTTTAATAAAAATGACAAAGAGAGGGATTACCAATGAGCAACACCTGGTGGCGCTGTTAGTAGTGTTGAGACGAGTACATGTCCAGTCTATATGACGCAAGTAGTCAGGCACTTTGACCAGAGAGATAGAGAATCGGGGGCTCAAATAGCGTGCAAATCTTGCAGGAACAAAAGACTTTTACAAACAACTTGGACAGACGAAGGGGATGCCGGTTTGGTTATTCGGCAAGGTGAGTTGGGAGAATAACAAGATAATTTATTTTCATGGATAAGAGAAGAGAGGGAAAATTGGGTGTAAAGATATCGAGACTTGAGCCAGAAGCACCGTCTATGACAGAATCAATGATAATATGCTAGTAACAATATGTCTACAAGAATTGAGGGGAATGTACACGAGCACAAAATCAGTTTGTAATAATAGAGGTTAAATCGTAAGAGGGTTGAAAAACAGGATGCGTTTATGTCTCCCTTTGATAAGATCCGAAAATAGATGTAGAATAGAAGGGACTTTGCCCTAGGGGTTGATATGTTTGCACTCTATCACTAATGATAAATGGGGAACTAGTCGTCTATATAGAACAAATGTTATCAATACATACGACTATGATATTGACCCATCATTATACGGGGAAGCAGAATCACGAGTATGAACAAAGTGACACTCCCCGGGTAGATGAGTTTAAAACAGGAGTATGATTAGGGCTCATGATAACAGAATTAGCTTTAGAATGAAACTAGAGTATGGGGCATCTGTTCAAAACAACTATACGAATTAAGCATATTTTTTACTGATCGAGGCTTCTGTTGTATTTTAGAGCAAGATATAATATGCTCTAATTTAAAAAGGAACTGACGGAATCCGTACAGAGGAACAGAATCCATAAAGAAAAAACACTCCCCGACACCAGCTAAAAACAATAAGCGCATATTTGGAACACTAGCGGGGATATGTATGTATCTTCGTTAGGTACAAGGGATAGTCTATGAAAAGTAAAAAAAATATGTGATTATGAAGAGCCTAACTTGGTATTCATTTTATCATCAATATAGCCCAGATTAAGTAAGATGTGAGTGTTGGGATCCTAAAGAGAGACTAGTCTATCGCCAACAGCAGGCCGAAAATATGTGTGTTCCTAGTTTAGGAAATTACCATATCTCATATATGGATGGGAGAGCACAGTGATTAAGAGCAATTATGTAACAGAGGGACACACCCTTCACCTGCCTATTAGTAAGTTGCACTATACCCACTATATAAAAAGATAGAGGGCTGTTGAATATGAATAGCAAACTAATTGATTGGAGTGCAATAAGTGAATGTAGTGTCATGTGGGATTATATGAACTTTTAGTGATTGGAATGGCTAAATGTTATGGGGAATAAATGGAGGAGTGAGTAAGGGAGTTTGTAGGATGTTCTAGTATGGTAAAAATACACTGATGGAACTTGTTGGTTTGCAGGTCTGGCACTAAAGTATCTTATTTTTTATAAAAATGTGGTCTTATTGATTGTAATTTTGTGATGCCTTTTTGATTAAATTAATGAAATGTACTGACATTAACAGAACGATGATATGTAAGGTTATCATTTATATATATATATATATATATATATATATATATATATATATATATATATATATATATATGTGTGTGTGTGTTTACAATATAGACTTTTAATGGATGGGAGTACATAATATTACGGTCATGTTAAAGAAGGTGGAATGAGATAAAACCTTCGGAACACGTCAACACTTTTTTTTGTTACCACAAATCCATCTATACGAACATCACCCTAGCTATTGATGATCTACAAGGCATCAGGGTGTTTGTGTATAAGTTTAATTGTGGATTATGGTAATTTATGACAAAGATTACTGTCTGTTTTAACTCTTGTGTTATGATTTTTTAAGTATTGTGGTTTGTATTCAATTGTTTTTAATATTGTTACACAATTTTCATGATGACTATTGATATAAATGGTTTTAACTTAGGAAAAAAAATCTTTCTTAAATCTGGTAAAAAATAATAAATGGTTTTAATAAATTAAAATCATTACTTCATGAACAATAGGTGTTTGTGCCAATACACTGTAGCCACCAGTTGAGCAGTGACCTTTATGAGTGGTGAGTCTCTGTATGTAGTCGCGTTTGGCTGTATGAGACAAAGTGAGAACTAAATAATATAATAAATAAATCCCAGAGGATGTCATTTTTTACTTCTTGTCTTCACCCTAATCCTTTGGGTGTCCAAGGGTTGCTCTCTTTTTCTGAAAGAGTAATGCTGATCCCCACAAGATGTTTCTATGATACGTTCATTTCTTGGCATGACCAGTTTTTTCAAGATGCATATGATACTTTGTGACCATAAAAGCTCCCTTAGATGAGTTAATGAAGGAAATGTTTAATATAAGTAGTCACAGAAATTTGACAGAAGTTTCAAGAAAATTAAACAAGCCATTGAAACTGCTAATGAAATGGCCTATTTCAATCCAAAGTTTCAAACAGAGGGTGTTGTTGATGCTAGCCCTGTTAAGTTAGGCACTATCTTGGCACAGTACAGCAAACATCACCATTCTCAAAGGCATATTGTAGCATATGCCAGTAGAATATTTTCCCAAACAGAACATGTTTACTGACCCCCAGAACATGCTTACTGTCATCCAGAGAAGGAAAGTTGGGTTGTAGTATGGGCTTGTGAACATTTCAATGTATTCCTGTATGGAAAGCCTTTTACACTGATAACTGATCATGTGTATTGACTATCTTTGGCAAACCAAAAGCCAAGATGCCTCCTTGCTTTGGATGGTGGGGACTCCAATTACAAGAGTATGATTACACCAATGTACCTTATCACTTTCCCTAACAGTTAATTCCCCAATCCCTCAAGTGTGGCCTGACCGTTGGTTAATCCCTTTTAACATCAACTCCAGTTAAGCGTCATTGGCACATAGATGATATCATTGGTTTGAGTGTTCGAGTATTGTGGTCAGTGTTCTGTGTACAAGTTGAATAGGATTGGGGATAAGATCACTTGTTGTGGAGCTCCTTGAACATCAGGAGCAGCATTTGATAGGGATTTTTTTATGTTTAATTTGTTGAGCGTGTATGTTCAGGTATGCTGTTCATACGTTCTTCTTCCAATTCTCTCCTTGAAAGTGTTGATTGATGGTGTTTGAACACTGCTGAGAGGTCGAGGAGTATGAGGAGGCATGAGGCTTCATTGTACAGCAGGCAAACAAGTCATCAATGATTTGAAGAACAGATGTTTTAGTGCTGCACCCTGGTGAGAAACCTGATTGAAAGTCATCAAGTTGGCTATGATTATTGATGTGTTGTTTGACTTGAGACACATCTTTCCAAGAGTTTGGCTAGAAACAGGAGATTAGAGATTGTCAAACGGTATTCAGATCTTCAGGGTCAGCACCTTGTTTCTTCAAGAGCAGGGTGACTGGATCTATTATTAAACAGTTTGGGATTTCATATGAAGTTAGCAAATAGTTGATTAGCTTTGTCTAGTATGGCAGCTGTGTCTGTTGACTCTTTTAATTGAGATAGAGTGGATCAGATCTAGGAAGTGAGAGGCTGATCTTGTGTTCACTAATGTTTTCATACATTTATTTTCATTGATTTCTTTTAATTTTCTCCTGGCAGCATTGGTCTTTGGGGTGGCAAGAAGGGCGGGGCTATCTGTTATAGAACTGGCCAATGACTGCTCACTCTTTTTAATCTTGTCTTTGATGAAGACGTTTAGCTCCTTGCATCACTGCTTGTGGACGGTTGGTGATGGCTAGTACTCGAGCTGGATTGTTACTTAATAATTTCATATAGTTTTTGGGGGTGGTTTGCTGATAAATGTTGAATTGGGATTTAAAAATTTAAACCTTTGCCTTAAAGATGTTTTTGTGTCTTCTTTCATTGCAGGAAGAGATCAGGTTAGTGGTACAGGATTTCTGTATCCATTTTCTTTCCATTTCTCTAAGCTGTCATCTCTTTTGTGAGGCTTTGTATGTTTAATACCAGGTGAGTAAGACGCTTTATGAGTGTATGAGAATGTGAAAGTCTGATTTGCAGACTAGGTGTGTGATAAGTTAGTTTACAATCTGTTGCTTTGAATTAGTGTGAAGTATATTTGCTATTAACTAGATGGTGCAATTGGTAGCAAAAACTGTGGATTAAGAATTACACTTTTACTAGCACTGCATTAGGAGATGTGGAAATATATGTATGATGTGCTGTACCCAAAGAGTGTTTATCTTTGAATTCTGTGCATTGCAATTCTGTTACACTACTTTTTGTCAGACAGCTACAGAAGCACGTATACATTCAGCCATTTACCCATAAACTACTTGTGCATGCCGCAAATTCAAATATAGTTGTACAGTTAACTCTATTCCCTTACAGAGACACAGAGACACTTAAGTATTTGTGCAGTCACTTACACACATCTATACAGCCATAGAGCTACTAAAACACACAGTCACATACCAGCGCAATTACGTAAGCATCTTATGGCACTCATATAGGTGTACACTCACTTACATATCTAGGAAGGTAATGACACAACCTACTGAACCATGCAGTTCATAGTTTGTGAATCATAGATGATGGATACTAATGCAGTCTCTGCCTGTGTATTCTTACTCAAGCTTCACTTGACATGTTATAGGTCTTTATCAAGTATAAAACCCATGTTTTAGTGCACATAATGCACTTTTAAGACATGCTGTAGATATGCAATAAAGGATGATGTTTTGTGCTTAAGGGATTGAGAGATGTCTCCTTCAGTTGAATATGTTATATGTGCTCTAGCAGGCCTCTAAGCCAAGTACTTCATAGAGTATGCCATCCCTAAAACATTTGACATGCATGTTCACTAAAACATAGAGCCTGTCTTTCAGTTACAGGGACAGCTACAGAAGCACTCAAAAATTCAGTCACTCGCCAGAAACTATTTATGCATGCAGCAGACTCAACAGTCATTACAGTGACACCTACATAGCTCTCTTTTGCCTAACATAGGTAATGAAGAATTTGCGCAGCCACTCACATGCATAGTTAGACAGCCATAGAGCTAGTATAGCAGGCATTATCATACCAGCACATTTACAAAAACATCTCATCACACTGATAGAGATGTATCACCCAAACTCTTGAAGATATGTATGCAAAGACTGCCACAACATTCTCAACAATGTACAGAAATAGTCCTTCAAACATTGCTGCATACTCTGTGCTCTCTTACTGCAAGCTTCACTTGGCATGTTATAGGTCTTTCTCAAATATCAATCCCCTCAGACACTCATGCACCCAGTTAGACATATAATCAAACAGTCAGAGATTCACTCAGACAGTGATGCACCCACTCACATACTCAATGAGACACTTATGCAGGTAGTCCCAGGCCCAATCACATACTCAAACACCCAGTCACACACCCATTGAGACACACACACACTCAGTCACAAATCTACTGAGGCACTCTTGCATTCACTCACAGCATTTAAAAAATCTTAGAAATTCACTGAAAAAAACGAAAGTTACAGGGACATTATAGTTAGGAAATAGAATTTAAAAAAACCTTAGAAATACACTGAAAAAACAAAAGTTATAGGAACGTTATATTTAGGCTCACATTTAAGTCATGCAAAACCAGTGAAATTCAGCAGTTAAAGTTTCATGAGTTAATTATAGCTCACCCCCCACAATGTACTGCGTATGACCTCACATATTACATCACTCATGCCATAGTTGGTGACATCACTTTGGTTTTTTAAGTGAATGTCACAGTTTCTTTTAGCATAAAATGTACTACACTTTCACTTATAGGTTCAATTCAGTAATACAATTTTAGCAAACTTTATGAAAACATTTTATTCTTACATTTATTATTATTAAATGCACTTGGGTGTCCTTTGGGTGAGCTGTCCATCAACATAGGAAAAGGCAGAAAGACTTTTGCCTACTACTAAGGTGGACAGTGCGGGCCAAATGGGCAGAGCTTGTATATGATTTTGCACATTTGCATACTCGTAGTTTCAAGGGAGGATCTTTGGCTCTCACCAGGAGACAACAAGAAGGAACCCACTCATCATAGTCACTATAGAAGAGATTGCGCTTTGATAGATCTATGATGCATTCATCTGCATCAAGGGTTTCAGATCTTTTTTCAAGATAGAATCGCCAAGAAAACACACTTGCCTTGCCTTCCCTAAGCCCAAGTAATTAGCATCATTTGTCCTTTACAGAAGTGGAGCTTCAACAGTTCTGCACAGAATATCTACCCATCTGGTGTATTTTTTCCTGTTTAATTAGTAAGTGCTACCTTGTTGAGTAAATTTCTAGCGCATATTCTAGGCTATAGCTACGTAATGGACCACAAGGTCTCCAGTGACCTTGTGTCGATTTAATTTTGACAATGTTAAACCGAGCCTGTGCACACGTCTGAAGAGTGAAGCAGGGAAAGTTCTCTATTTATCAACATCCAACAATACAGTACAGGTATGTATTTTTAAGACACAATCACCGGTTAAAAGGAGGTTGAGTAAAACCACAAACTTCAGATGCAGGTTCAGGTGTGTGACAGTATAAGTCACTTAAACTGGTGATAAGGCTCAGGTCACACGGAAGAGTTCAAATAGTTGCAATGGCACAAATATGGTCCACCATAGGAGATCCGATTTAAAATGGATGCAGCCAGAGGAATGATGAAGCTGAAAAGCGGGTACGCTTAAGCAGCGAGGAAGATCACAGCGTCTGGGACCGGAAGAGCTCTTCCGGTCCCAGACGCTGTGCTCGTCCTCTACTCCACCTCCTTTGCCAGCAGGGATGGAAGTATAACCGGCAGAGAGATTTCCGATCTTCATCACTTGCCACCAGCCTGAAGCAGTCTAGGGTTATTCACCCAGACAAAACACGTGTTGGCTGGGCAATCTTCCAAGAATAAAAGAAGAACATATTTAAATTGTGAACCTGTGATTGTGTCTTAAAACGATATACCTGTACTGTATTGTTGGATGTTGATAGATAGAGAACTTTCTCTGCTTCACTCTTAAGACATGTGCACAGGCTCTTTTTCATATGTTTAAGACTTCTGGTCTTTAAGGCAGAGGGTTCTGGGTCAACCCCTTTCTGGACGCACCATCCTACCATTTTTGCTTAAGTGACTCTCTCTTCACCCTGGGCAGGCACCATCAAACTACCTACTCACCAAAACCCTGTTCCTTGCTATAGTAATTTCAGCAATGTGATTATTCCTTGAGTGTCTTCTTCCAGAAATCTGTCATAACATTAATCCTCGTAAAGAGAAGACGACATAACTGCAAAGAGGTGAATCTCCACCAAAAAAGGGTACATCCTCTCAACTGTATGAAGTAAATGTTTTTTGTTTGGTGGAGATGTCCTCAAATACTTCTGCATCAAGAATGTGTCACTAAAATCAGTGGGAAACCCTATTGGGGGCCCTTTGGTAAGATCTCTATCAGCCTGGAAAAAGGCAGGACAACTTTTGCCTACTACTAAGGTGGACGGTGCGGGGACAATGGGCGGAACTTGTAAGTGATTTTGTGCATATGCATACTCACAGTAATTCAAAGGGAGAACCATGGACTCTGCTATCGACAGGAGATAACAAACAAGAACCCACTCGTCAAAGTCTCTACAGAGGAGACTGCGCTCCTATACATCAATGATGCATTCAGGTGCATCAAGGATTTCGGATCTTTTTTTCAAGGTGGAATTGCTGAGAAAATACACTTTCTTTGCCTATGCCAAGCCCAGAAAGTTAGGATCACTTGTACTTTACAGGTGTGGAACTTCAGCTGGGGCACCTGCTATGAAGGGGAGGCTGCATGGCCAATTTCAGCCCTGAGGCCTTATCCCCTGGGATCCACCCCCCTCTTTTCTCACGGTCAAGCACGAGGGGGCAGTGGTCCCCGGAGTTGAATTTGGTTTGGGAGGGGGGCACCATGCCTCCCTCTCTTTATATCACATGGCCAGGCTCTGGTGGATGTGGTCCCTGGGGCCGGAATTGGCCTAGGAAGGGGGCATTCTAATAAATGGCTGTGCCCCAGGGGTTGCAGTTCTTGGGGCCGTAATTGACCCAGGAAGGGGGCTGCTTGCCCCCCTCCATTTTTTTACACAACCGGGCCCTGGGGGATGGCTCCCTAGGCCATAATCAGGCTGGGTTCTAAGAGAGTTGTCTGGACAAGTCAGAGAAGTTGTAGTATTCAGAACAAATTCCAATACGCTGGTTTTATGGTGACAATTCTTTATATATAGGTGTTGTAACTCATTTAAAAATTCTGAGGTGGTTTGCAAAGAGGTAATAAAGAGGCAATACATGTTTCACCCCTGTTAGAACTGGCTATTTCTGGTTGGCTAAGGCTGACGCCAAAGCTAGGCAGAAACTACCATTCTAGTCAGGGCAAGGGAGTCACACGCCAAGATAACCCCTGCTCACCCCCTTGGTAGCTTGGCACGAGCAGACAGGCTTATCCCGGAGGCAATGTGTAAAGCATTTGCGCACGCACACAACAGCAACCAAATCCTAGGCACACCACAAAAGGAACTCCACACAAGGTTATATAAAAATAACTTTTGTATTGTCAAAACACATCAGATAGTAATCACACAATATACATTGTGCCAACTGGCACGGGCAATATTCATAAGGGATTATTTACAGGACAGGGCCACATGGGCCACTGTCAGAATCAACACTTTTAGAACTAGAAATACTGTTAGAAATAGCACTTTGTAGATCATAGAACAATCAGAAGTTTCAGACATGATGCATAGAACATTCAGAGATGTAGGAAAGACACATGATGTATGAACATAAATTCAGCGGTGTAAGGAACAAGACACATGACGCATCAAAACACATTCAGAGGTGCCAGAGAAACACATGATGTTTAAAACATTCAGAGGTGTAAGGGAAGGAAAACACATGATGCATAAAAACACATTCAGAGGTGTAAGGAAAGAAAACACATGATGACTAAAACATTCAGAGGTGTAAGGAACAAGGCACATGACGCATAATCAACACATTCAGAGGTGCCGCACAGGAGAACACATGATGCATAAACTACACATTCAGAGGTGTCACAGGCATAATGGCATAGCACATTACGCATAACTCACATTTGAGCCTAACCAGTAAAAACTACAGTAGGCAATCTCTCACTAGTCCGCGGCTGCAGGCGTGCAGGCAGGCATCTCCGCATTCAGCGTGAGGCTCGCTCCATCATACAGGAGCCCCACGCAGATCCACCGGCTTCCCCTCTCTCTCTGGCAGCTTTCCCTTCTCGGCGGCGGCGGGCGGGGGTTCCGGCCAGGTCGCGCTGAGATTGGCCGGCAGGCCAACCACTTCCGGGTCGCCGCGGGCAGCACGGCGGCCCTTCTCAGGCACGGCAGGCGGGGGATGACTCGATCGAGGGGTAGGCTCCATCTTTAATTAAAAATAATCACCGGCCTCCAGCAAACAAAGCGCTCCCAAGCGCTATAAAGGCAATTACAGCGTTTCCAGTGCTAGGATATGAAAACAGGGCTCCCAAGCGCTAGAAGGACAGATAAAGCGCTCCCAGATGCTTTAGGGGAGAAATGAAGCACTACCAAGCGCTCAGGGGCCAAATCAGCACTCCCCAGCGCTATAAGTAAAATCAAGCGCTTCCAGCTACAACAGGTCATGGGGGGCTGCAAAGAAAGGCAAAAAGGGTCCCAGGACACCCAGGTGCACCCCTCCCCTCACATCAGCATGCTAAACACTCCATTCACCACTGGGGCAGACCCTCCCAGACTCTTGGAGCCAGGCTCACCAGCCAATCATACGCCAGACACAATTTACACAAATATGCCAACTTCTAAAAGTGGCACTTCTACACTAGATACAATCATGCAGCATATATCATTGCGCAGCATTCAATCTCACGAGTTCGCACATACCAAACTCGACCCTGCACTCCCCACACATCAGGAACTACCATGGGCATACATATTCCCCATTCATTCCTATGGGAGGGCAGGTCACTCACCACACATACACAGAGAGCTCACACACTTTACATTGTACCACAGTGAAAAGGTGTGCAGAGGCCTAAAATCACCAACACCAGGTCACAGAAACAGGCTAGGAAAAAGCAAAAAAGTCTCGGGGTGAACCTGCCAAAAGGGCCGGGTCCAACAACCCCTTTACATGGCCATCCGTCCTGGGGCTTCCTCAGGTCTGTACATATAAACATGACATATTGAGATGTAGTTTCAAAGCCCAGTGCAACATATCATTAGGCATAGGCACTTCATAGTAACAGAAACAAATCAGAAATATAAAATAAGATTGAAACACAACATAATCATAAGCATAAACATATACCAATACAGAAAACATGTACGAGTGAGAGCAAGACACACATGCAGAGATTAATAAAGCAAGAAAATAAATCATTCTCACCAGATACATTAAATGACTATTGTATGATGACAATTCAAAATATGAACATTTGAGGAGTTTGATAAGTACAAAAGATCGAGGAAGGTTAAAATATATCAAGGAGACAGAAAATAATGACCAATCATCACATGAGGATAAGCAGAGAGAAGGAATAATTCAATACGTTACACTGACAAAAAGACACGTTGAGGACGAAGGAAAATCGAGTATGAAGATCAGTGGAAGATTAGAGAAAGTGACGGGGTAATGATTATCATTATCGGTGCGGTCGGCAGTACGTATTTGGATCAGTTGTTTGTATGCGTTATTAGAACATTGGAATGTTGGGAGCTCCATTGCAGACAATGGAGTGCTCCCTGCTTCTACGGGCCGGTAAAGAGCAACATTCCAATGTTCTACAAAGGCTTCTCGAAGCTCGAGGGGATTTATATCCCCTCAAGCTTCGAGAACCCTTTGTTTAATTTGTTAGAACATTCTGCCCTCTAGTGGCAGAATGCTCTAATAGCCTTATAGCCCTTCGTAGCGGGCTATACCGGCAATTAAATTCCAGCTGTCTCGTTAAAGTCCCTCGCCTTCGGCTCGGGCCTTTAACGATTCAGCGGGCCTTTAATAGCCGGTATAGTCCGCTACGGCGGGCTATAAGGCTATAATAATGCTTAGACAGGATCAGAGCAGGGGGGTGTTAGCAGTTAAGATGGTTGTATTTTGTGAAAGCAAGTTAGGGAAATTACCATAGTGTGTGCAGAATGTTGATTGATGTTGTCATTGCAGGCAGTTGAGGAGACCAGAAAGGAGAGGGGGGGAGGAATGTTTTGAAAAAACACGAAGGTAAAGAAAAGGGTGAGGTGAAATACAGCGTGATCAATCATAAATATACATGCGGATCAACAAGTCGCATTATGTTATCAGGGAGGGCAGCTTGTCAACATTATGCAATACATCGTGATAATTCATTATGTAATATACCAAACATCATGCAGCATTTATTTATATCAAGAAGGGCGGCATGTAAACAAGGGTGATAGAGCGGTAATTTCATCTGGTAATTTGTCAATGCAAAACCCTCATGCTACCTCTATTATACCGCTAAAAAAGGTGTTGGTCCCTTTACACCATGTATTACCTTCAGGAGACTTTAAATAAACCTGAACATTCAAAAATGCAATTAATATTTAAGCCAATAAAGAGAGTTGTTGAGCATTTTAAAGGGTTTTATTTTCTAGTCAAATTTTTCTCTGACCCTTTATTCATTAGTAAAATATCAATCAGGTTACAGAATTTGGAAAACAGGAAAAATAGCATTAATACAGAACACATTACAACGCAAAATATCAGTCAAAACTCTTAAAGAATTTCGAAGAAAAATAGTCTTGCAAAGCTAATCAATAATTAAATAGCTGGCAAAAATCTCCCTTAAAGAGAAATACATGCATAAGACAAATACATCTTTTCAGACCTAATTAATTAGTGAAAGCATAAACTTAAAGTTTAGCATCTAATTCTATCTTAATCAGCTGCACTCTCTGTTCTGTCTGTGTCTAAAGAGCAAGCAGCCCCTCCTTCACCAAACCTCAAAGGAATGTGGCCTGCAGTGCCAAAATATGACGTGCCAGGACTCTCTGAAAAAAAAAACATGAATAAGGAAAACGCTCGCCTCTGACTCTCCTCAGAAGCAATTCTCACCCCAAGCTCTCCCGCAACGTTCTCGTACCTAACCCATAGAATGTCTGGTCTAATCTGTTCCTTCTCTCAAGAGCTCACACGCCCCCTAAATCCTAATGAGCCTAGAAGCCAAAATGAGCAAAAAGCCAGCTGAGCTAAAAGAAAGCCAACCACGCCTCCAGAGAGGTCATTATTTATATTCTAATTCTTGGCAAACTGCATAAAATGTTGCATCTTCAGAAAAAAACTTGTACTTGATTGGTCAGCCACGATGGCATGAGGTTAACACAAGAAGCATACATGAGTAAATACATTTTATAAGTTTGCAACATTTGCTAGGAAAAATGTTTCTTTCTAATTATCTTCCTTCCTTCCACAGCCCAGGCTAGAAGGATACTTTAGTTAATTGGTACATTGGCACAATCACAAGAATGTACAAAGTTCAAGGTGGCCTTGACTCCTTCGTGGTTTGAGCTGAGCTGACACAGTTTTGCGCCTGCTCTCTTCTTTTTGATGCACGTCATAGCCTTGTTGGATTCACAGGCAGACATGTTTTCTTAGGCCCCAAAAATAAAACAAACACAAAAGAGAATATTAATGTCATGTAAATCAGCCCATTATGTTTCCCTCCCTTATACTAATACCCCTTATAAATGATTACCTAGCCAAGCTATTAGTTTCAAGCAGCTTTTCTATTATTTATGACAACATGCAAAATAAATGTGCAATGTGCAACATAGCATTATTATGCATTTAGTGTAAATTTTAAAAGCACACACAGTAAATACAGCGCATACAGTTATTACAGCACACACAGCAACATGCTTTAATGTTTTAGATATCTTTTCATGCAAAAAACATTTAGCCCCATGTGTAGTGTTTGGTGCATTTGTTAATTTACACACATTATAAAAAGAGGTGTTTTAAACCAAAAATGTTTATCAAAATATGCAACTGGCCAAAGTCTTTTAAGACAGGAATAGTGAATTTAGATTGCAAGGATGAGCTGGGAAAAGAGAAACATATTCTATTAATCTTCAAAGCTAAAAAGGCCAATTTTCTCTACACTGCAAAAACACATGTAAATTTAGCACAATCATTTCAGACTGACTAGGCCTTAGTTTCATATTTTCATGTGCCATGTTTTTAACTTGCACCAACATGTGTGTGTCAATTTTAAATGCAGTCTGTCTGATTCACAAAAATAAAACAATGCCTGACTGCAGATGAAATCTGCTCCATCAATCCACCCTTCTTATGATTCAAATCATAATAAAATGATTTATAATTCATCACACTTATTTCATTTCACTAGTGACATTTCTTATTGCAAAAGCTGAGCATATAACAATTGTACTTCTATTTATAAGGCAAACACAAATTTGGTCTGTAATCAGATCATATATATCCAAGCTCAAATGTTTTAGTGCAGAGTTCTGTAAGTAGCTTCTTGGAACAGTTAGTCTTCTTTAAAATAAGTAACTGAAATAATAAAAGGAGAATTCAGCAGGACAGTTTCAGCATTTCTTTGCTCTTTGTCATCATCTTGACATCAGAATGGCTCATACAGTGTGGCATTCTCTACCTTTTCCATGCAAATTAGACTACTTAGGTGCTGAGAAACTGTGACAGAGCACCATCAATCCTTTGCACTTGTTCAACCTAGGCCTTTCACTCTTAATTTCACTTTGATCAGACTCAGATGTTTCACCACAGGATCTCTCAGATCAAAGCTGTTGCACCATCCATTATGCAGTTCTTGTGTAGCAGCTGCAATCTGGTGAGAAACTGCACACTGTACATCATCCAGACCTACACAGCAATGGCTAGTGTTCTCATCAGTGTTTTCCACAAGTGCATTTGCATATGTATTTTCAAGCCACTTTGGTGTTGCTGAAAAACAGTCTTTTGCAAAAGGTAACTCAGCGCCGCCATTGTGCTGTTTTATTATGCTTGACATTTCAGGCAGATAGCTACAATCCATTCCTTGTCCAATCTGTTGTTCTGCACTCATTACTTTTTGTGACCTCATTATGATCTGACTTCAGAGAAACTGGCAATCTATACCTGGGCATAAGTCTTTGCAATAACACATTTGCCACTATGCAGTTGTCACTTTTCTCAAAAACAGCTCTGATACAATCCTGTTGTGCTGCTTCAAAAACATTTTCTTGGGCCTCTTTTTATTTGATTGTGAAGATTCCATTGAATATATATGCTAACAGAACACAAATTTGTGCAACTGAATTAGCATTTCTCTCTCCCATGACAACAGTGAATCTCATTTGATCAGATATACAGCATGTTATGGTAAGGGCAATCAATTTCGAATTTTGGGCTGAAACCCATGAAGCTTTGGAAACATAATGCATAAGGAGCACAGTATGTGCTGCTTTTAATGTGTCACCTTTCAAAAATGGGCCATCTACAAAATGGACATTGTTGGGCTGACTCAGACGTTCATCCTTAAAGTCTGATTTTGGTTTTATGCATATTTTCATGATATTTAGACACTCATTTTCAGTTTCTTTTTTTTTTTTTTTTGTATCCTCATCTGCCCGACACACGTCCCTTAGATGCGAGAGGAACCAACCAATCATCTCACTGCCTCTGGGAGCAAGACCCTGAAGATTGAGCCGCTTCACAACTTGGCAGAGAGTTTTATGAATTGATAGGAACAACCGTGCATCTTATGACGATGTCTCAAAGCAACTTAGTGCCAAAATATTCAGTATATATATGTCGGAATCTGGGCAGGCCACCATACTGAACTTGAGTGGATGGGCTTAATCATCGGATATTGGGGGAAAAAAAAAATACCCCAAAGAAAAGGACCTCATTTCCACTCTGTCAAAAGTTTCCAAAATGTGAGATTCTGAGCTCTACATGATCTTCTCAGATCTACTTTTGAGGTTTCATATAATGAGTTTAACCATCCTGAGTGGGTGGGAGGGGTGGTGTCCACCCAGTACATACATATCTGCCGTCTTGCCAGCAGGATGGCGTAAAACAGAAAGGATCGTGCTGCCCCAGTTATGTTCTGGTCTACCCCAAGGATGACAAGAGATAAAGAAAAGGGGATATCGATTTGAATAATCGAGTCCAAAGTAGCTTTAATCTCTGTCCAGAAAGTAGCTAAATGGGGGCATTCCCAGAACATATGAGTGTCAGATGCTGAGGGGAGTTTGCATTTGTTACAACATTTCCCCTCATGAAATTTGGACAGACGTAGGGGAGTGAGATAAGCCCGATGTAAAGTGAACAGATGGTTTCGTCTAAGCCAAGCGGGTTTTACCAATTTATATAAAAGGGTGAAAGATTCTGTCCAACTGTCCTCCTCTATTGCCGCAATTTCTCTCCCCCAAAGCTGTTTTGGAAGGTGGGACTCCCCATCTATCTCCTCAAGTATAGACCAATACCAACAAGCCACCTCTTTGCCTCCTATCTGTTTTCCGATTAGCTGTTGTTCTAAAGGACTAATTCTCCCGATATTAGGGACTTTCCTGTTCAATTCTCTGGCCCAACTGCTGATTTGTATATATTTGAATCTTGACAGTGTCAACCCTACTCTTTCCCTAAGGGCTTCCCACGGTATCAGGGTGCCTCCACCAAGTAGGTCCCCCATCTAGCAATCCCAGCTGTTAAAAGAGGGGTGGCCAGAGAGTCCTGTAGGCATGGTGGAAGCCCGGGAGAGTCCCAAATTGGTGCATGATTTGAATAATACGCCAACCCCACTCTGCGCTTAATTTGTACCCAAGTCTTCAATTGTGTTAATAGAATCTTTAACCTCACCTTCTTGAAAAACTTTTGTTCTCCGAACTTGAAAAGAAACCCATCCAATGGAAGGTTTGCCCCTACCAACATTGCTTTAAATAACTTTCCATTTGAGGTAAAGTCTGGTGTCTTCAGAAGCATTCTCGAATGGGAAAGCTGAAACGCCCAGGAATAGTACTGAATATCTGGGAGGGCCAGACCACCTTTTTCCCTCCTCCTCCTCAATTTTTTCCAAGCCAACCTTGTCGCTTTGTACCCCCATATGAAAGAGTTTATTTCTTGTTGACACTTAAGAAGTTGTTTGGAGTCAAAAGCAATGGGAATTGCATTAAAGATAAAGGTCAATTTCGGGAGGATGGACATCTTTACAATATTAACCCTCCCATAAGTTGATAGTCTAAGACCAACCCAGGATCTTAAAAGGGCCCTACACTCTTTGGCAACCAAGTCTAAGTTTGATTTTGCTAGATCGTCAATATCTTGTGTGATTTTAACTCCAAGATAACGTATTGCGTGTGTTGAGGGCGTCACCCCCACACCCGGATTGGCAATATTCCATGTCATCAACTCGGTCTTATCGGCATTAATGTCGTAGCCTGAAATACCTCCAAATTCTTTGGCTTTTTCGACCACTACGGGGAAAGCATTTGCAGGGTCGCTGGTGTATATTACGATATCGTCAGCATATAGGCCAACTTTCCTTTCCCATCCACCGAATTTAAATGAGGAAATTCTTGGGTCGTCCCTAAACGATTGTGCAAGTGGCTCAATGTATATATTAAATAGTAAGGGGGACAGGGCCCTGTCTTGTACCCCTAGTGATCCGGAAGGGCTGAGTACACACAGCATTCACTATGATACTAGCACTGGGGTTTTGATATAAGAGTCCAATTGATCTTCGAAAATATGGACCAAATGCAAATTTCTTCATAGTTTCAGCTAGGTATGTCCAATTTACCCGGTCAAACGCTTTAGTTGCGTCAAGGGTCATAATGGCCAAAGGAAGGGAAAAAGTAGAGGCAATGTCCACTGCCCCGATCAAATCATATGTAAGGTCCGAAAGTTGTCTACCCTTTATAAAACCCTTTTGGTCAGTATGACTAATCGACCCAACCTCACGTCCAAGTCTGTTTGCCAGCACAGCCGCAAAGATCTTGTAATCACTGTTTAAAAGTGAAATTGGCCTATATGAACCGCATTTGGCTGGATCTTTCCCGGGTTTTGGAATCAAGACAATAGTCGCCTCCCCCCAAGATTTCGGAGGAGCCACACCATTTATTAGGATGTCGTTAAAGAGTCTTGTCAGTACCGAAACTATTTCCGGGGCTATAACCCGTAATAATTCGCCAGGGAGGCCATCCGGGCCTGTTGCCTTGCCCCTCTTCACCTTTTTAATGCTTTCCTTCACTTCTTCTTCTGAAATAGGCCTATCAAGACGCTCGCTTTGTTCGGAGCTAAGAGTGGGAAGGGTGGGAACCATCTAAGATTTGAAATGGGGTCCTCCAAAATTTCTTCCTTGTATATTTTTTGAAAAAACTCCAAAAATGCTTCCCCAATATCTTTAACAGATGTTCTTTCACTTGCCTCTCCATCTACCATGATATGTTTTATATGTTTTTTTGCCTGGTCCGATTTAATTTTCCACGCTAGGACCTTACCTGCAGACTCACCATATTCAAAGTTGGAGATTTTACTTGCTTCCCATTTTAGGGCGACCCTTTCTTGAAGGATGTTATCTAGCTTTTCTTTTTAACCCCTTACGTTGTTCTTGCTCCATATTGGTTCCGATTCCAGTGCCAATATGTTGGTCCAATAATGCAATGTTCCTTTCAATGCTATTGATCTTAGCTTTGTAGATTTTCCCTCGATAAGATGCCCTATTAGTTATGTAGCCTCTCATATAAGCTTTAAAGGCTTCCCATACTATGTTTAGCTGGGTGGAATTAATATTTGTATCCATGAAAAGTTTTGTTTCGTGAATGAGAAGGTCTGTTTCTTCTTCTTCTAGAAGAATAGTGCGGTCAAATGACCACAAGGACTGAGAGATTTGCTGGGCCGATTGCAAACTAAAAACAATGGCGGAATGGTCCGATAAGTGTGAAGGTAAATACGTTACATCCTTAAGGTGGTCTCTAAGTGAGTAACTAAAGAGGGCGTAATCAATCCTTGATTTGTGATTATATTTATAGATGTGGTATGATACCCCAAGTGCCCTACCAGCTCTCTCCCTCCATGGATCTGCCAATCCGAGTGTCGACATAACATCCCCCAACACCTGCCTGGATTTTTTAAAGGTTAATGCCCTTGAATTAGGGGATTTATCCAGCTTTGGGTTGAGTACCAGATTAAAATCTCCCATCCAAATTATCGGACCTTGTGTTGATAGTAACTGGTTCTGGATTTTAATCAAATATGAGGGGTCATCCTGATTAGGGCCATAATAACCAACCAAATTGTATATACTATTATCTAAACTGACCCTAGCGTATAGCCATCTGCCACTTAAATCTTCCTCATATGCAAGAATCTGGGCTTTGATTTGCTTTTTGAAGATGATTAATATACCACGAATATTCGCATTATGATTAGTGCAAATATAACTGTCAACCCATCTGATTTTACTCAGGATTTCCTTCACTTCATTTTCAGTTTCATCACAAACCAATTCAATTGCTGACATTTCTGTGAAGTTAGGGTCAAAGGACATTGGGCAATACATCACAGACCTTTGAACACATTCATCTTTTTCAATAGGCAATGAGAGAGCGCAGCCCTCCCTCTCACTGCAAATTGGTGTATCTTCTCTCAAATAAACTTTCATTCCTAGTGCTGGGGCGCAACATTTTTTCTCTTTCAACTCTCGGAATGCTTTTGTGCAATTGTTGTCCAGTGAAAGCGGATCAGACACACCCTTGTGTGTGAGCCTCAGTAAAAGCTTAGCCACCAGGGAAAGGTTTAGTAACCACTCTCTACAGCAGTTAACTATTCCCAAACAATTCCTGATTTCTTTCTGAATTTGAGGTGGATTCATCTTGGAAATTATTTCCACCCTCTCTGGTAACACCTTTCTACCTCCCTTTCCAATTTTGTGTCCCAGGCATTCATTTTCTTTTTGACAGTGTTCCTGACTATTCTCATGCAATGGCACTGTGACATGAACTTGGCAAAAATCAATAAAAGTAAGCCATTCTTCAGCACATGGTACGTGAACAAATATATTGGCTGGGTTCGGTACCACAGGACAACATGGAAAAAATATGCTTTTAATCTCCTGCACTATTCTATTCTTTTCATTTATTTTCTGTGAACCTGTGATCAGAAAGTCATACAAACTTCCAATCAATTCCATCAAAAATCCTTTTATTGGTAACATTCCTGCAACTGATGGTGTTCCTGAATACATGTCATTTGGTTCTAATTTTAATAAAACATGTTATGCACATTTTATTAATGTGGCATCCTTCTCTTTAAACTCTCCTATTTCTGTGTTTATTATTTTTTCCAAATCAGAAGGTAATTTTTCAATTGTCTTTACTGAAAATAATGTTACAGCTGTCTCTTGTTGGGCCATTTTAAAATGTACATCCTCATCAGGAATCTGAAAATTAACATTATCTGGTGTACAGTAATCTGTGCTGTTTAATTTGCAAAACAATTGTTTTTCTGCTAGGCCTGAGTCACAGACAACAGTTTTGCAATTTTCCTCAAATGGGCCTAATTTTGGTGCACATTCTTCTAAAACTGTGTTTATAATTTCATTCTTTAAAACTCCTGCAGCTAAATCTGAACTTTCCACTGCCATCAGAATGGACTTGGCAAATTCAGAAGTGTGAGGGTTAAAACTCTCATTTGCAAACACAGCAGCCTGTTGGACTGGATTCTGATTTTGTCTCCGGAAATAATTCACATTTGCTCTGGACAACTTATTTAAATCAATTTTAGCATTTTCCAAATTTTGTGGGACCATCTGTGCTTGGAAAATTCCTGCCATTGGTATCTGTTTCTGAACTGACATTTGCATTTGCTTAACTGGCATATTTTGCACCTGCATTTCTCTATGTTTTTGTGCATCATGTTTAAATTTATATTTCTTCTTCCAATGCTCAAATCTGTCATAAAGATGGAAAAAGGACACGTTTTCCAGAAGTACAACATCCATACCTGAATTTGCACAAACCAAAACACCTTTACTTCCATCATGTGTTCTTTTACTCTGTACCCAATCAACATCTTTTGCTGGCGCTCTGTACTTCAGGAAAGTAATCACTGCCATGTGTTTCTCCATAACAGAAGATGATGGTGCATTCATGCAAACCCTTTTCACTGTATCCTCACCTGGCCTTTGAACAACTTTAGATTCAAACCACAATTTAGTCTGCATGGCAATGTAAAAGAACATTTCCAAATTAATTCACAACTCTTACTATTTCATCAAATCCATCACCTTGTGGGTACCACAGCATAAGTTTGTCTCTCAATTGTGGGAATGTGTTCAGAAATACTGCAAGTTCACTTTTATTCTGTGGCATATGAACATGCACTTCTCCCACCTTTTCTCTCAATGAGTAAGTAAACGCTTCTCCCTCATTCTGCTTATTATGTTTCTCAACTAAATGTGGTGGCTTCTTTTCCTTATTCATTTTCCTTGCTAGGTCTGGTGGTTTCTTTTTCTTCTCATGTTTTCTTGCCCACTTTTCTCCTTATTGCTCAAACCCATTGCATTAAAAAATATATGTTATTTCTGCAATGTGCAATTGTATTCCTGAAGAACACATTTTCTCATTTGCTTCATAATCCATATGTACCCTAAAACCTTTCTGGAATGGAAAACTTCCTGAAACATCAGTTTCATATTTTTGAGCCAAATCTGTCAGTCCATTATGTGTAGTTAATGCACATGCAGCTGTTTCCTTACTCAGGGAAATTAATTATTTTTCCTGACACTGGTTCACATTTTCATTATTTAAACAGCAGGGACTGTTAATTTCTCCATGTTAAAATGTTGAATTTAAAACACTAACAGGTAGATTCATCAAGCTAAATTGCGCTTGCAAAGGGCCAGATTCTGAGAATCTGGCCCTTTCCGAGTGCAATTTTTGCATTTGGGATTCATCATCCCAAATGCAAAAATCGCTATTTGCGAAATCGCATATTTGCGTGGAATTGGATTTAAGGAATCTCTATTAGAGATTCCTTAAATGCAATTCATTAACCAAATTGAAATTGCGAATTGTCAATATTTGGTCGCTATTTACCACGAAGTCTGACTTCGTGGTAAATTGCGAAAAAATAGAATAAAGCACTTTAGTGCATTTTTCTCTGTTGCATGTTACACACACACATGTACTTTGGACATGTGTGTGCTCAACACCTGTGTAATTTTGCATTTCAGGGGTGCTACAGGGTGTCCTTTGGACACCCCTGGCACCCTTGAAATCGCTATCTTATTTGCGATTAGCTAATTGCTAATCGCAAATAAGGAATGTGTAGGAATCGCAATTTATTTTGCGATTCCTACATGAATCCCGTTTTGCGAGTCTGTAATAGCGATTCCTTATGAATCGCTATTAAAGACTCGCAAAATGGGTCTTTCATGAATCTACCTG
Organism: Lissotriton vulgaris; assembly: GCF_964263255.1. NCBI lineage: Eukaryota > Metazoa > Chordata > Amphibia > Caudata > Salamandridae > Lissotriton > Lissotriton vulgaris. The sequence goes on from NC_141689.1 coordinate 1,781,783,478, forward strand.
TAAGCTGTTTCTCTTTTTCATGGCCTGTGTTAATATGTTCTCCCATGTTCTCTATATTTTTAATCACAGCTGCTTCCTCAAAGCAGGTTTGAAAAATCCCATTATCAAATATATTTATTATATCCTGGGCTGCAGATGTTCTAAATACCATTTTTCCCTCACCTTTTATTGCTTGTTTTAATTTCTGTTCAATAATCTGTGAATTTTTAGTTTCTGAAATAAACTCTGCCATAATCATTCTTCTGCAGCTCTCTGAACCTTTTCAGTAGGGACCATAATAATTGGGACAGTCATAATGTTTCTAGGCATTATCTGTGCATCTGCAGTTTGTAATTCTTGGACTGAATCAAGCACATTGAAGCAGTAACACCTGGAGGTATCACTGTCAGTGCTGAATCAACAGGTTATGGGTCAGTCAGAAATGTCTGCACAGTTCTCTCAATCTGTGTTTTTCTCTGTTCAACAGAAGCAGTAGCCACTGCAGTAATTACTAGTGCACTATTTTCAGTATTTTTAATGGGAACCACATAAAGGGGTGGACACTCATTTAACAATGCATCTATTATTTCATCCCCTGAATTATGATTTATTTGAAGCTCTTTATCATCACTAATTCACTTCTCCTGAATTTGGTGCTTAACCTTTTTATCCTCACTTGCTTTCTCTCTTGCCGTCTTTTCCCACAGGCGTAAGTCCTCAAATTGTGCAGCTTTAGATGGTGTCTTTATTTCACATAACACTTCCCTTAATTTGTCAATAATTTGCAATTCAAAAGTACCATCTTTTGGAAACCTCAAAGCATCCTCTTTTTCAGTAATCTTGCACCATTGGTGAACCCACATACATGTGTTTTGTCCCAAACTGGTAGACATAAAATGCACAGGTGTTCCTTCAGGAACATCACCAATAAAAAAGGAATTTTTCACTTTCCCTCCTAACAGCTTCTTTAAACCTTCAAACATTTTCATTTTTGCAATGGTTCAATGCAATTTCTTTTTTCCACAGCTATCATTCTCAATTTTAGTCAGTTTTACTCCTACCACTTACCCTCCCCAAAATCTTACTGCAATATTTCTCTTAATCAATAACTCTGCTAGTAACATAAAAACATTTGCTACTCTGCCTGTTCCACTAAATAAAGAATAGATTTATATTCACTGCGAGTAACACATTCTGCTTACGCTTTACAAAGTAAGACCTTCCGTTTACTCTTCAAACACTACAGGTAAATCCCTTCCGCTTACCTTTCACTCAAGCTCAGAAGAACCTGCTATTCCTTTGGACTAACCCTCGCTAAGATATTCCAAGACCAAAGTTTCACCAGCGAACCCTTTTGTTGTCAATCACGCTCAGAAGAACCTGCTACCCCTTCAGTGTGACCCTTTCTAGGTGATATCAGACCAAAGTTTCACCAGCGAACTGTTTGCTGTCACTCAAGCTCAGAAGAACCTGCTACTCCTTCAGTGTGACCCTTTCTAGGTGATATCACACCAAATTCTAGGTGCCGTTCGCAGGCGAAGACATTTGGGAGCTCTGTGTGACATTTTTTTCTACCTGACCGGGCTTTTTGTAAAATCCCAGCTGAACTTGAACCCTTGCCGATTTGTGGCTCTGCCGCTGTTTATCTTTCCAGTGCAGGACTGCGAGGACCAGCTTGCCTAGCGGCGTGTAATCTGCCGCAGCTGGGGCCTATTCCTTCCTTCATTTTTCATCTATTTAGACACGCCTACAGTCGCCGCACGCGGGACGCGCGCGGGTGGCCGCCGGGCGAAGCCCGGGCCAAGGGCAGGCCCATTTAAGCCCGTTAAAGACCGAGTGAGACCAGACCGGGCCCCCCTCCAACCTCTGATTTCGCATGATTTTGTATGTATGTGAACTCTCTTCTTAATTTAGTTATATTTTAACTGTATTGACTTGCCATTGCCCATTGTGTTCATCAATTCACTATGTCTACACGTGGGAGTAGGAGCAAAACTGCTGCGGGGGGGGGACTTTGCTAACAGGCACGCTTGACAACTTTATCACAAGGGCAAACTCATTTATAAACCAAGGTATTACCCTTATGGAGCGCAGAGTGTCCCAAGATCTTGCTTTGGCAAAAAGATCGTCTATAGGTCACTTTGCATTAGCTAAAACCCCTGAGCAGGTCAGGGAAGCGGACCGTTTAGCAGTGTACGCTGTTGTGCATAGTTTGCCAAACACCGTGGATCTGTCAGTGACCCATTTATTATCCGACTCTCAACTAAGTTCGGAATTAGAAAAGACCCCTGAATTAGTCATTAATATTACTTCGGATGACATAAGCACTAGTCAGTTGAGGGGAAGAAGGGAGGGCGCCATTCCCAAAAAATCCAAGACAAAAAATGCGAAGGTAACCGACCCACATAAAAAGTCAGGGGGGGGGATCCGACCAAATCCTACATACAGGGAATGATCAATCTCGTATAGTCGTGATAAAGGAGGCAACGAGTACAGGAAATGCAGAGGCCTCAGTTAGTCCGGTTGGGGATAGTGTAAATGATGAGGTTGATAGCCTACTCCTCTCAAAAATGGGGGAGCTTCTCAAAAATTACCTCTCCCCGATTGAGACAAGAATAATACACATAGAAAAACAGTTAGTCGATCCATGTGTACTGTCCAAGAATCCAAAAATTCACGGGGCATTAAAAGCAGGGGATAACAAACCTAGCAACCCCAAACCTGCAGATCAAGCAACTAAAAATCCACCGGCCCCAATGGCTAGCACAAAATCAAAGGCTACTATAGCCCCAGTGAAGAAGGTCGCAGACAAACCTAAAGACCCTGCTGCGACTATCAGACAGAGGGTAAATTCATCTAGGGCCCCCACCTTGCACCCTAAAGGGAATGAGAATAAGGGCGCCCCAGACAGGAGACGAGTGGTCAATCTTCCCCCTGAGGCAAGTTCTTATGTGGTGGTCAGGACGGGGGTCCCAGAGCTAGCAGACGCTGTGGAGGAACCTAGCTGGTTTTTAAAAAATAAGGTCCAACATTGGCTTAATCTAAATCGGCCATTACCGCCTCATTGTTTGAGTAAGATCCTGATGGTACGTAGAGTGCCATGGGTGGGGCATGAGAGGAAAACCACACAGGGCGACTGTGTCCTGATTAACTTTGAGGATCCACATACGGCCGAATACATATGCTCATGGAGCATGCAAGGCAGGTATGATGGTATAGAAACTAAAAGACTCTCTTTCTTCTATCCCCCAGGAGCTGTTCTAACCAAGATTTCGACTTTGATGGGCATTGGCGTAGAGTAGGGCATCAAGATTGTGGTGGAGCTTGGGAGGAGTGGGGGGGTAAACCTACCAGGGACTTAGCTTTCAGGGATAACTGGGGAGGAATCCCGTTAGTCAACAGGTTCAGCTGTCTAGAGATGGTCGACTGACGGTCACCAACCAATGGATTTCCGAAGAGAGGGTGGGTGTGCTCTACCACGCCTACCAGTAGAGTAGAATGGGCTGATAATGGTAATATTAATATCATACCCGTGGTAAGGGACAAAGATAAAACTGTAGCCCCCATTACATTTTGCCCAATAGCTAAGGAGATAGATAGCCCTGACACTATAGTAACAAATCACATCAGAGATGATGAAGGAAAAGTGTTGATCCAGCTTAATCACTCAGGTGAAGTAGTAGGGGGCACAGACGATAGCACTGTACCTGTGGACCAAACAGATGGTAAACTTAAGGTTGTTCCATCAATATTTGCCTTAGGAACTCCACGGGTTGATCAAAGGTGATGGATGGCCTTAATATCGTGGAATATAGCGGGCTTGTCAAGCAAAGTAAAGGATCCTATTTTCCTAGCATTTATAGACAACTATGATATAATCTGCTTCCAAGAGTGCTGGGAACAGTCTGAGATACATTTAAACGGCTACCACACTTATTTTTCTCCAGCACAGCAGACTAGTAGGGGCAGGTGCGCAGGTGGTTTATGCACTTTTATATCTAACACAGTCAATTTGACAGTAAAGTGTTTAACCAGTAGGGGAAACCATTATTATCAGGCACTCTCACTTTTGGCGGGAGGAAACCAGTACATCACCCTGATAAACCTTTATAATAATATCCCAAGGGATGAGCAAAAAAGGGTTCTGGAAGAGTTGAACAATGTTTTATGCAGTGAAACTGGACCTGAGCAAGAGGGAAGGTGTGCCATAGTGACGGGAGATTTTAACTGCCATCTTTGTCCCCATAGTAACAGAGATACATGTGGTATGGTCAACCTCAAGGGAGATCCCTGTACTCACTTTGAGCATTCCATGCTCGGGAACCTGTTTAACAACTTACTATTTGAGTGGGACTTAGGCTTGCAAACAAGCTCTGTAATCCCCAGGTTAATTTTCAAACCACATTTAACGGACGGGGATCACAGTCTGTTATTGATTATACTTTGGTCACCACAAGCTATCATTGCAATGTCCTGTCATTTAAAACAGAGGACATCGTACTTAGTGATCATTTCCCGATTAGTTCAAAGTTTGGGAGGGGGTACCCAACGCAGTTGAAAACTTATACAGTCATGGGATTTTTCTGAACAGAACTAATGGTTATTCATTAAAATGGAGCAAGGTTGACCCTAAAAGTTTCTTGCATTGCTTAGTAATGGACCACCTCTCTGATTTTATGACTTGCCTTGCGGATAATCCTAATCCAACTGAGGTCATTGCAGCTTTCCAGAAAATCACTTTGCAAATCTGCAGCAAATTAACAGGGACTGCACGGGAAGGGGTGAGACACAAGGCTGAGGGCTGGTTTAACTCTGAGTGCAGCAAGGCACACTCTAACTTAAAACAAACCCTACAAAAAGTGCCTATAAATATGCTTGAGATAAGGACTGCCAGAGCAAATTATAAATCTGCTGTGCAGAAATGGAAAAATGAACTAAAGGAGGCTGCCTGGGAAGCTCTGCTTAAGGCATGTTCCTTGAGAGATAACACTGCCTTCTGGAGAGCAGTACATGCGCCCTTCTTTCTTGAGAAGAGATGTGACCAGATAGAGATTGCCATAGAGGAGACTGTATGGGTCAATCATTTTACTGAGCTTTACAAGAAAGATGACCTGGTTAAAATGGAAAGTCCCAGCCCAGATCAGATGGTAGCCATAGAATCTGTCCCCCCTGTTTTCTTTCCATTGGAGATAGTTTTTTCCATATCAGAGGTGGAATTGGCCATTATACACAGCTCAGACAGCAAAGCACCGGGACCAGATGGTATTCCAATTGACATTTATAAGGATAATATCACCCTATGGGCACCGCTTTTGACAAATGTGCTCAATAGTTGTAATAATAAAGGTTTCTCTTCCACTTGGCAGGATGCGATAGTAGTGCCCATTTTTAAAAAGGGCGACCGAAATGACCCGAAATGTTATAGGCCCATTTCGCTGCTTGACTCCTTAATAAAAGTAGCAGGCAGAGTTCTATTAAACAGATTACAGGCATGGGCCAAGGACAAAGGCATACTATCTAAATTCCAGTATGGGTTCAAGCCAGGCTTAGGTACTATCGAACAAGGACTAAACCTTGCAATATTAATAAGTAAATACATGGTGGCAAAAAAGGGCAGCTTATTTATGACGTTTGTTGACCTTAGCTCAGCATTTGATTGTCTGAGTCATGATGTTTTGTGGGACACTTTATCATGCCTTGGGGTTGATGTCAACATTCTTAATTTTCTTAAAGAATTATATAGAGGCGCAGGGGCAAAGGTGCGCTATGGTAAGAAAGGCGAATGCACAGCAAAGTTCCCAATAATGAAAGGCGTCCGTCAGGGCTATATTTTGGCACCCTTTCTTTTTAATCTTTATATTACCAGTGTGGCAGACCATCTACTTAAACTAGACGCGGACTACCCTCAAATTGATGGTGTTGCAGTCCCTATTTTATTGTATGCTGATGACACGGTTATCATGGCAAGAACCCAAATAGGCCTCCAAAAGGCGCTAGTTAGTTTCTCTGTATACATGGGATCTAGGGGCCTTAAGATCAACATTGGGAAATATTTTACCATGTGCTGCTCATCAAAAAATAAGGTTTCTTGCAACACTTTTTTAGATCAGTCAAAGATAGGAACCACCAGTACTTTTTCTTACTTGGGGGTTGTTTTTAATAAAAAAGGAACCTGGACTACAGCTATTACTACAAGGAATCTAGCTTTTTCACGCGCTATTGGCGCATTAAAACAGTTTGCCAATAAGCTAGGAGGTAGGCCTACACGCATTTTGCTTGTTATGTATAAAGCCAACTGCGTGTCAACTGCTATATACTGGGCTGGCATTTGGGGCATCGCTAACTGTCAGGATATCAAAGCCAAGGAAAATGCTTTTCTCCGATACCTATTAGCTGTCCCTAAGTCCACTTCAACCCATGTTTGCCACAAGGAACTCGCTCTGGTCTACATATCGGATTTAATTAGGATTAGTCCAGGGCTGCTCTGGCACAAGATATGGACTTCTACTGAAACTGTTTTTAATGGGGCGATCATTGCGGACTGCATGAAACTTGAGGGGTCCAAAAACATCCAGTGGCTCTCCTACATTAAGGATTTCTTAACACATTTTGGGCACCCAGAATTCTTTAACACGCCCCTAGTACTATCTTCTATTTCTAAAGAAACATTAAAGGAACTATGTTATGCTTTTTCTGGACGATCAACGCTGGTCAGTGGAGAGGAAGAAGGCCTCTGTTATTCAACATCATTTATTATTGCAGGGCCCTGGCTTGCAGCTCTACCTATCCCCTGAGCAGTCTAGTTATGACAGAATGTTATTAGCTCGGTTGAGAATGGGTAGTTACTTTAGGTTGGTCACCTTTCCAGTCACAAATGACTGGTCAAAAGACCTAATTAATTGCCCATGCGATGACTCTTCCGTGCAATCAACAATTCACTGTATCCTTTTCTGAAAATTCTACACGCAGGGAAGGACAAGATATTTAATACCTCTGTTAAAGATTTGGGGCCTAAGACAATGTAGACCGGCACTATTTAAGATCCTTTTGTTGCAGGATGCAATGACTATAAATGCTGTATCAAAGTTTTTTAAAATTTACAATTAGATGCAGATCTACCAGGGGTTAAATGAAATTATGTACTGTAAATAGGATCTTATTATGAGGCTGTAGCGTATTTTTGTTCATGAGATGTATTGTTGTACTAAATGTATTATAGAGGAAGTCCGAGTACGCATTTTATTTTTTTACATGTTTTACATTCTTATATATCCTGCTTTGTACCTAATGGATAATTAAATTTTAAACTGTTTTGTATGTGCTTTTATGATTTTATCTGAAATCGAATAAAGCTATCTTTGACTTGACTTGACTAGCAGCGAACTCTTTGCTATCAATCACTCACACTTTTACACAGAAAATAGTCCCTAATTTAACCCTGCCAGCCCTACTTAGCTTCTCAGTGTTATTCCAACAGACTAGTAACCTTAGTGCAGTGTGGCTTCCATTTACCACCCGCTATTCCTTCCCGGGATTCTCCCACAGGTGTGCATATCTGTGTTTCCAGACAACATAGACCAAGACATGTACGTAACATGAAGAGTTAAAACATGTAATCAATAACCAAAAAATAATGTCCTATGAAATTACCAAAATAATCAATAACACCATCAATTCAAAATGAGCAAAATTTCACCAAAAGTAAAAAAAAATAAAAAACTTAATATTTTCAACACTTCAAAAAATACATCCTAGCACATTAACAACATTTCACAACCCTATTGATACTCACACCACTTCTTGCATCACCTTCCAGTACTGCTTTGCCAGTCTTCAGGTTCTGAGCATTGGTGTCAGGAATCAGGACTTGGACATTTATCTAACTTGGGCAATTATTTTATTTCCCTTCTAAGGTCAATGATCCATTAGTTGAATAGTTGATGGTGAATCAATAATGCTTAATCACCAAACTAATCAATAATGACCATCCTCGCTTACCAAAAACTGATAGAGCGGTAATTTCATCTGGTAATTTCTCAATGCAAAACCCTCATGCTACCTCTATTTTACCACTGAAAAAGGTGTTGGGCCCTTCACACCATGTATTACCTTCAGGAGACTTTAAATAAACCTGAACAGTCAAAAATGCAATTAATATTTAAGCCAATAAAGAGAGTTGTTGAGTATTTTAAAGGGTTTTATTTTCTAGTAAAAAGTAAATTTTTCTCTGACCCTTTATTCATTAGTAAAATATCAATCAGGTTACAGAATTTGGAAAACAGGAAAAATCGCATTAATACAGAACACATTACATTCTGCATATAAGCATCACATATGGAAAAGAAAATGTGGCGCAAAATATCAGTCAAAACTCTTAAAGAGTTTCTAAGAAAAATAGTCTTGCAAAGCTAATCAATAATTAAATAGTTGACAAAAATCTCCCTTAAAGAGAAATAAATGCATAAGACAAAAAAATCTTTTCAGACCTAATAATTAGTCAAAGCATAAACTTAACGTTTAGCATCTAATTCTATCTTAATCAGCTGCACTCTCTGTTCTGTCTGTGTCTAAATAGCAAACAGCCCCTACTACACCAGACCTCAAAGGAATGTGGCCTGCAGTGCCAAAATATGACGTGCCAGGACTCTCTGAAAAAAAAAACATGAATAAGGAAAACCCTCCCGTTTGACTCTCGTCGGAAGCAATTCTCACCCCAAGCTCTCCCGCGACGTTCTTGTACCTAACCCATAGAATGTCTGGTCTAATCTGTTCCTTCTCTCAAGAGCTCACCCTCAAGCCTAATGAGCCTAGAAGCCAAAATGAACAAAAAGCCAGCTGAGCTTAAAAAAAAAAAGGCCAACCACGCCTCCAGAGAGGTCATTATTTATACTCCAATTCTTGGCAGACTACAGAAAATTTTGCAACTTCAGAAAAAAATGTGTACTTGATTGGTCAGCCACGATGGCATGAGGTCTCACTATCCTGGCTCATTCTAAAATCCTGACTATACCAGTTTTAACAAAATAAGCATACATGTGTAAATACATTTTATAAGTTTGCAACATTTGCTAGGAAAAATGTTTCTTTCTGTTCAACATCTACGTGGCCCCCCTTGCTAGGCTGGTAAGATCGCAGGGGATGGAGGTGGTATCATACGCCGATGACACCCAGATCATGGTGTCATTCACTCATTCCTCTGTCACTACATCTGCCTTCAGCTTCAGGTCATGTATGCAATACGTAGCAGACTAGATGATCATCAACTCCCTGAAGCTGAATGGCGACAAGACAGAGGTGTTGGTCTTTGGGAAGGACCAAGATGTCTGGTCGAGTGAGTGGTGGCCTTCCTCTCTTGGCACCTGCCCCACCCCCTCTCAATCTGCCAGAAATCTCGGTGTGGTTTTTGATACTTCACTCTCGATGTCTCTACAGGTGAATCGGACCGTGGCAACCTGTTGGGGCGTGATCAGGATACTCAACAGAATTCGTAGTTATCTCCCCCTTCAGGCACGTAAGCAGATTGCAGACGCCCTCGTTGGCTCCAGGTTAGATTACTGCAACTCTCTATACATGGAGTCCAACAAGGGCCTCATACATCGGCTGCAAATCTTGCAGAATGCTGCTGCACGCTTCGTCTTAGCCCTTCCTAAGACATCATCTGCCACCACCGCGAGGAGAGATCTCCACTGGCTTCCCGTCCAGCACAGAATCTACTTTAAAATTTTGTGCTTGACGTACAGAGCACTCGAGGATGGCTCTAAAGGCGCTATCAGCTCCCTACTTACCCGCTACCATCCTACAAGGTGCCTTCGCTCTGCGGGATTACTCCAACTTGTTGTCCCTCGTTTCAGGCTTACCAGATGGGGAGCTAGGGCTTTTTCCGTCGCTGCCCCTCAGCTCTGGAACACCTTGCCAATGGAGATTAAAACTTTACCTTCTTTGGACCTGTTCAAAAAGGCCTTAAAAACGTGGTGCTTCTCAAGAGCCTATTAAGGATGAACTGCTTTGCCTTTGATATGAGCTGGTTTTTTTAAAAAAATAGGCGCCTTGACGCCCATTGGGCTAAGTTCGCGCATGACAAGACGCCTTTCATTCATTCATTCATTTCTAATTCTCTTCCTTCCTTCCACAGCACAGGCTAGAAGGATACTTTAGTTAACTGGTATATTGGCACAATCACAAGAATGTACAAAGTTCAAGGTGGCCTTGACTCCTTCGTGGTTTGAGCTGAGCTGACACAGTTTTGCGCATGCTCTCTTCTCTTTGATGCAAGTCATAGCCTTGTTGGATTCACAGGCAGACATGTTTTCTTAGGCCCCAAAAATAAAACAAACACAAAAGAGAATTTTAATGTCATGTAAATCAGCCCCTTATGTTTACCTCCCTTATACTAATACCCCTTATAAATGTTTACCTAGCCAAGCTTTTAGTTTCAAGCAGCTTTTCTATTATTTATGACAACATGCAAAATGAATGTACAATGTGCAACATAGTATTATTATGCATTCTACTGTAAATTTTAAAAGCACACACAGTAAATACAGTGCACACAGTTAATACAGTGCACACAGCAACATGCTTTAATGTTTTAGATATCTTTTCATGCAAAAAGCATTTAGCCCCATGTGTAGTGTTTGGTGCATTTGTTAATTCATACACATTATAAAAAGAGGTGTTTTAAACTAAAAATGTTTATCAAAATATGCAACAAGCCAAAGTCTTTTAAGACAGGAATAGTGCATTTAGATTACAAGGATGAGCTGGGAAAAGACAAACACATTCTGTTAATCTTCAAAGCTAAAAAGGCCACTTTTCTCTACACTGCAAAAAAACATGTTCATTTAGCACAAGCATTTCAGACTAACTAGGCCTTACTTTCATATTTTCATGTGCCATGTTTTTAACTTGCACCAAAATGTGTGTGTCAATTTTAAATGCAGTATGTCTGATGCACATAAATAAAACAATGCCTGACTGCAGATGAAATCTGCTCCATCAAGGGTAATATAGGTCATATATGCATTCATGATAAATAGTAAACCAATGTATACAAATTGAATTGAGTTGTATATTTACGTGGCAAGGTAGAGAGGCATGTTCCAGTTTCGGGTTTGGATCGGGAAAAGAAACAACATGGAACTTTATCAGTCCTGGGCCAGTATTATGGGATAGCATAGCAGTGTCATGTGAGTTGGGCTCGTCCTTTCTCATAATCAGCCTGGGGAGGGGGGGTCACATGCGCCCCCTCTCCCTATGAATAAATATATTCCCCCGGTACCTTGTCCACCCAAGAGACATTATAAAGAACAAAAGCATGGATTCGCGAATCTTCCACGATATCCTGTTAAAATAAAAAAAGCCTAGCAGGTCAGGGCATTCCGACCCTTCCCCCTTGTCTTATTTTAAAAAAAAAATTCTTGGGATTCAGTGAAGTTAGAGTCCCATGATGGGTGTCAACGCTTCCTAGTTCCTGGCTTCCTAGAAGCCAATCAGATCTCATTTCGAGATCTGACAGATCTGTGGCGTTCCCGCGTCTCCAGATACCTATCATATTATTTCTTTAATAACTCCAAAAATACTGAGCGGATTTACACCAAATTCCAAACACGTTGATTCCTGCACAAAAATCAACCTTTCTGCCAAATTTCTTGTTATTCCGTTCAGCGGTTCGAGCTGTATTTGCATCTAAAATCCCAATGAAAACTTGCGTGGGGAAAATGCGTTTTGGCACCACCACTTTTTCTCGGCCCATGCTTGATGAATCACACCAAAACTTTCCACACAGCAGCTGAAGTGAGTTGCATACTAGGTTTGAAACATTTTTGAAGATTCGTCAAATGGCGTCAAAGTTATTGACAAGACAAAGAAACGTCATCTATAAAACCAAATCCTAACCTTAACTGCCTAGAGGCAACTGCAATTAGATAATATGTATAAATAAATAAATGTGCATATGTAGGTGTGTGTGTGTATGTATGCATATATATATATATATATATATATATATATATATATATATATATATATATATATATATATATATATATATATATTTTCACTAAAAATGTTTTACAGTAATGTTATACTGAGGTGAAATGTACAATAACAACGTAACGTCTTAAGCTAAGAAAATCATGGAAATTCATCATTTATAGTTAGAGTTTATCTAAGGTAACTATAACTTGCGCCCCCTACATGCACAGTTTTCTCATCCTTAATTTAATTGCAAATTTTGAAGTGATATTATCATTGAGGTCATAGAAAATATCACAAGGGATGCAATATGTGGGGTAATTAATACTCCTTTGTGATGGCTCAAGTTATAGCTAACTTAGGGCACGAGTTATAGTTCCTTGAGATTACTGTAACTGATGAATTTCAATGTTTTTTACGTTGTCACTAAAATCTTCACCTAACTATAAAGTTACTATAACCTTTGTTTTTTTCAGAAAAAAAAAAAAATATATATACACAGACACATTGCCCAGTGATGGTTGACACTACGAACTTATAATTAGGTCAGCAGTTCTGTCGAAAACGCTTTTTTAGTATTTCTAACAACTTTGGCTCTTTTTGAAGAATCTCCATGAAACGTTCCAGAACGGTGCTACTTTTTTACAAGTTTTTGCATAGAAAGTTTCAGGATGATCTAGTTTCTCGAGCATCCCACGGCTACCTAAATTTAAATATAGAGCAATCGGATTGGCCCAGGGAGCTTTAGTTCCCCTGCGTCTTCTCACTCCTGCAGGAGTCAGACTCCTGCAGAAGTGAGTGCTCTGATTGGTTGCCAGCAACAACAGAAAAAAGTTGCTGGCAACCATTACAGGACTCAGTGACATAGTCCCCAATCCTAAAGTAAAAAACTGAATAGGATTATAAGGGGGCAGGAAGTTAGGTCCTTGGTAGACCACCCCTTGGTTCCTTATTCAATAAGAGGAGGTGGGGTATGTGCCTCCCCTCACTGCACTATTAATGCTACCGGGGTTGAAGTTTGAAAATAAGGGAAGGGGGCCAGGTGGCCCCCTTCCCACAGCCTCCAGAGGGGCCTGCCAATTTCAATAATAAAAGGGAGCCACAACCGGCTCCAGAGAGCCCCTCTCTGTTGCGATAAGTAATGTAGGGTCCCCTCAACTTGCAATCAGAGTCACCTTGGAACCTACCCTTGGGGTTGAAATTTCTAAAAATAGGGAGGGGTCTCTGGAGGCCCACCCTCAGGGATGATTTTTTTCTAAATCGGGATGTGGGGCCACATGGCCCACCTCCCTGAGCCATTATTCGCCCTGGTGACCCCATCCCCTAGTGTGGGCTCACATGCCATATCACTAGGACTCCATCCCCGGGGCATAGCCTGAGTTTGCTCCTGCTTGGTGGGAGCATTTTCGAATCTCCCACCAAACCAGAACAAACACAAAGTCGTCCCCCAGCCGGCAGGATCTTTGAAAATGCTCCTGCCAGCTGGAAGCAGACATCTGATCTGTTTCCCTGCATGCACTGATGTGGGCTAGGAAGCAAATCACTATATTGCTCCCGCCCTGAGGGAGCAGAATTAGTAGTGGCTCCCTCTGAGTGGGAGTAATGCTGGCTGCAAGTGCATGAGGGTAGCTGGCTGGGCCAGGGGGCCATGGGGCTCCCCGATCGGCCCACAATGAGTATATGGTGAGTGCCTTGGGTGGGCAACAGTGCACCCACCTTTGACAGTGCTGGCCCGTGGCCTGAAAAAGCTCAGGGAGGGGGGTCTTGGGGTCCCTCTAATAATTTGAATATGTTCAGCCCTGGGAGTGGGCTCCCATAGCCTTTAGTGCTTTGGGGAGGCAGACCATGTGGCCCCCTCTCTATTTTCAAACATTTTTTCCTTTGGGGAAGGTGTCCCCCGTGCCTGACAAGGCTCATGGAGGGGGGCCACGCTGCCCCTCCCCCTTTAATTTAAAAATGGGCCCTGAGGATGGGGTCCCCCAGGCTCAACTAGACTCTGGGTGTCACAATCCACTCACCAGATTCCCAGGATCTGAGAAAGCAAAGAAAGTCCTTCCAGTCATCAGTTGACCAACCCCTAACACTCCTGAATAATATTACAAGCACCAGTGGTTAATCTCTCAGGGAAAAGGGGGTTTGGAATGAGAGAGGGAAGGTCCAAAGACTACAGGTAATTTGTGTTCTAGTGTGTGTTCAGGAATGGCCAGTCTTGACAGGGTATGGCTCATGCTGGTGGGTATCTTCAACTCAAAACATAATACAGACCTATGCACAGAAAGACACACAGGACACCGTTATAACCATGACAACAACGGAAACACAATAAGAAAACATAACCACACTCAGCAAGTGTTTAGCAAGTTGAGGCAATATATAGACTTAAATAACTAATTACTTTATTGAAAGGTCAGAATTCACCATAATTGAGTATCATTGCTGTTGCTTTAATAATGTTCATGTGCTAAGAAGATGAAGGACCCAGGAGCCAAACTATATAATTGATTATTGTGAACAATTTAGCACACATGAGAAACCATGTACAGTCCAGTTTGTTCAGGCGGGATCCTTTGTTGAATTCACAGATTTGAGGTTCAGTGCACTGACCTGAAATGATACATTGATAGTTTCTTGAAAGTTTTGGAAAGGCCATTAGCGGTTTCCATATGGTCTATAAACCCAGTACAATGGTGGAAACCACTAACCGATATGTAGCCACGTATGGAGATACAGGAGGGCGGTGGCCACTATTAAAATCATCAGCGCAGGAGTAAGGGGAATCTAAAGTTAGACTGCAGAACGCGGTCAGAACAGGAGCAGAGACTTAATCGGTGGGCAAAGCCACTGAATTTCTCCTAGAGTGTTCCTCTATGTGCGCCACATTCTGCAGCATACATAGAAAGAGGGCAATAACTCTGAAGATTGGTTTTGTGTAGGTAGGTTCCCCTTCCTGCACAAAAACAATCCTGCCTACAATGCAGGCACCCTTGCACCATGATGCGAGGGTGCCTGCATTGGCACTAGGCAGGCACAAGTGCACCTGCGCAATGAAAGGACAGATATGCTTAATGTTAAATACAGAGGGCCCGATTCACAGAACTAACTTAAGACAAAATCCTAAACTTACTACCATTTTGGTATTCACAGAAGGCACTTACTCATTTCGGTATTCACAGAAGTTAGCAGCCCTAACTTTAGGACTCCTTAATGCCTTCTGTGAATACCAAAAGTCTTAAAGTTAGGATTTTGCTCAGTTTAGGAATAGTAAAGTTAGGACTCCTAACTTTAGGACTCCTAAATCCCGCCTGTGAATACCAAAAGTCTTAAAGTTAGGAGTAGTAAAGTTAGGACTCCTAACTTTAGGACTCCTAAACTGAGAAAAATTCTAACTTTAAGACTTTCGACCACAACCCAGTCCTGATGATGATCCCAAGCCAAGTGGATCGAAACGTCGTCGATCGTTCAGCGCAATAAAAGGCGAAGCCCCCAGTGTGGCTCATCCAAATTAAACCAACACAACTGAGAAATTCATGCCTAGTTATTCATTTGGAGCCACATTACTTTTCATTAGTCACTGTATATATTCAAGCACCATTCACCATGTGCCACTTATGCTGACCACAATTGTCACTTGCGTCGCCACTTCTGTGTCACTTGCACATGCTATGCACCAAGTCCAATTCGGGTTGTTTTCCTATTTATTTACTCACAGTTCTGCTACAACTGTACACCACCTAATTATTTTTAGAAATTATATGATGCCATGAGCACTTTTGACAAAAACTCATTGAGTCTCCTTGTTTTTGTTCTCGTAATGCTTTTTGCATACTTGTTTATTCGCCTTTTTAATAATACCAGTTGGGATATTGTTTGTTTATGTTGATAAGAACATTGGGCATCTCTGGGTCAAGTTTCTTGTACAGAATAGGAAGCAGGATTAAGTGTCTTTTCTAGCCTGTTCCATAACGTATCCATACCTCTGACAATCCTTGTCTTATGAACATTGCAACAAATCTAAGTACCACAATAACAACATCTGTGTCATTTGACAGTACAATCACTCGATTGGAACCATTTTGAACAACCCACTCAATATGTGGCACAACATTTGGCACAAGCTTAATCCAATTTACTGGTATGTTCTTCAACTATATGCCCGGTACCTTAATAATAATTTCTCTAGAGGCACCAACTCCTCATTGACAATCATTCCACTTGGAAAAATTGGAAATTCACTGTTCACTGAAGCATCAGCAATGTTTTGGCGAGTTAACATCTCTGTGTTTATTTTGTTCGATGTTGATGACCAGAATTTATCAAGTTGCACAGGTATAGGTGTCAAATTCTTTAGGCAGGCAAGGTCAATTTTTTCACTTGTGGACATTTGTCTGATTCTCACACATTCTTTGACAGATAGTTCAAGATAACTGTCTAAGACAATGTGCCGTTCTTGCAAGGTGCACACTGACTTTGATATTTGTAGAACAATCTGAGCAACCTCTCTGAAGTTTTGCATGGATGAAATCTTAAACATTCACAATTGTGACTTATAGTACACAACAACAAAAGTAAAAATGAAAGCCAAGTACCATAGCACTCATTACAACAATCCACATGATGTGTTTCTATTTCTCTTTAGTAATTAGTACATCCCGTAATTCAAAAACCAGAGCCAAGTGTTGTTTTTCATAAAGGCTTGTATTTTCAACTGGGAAAAACAGCCAGTCAAGGAAAAAGCAGCTGACACGTGTTTTGTCACACCAGTGACTTTTTCAAGGCTGTAATCAAATACATATATACATATCAATCGATGTACAGATCATAAGAACATGTTATACTAGAATTTTCTTAACACATTTGTGTTATAGATTATATCCGTATACTGTAGAAAGAAGCCACAGTCTTCTCGTGCAGCTCCCAATCACCTTCCGGATCAGCATGTACCACATTTCTCACTAGAGCTGTCATGTGTAATACACTTCCCAAATACTTCCAAAGTCCCGATTTTTCATCAAATTTTTGGACAATCTCTATGAACTTGGTTTTCTGATTTTGAACTGGGTGTAGCGAACATTGCCTGGCTTTGCATTATTTTTTTTGAATGAAGGGCACCCTGTGCCTAGTTTGATTCTGAGATAAAATAGGCTGATGGTGATGAATTTGTGCCTCAATGACTAGGGGCTTAGGCCTTTGACGAAGGTCCGGGGAGTGGAGAGCTTTTAGTGATAATGTTTGAAGGCTTGGGACCGCACTAATTACTTTGGGCGAGACTTCCCGGCCCATGGCCTGAAGTACCAGGGGTCTGCTCCTTTTGCTCTCATGACTTGTAGTGATTCTATCACTTAAAGGTCTTGCGCGAGCCTCACTTGCAGATGCTGTGGTGATATTAGTTAAGTTACTTGTTTTCAGGATCTTGAAGTCATTGCAGTGTCGGTTTTCCGTAGTGGATTCAATGGCGACTTTTAGGAAGTCGGTAATCAGGGCACGTTTGCTGGTGCTTAGACCTGAGTAGGGCCTCTTTGAGGTCATGAATGAAGCTTTGGCACTGCCTTTCCACTTAGCGTCCGGAGTCGACTCTGTATTTGTTTTTGGTGTTGCTGTTAACTTAGCACTTTCCGGTGGTGGGATTAAGTCTTTTGAGTCTGTTGGGGCTCCTAAATCACGTGGTGATTCCAGTTCTTCTTTGCTAAGGGGGCCAGGTGTTAAGGGGAGCTTACAGGGGAGGACTATGGCAGTGAGGGTGGTAGCTGCTATGAGTTCCTCCTTAGCCTTGTGTTTTTCTTTTGAGGAGACTGTTCCTCTGGTATTCCGTGACCGCATTCCTGGTTGCGACTGCCCCTCCGAGGGGCAAAAAATGGGAGGGAAGTAGGGCGGTTTTGGAGAATGCCCGATGAGGTCCTGCTAACTGCGAATGGCGAGGCAGCGGGTGGTTACCCCCGCTTTAACACATGGTTTCTCTGCCGCAAGTCTTTGTAGTTTGGCAGGTTTGGCCAATTCCATGAGATTTAAGGTAACTCGTGCCCGATGAGCAGCAGGCAGGTAAGTAACCGATAAAGGCACTGGTGAATGGCCCAAATGGCAATGCGCAGTTATGGTTGGAGTTTGACGTAGCAATTAGGGAGTATTGAAGAGGCGTAACTTTGATAATCTGGAGGATAGGGGAAAAAGATGAAGTGACTTGAGTGAGGCAGTGGTGTTGCGGTCAGTGTTGGATGAGACAAACACGGGTCGAGCCGAGTTGCACGGTCCGAAAGTTGGAGGTGCAAGAGCAGGGCTCACTGGGGGCTCCGCAAGCCGCACCCAACTTAGTTGGGCCACTTCCGTGCACTACACTCCGTGGCTGCCACTAAGGGAGGTCGCGCTCTCGCACTCTTGGAAGCCCGCAGGGGAACCTCTTGGCACGCTTGCCGGTACTTGCCTGCCTCCTGCCTGTCTCCTCCTGCCACTCCTCCGGACCTCCTCCCGTCCTGATGTACCAACTTCCAAACCTCAATTTTCCAGAATAGCAATTTGGGTGTAGAAATCCCTATCTGGAAGATTCATGTTTAGGGAGTCCCTTTCATAAAGTGAATTCTAGTGTTACGTATCAATATTTGGTGAACAAAATGTAGTCACAAAACTCAAAGTTGGTAGTAATGCATTCGCAAATGGGAAGAGGTCTGCATGTGAATGTTGGAAAAATATTTTGTTAGGCGATTGTCTACCATTAAAAATTAAACTGATACGTTTTTTTTGCCGTTGTTGAAATGCATCCTGTTTTCCTTTAAGGAAAATGAGTTGGATTTTAACAAAAAAAACCTTTATTCAAAAGCAATCAGAGACATGGTCTTCTACTGACCTCAGCAAGCCGCCATCCCTGTGATGGCAGGTATTCCTAATGGGTCGCTAACAGCGACCTAACTCAATAATATTCAAGAGATAAGTCTCTTTGCGACCCTCTAGGACTCACACAAGTATGAAGCAAGAGGTTTCATACTTAAGGAATAGCAATTTCTAAATAGCGATTCAGAGAAAATTGCAATTTGGAAATCACTATTTTTATTGATTGTACATCTGGCCCTATATGCCTTATCCTTGTGTCTAGTGCAGCATGAGAACTTTATGTAAATCTTTCCACATTGCATACATTGCTGAAATATTTCAACACCTAGGTTTATGATCCCAAAAGATCAGGCAGGAAGATGGAGAACTTGTCACACCCAGAAGAAGTTTTTGTTTGCTTCATTACACTTAAAAGTGTCACTCCCAGATTTGATGAGATCACTTCTGCATCTCTGTCTAAATATGACGAGTTTTCCATAGGTGGTACATGCCCATCTTCAAAGGGGTTGGGAAGAAGTAGGAAGACACATTTTTAATCTGAAAGTTCAGTGTGAATTGAGGGAAATTCTTAAAGACCAGGTGTAGAACCACATAGGTCTTCATGGCGGGTTCAGAAACCACAGTTGAGAAGGAAATCTTTTAATAGTATTAATACTAATAATAATATTGAGATCTATTTTGCAGAGTTTTGTTCAATACTGACATATTTCTGACAAAACCAAAACATACTTTAATAGAAAACAAAAAAGCAGTTAAAAAGGAAACAAAAAGTTCCCAAAGTACATATTTGTTACCTATTAGATGATAATTGAAGCTTTCTAAACTGGCTTTAAACTGAATGAAAATACTGTGCATTGTACTGTTTAATCAGGGTCTAAATAAAGTGCTACATTTGATCAGTAGCCTTTCTGATCTTGCTTTGGTTTCAGTAACTCTGATGCTTGTTTGCAGTTCTATAAAGTCTTTCACCAGTTTTTAAGACGATATTTCAGTGACTGAAGACACAGTGCGATATTCAGGTATGAAGGAACAATGGATGTTTGAGTTATGTGACTTGTTGTTGTCATTTAGCTTCTGAAACTACCCGAGTAGAAAGAACCCAGAAGGATCTGTTCCAAGAAGAGATACAGGATGAACTAGATCATATTCAATGTCCCAATTGCTTTTTAGAAAGTATTACTTTGACACCTTTGATTAAAGATCGATCACAAATAATACAAAGGGACACACTGAAGTGTTGAGTGCTTTACATGACTTTCCCAAAAATCTTTGTCATCTGGGAAATCTGAAATCCACAAAGTCATTAATTCATGAAGAACCTTTCCAAGTAGAAACTGCAAGGGATCCTATGTTTTAGAATGAAAAAGGAGCTGTGCCTATTTATGGTCATAAGGGAGTTAAGACTACTTTCGTTTTACAATCTTTTTGGTGGTCAACCTTCAATTCAGATATCCAAGATTATGTTCTTGCTTTT
Organism: Lissotriton vulgaris; assembly: GCF_964263255.1. Taxonomy (NCBI): domain Eukaryota; kingdom Metazoa; phylum Chordata; class Amphibia; order Caudata; family Salamandridae; genus Lissotriton; species Lissotriton vulgaris. Next base: position 1,781,803,723 of record NC_141689.1, read on the forward strand.
CCCATTGGTTCTCAACACTAATCCTTGCCTTGTAGGCACTTTCGATATTTGCAGCCCTTGGCGTGCCCCATGAAGCGTGACATACAATTTGAGCAGATTTTAACAATAGTCTTCCACCTCCTGAACAATTATGAGTTAATGTTAACAGAAGATGGCCTATTTTTCTTAATTTCAAAAGTTGTCCGAACTGAAGAAATAACCCGGTTCTTTTTCACAGATAAATTCCTTCTTCATGGATTGTGTCATATAATCATCTCTGTCAGAGACACTCAGGGGCCTTTTTAAGAATTTGTCGTGCAGTGCAGCAAGTCACCTTGCTGCGCTGCACTTCATGACAGGCAAAGGGCAGGAATGCATCATGCTTAACCCCTTGGGCGCGGCCGCGATTCTGCGCCTGTGCGGCATTTTCCGTAGTGGGCGGGTTCATGACGGCCCCCAGCCGTCATCAGCACACGCCCACCGCGGTGCATGACGGACGGGGGCCATCATCAGCACCCAAGGGGTTAAGGCAATCTGGCACATTCCTGCCTTTTCCTCTGCGCTGGTGTCATTTTGGCAGCCTAGAGCCAATGCAGTCACCCTTGCACAATGGTGCAAGAGTGCCTGCGTTGCATGCAGGATTGTTTTTGTGCAGCACGGGATAGCTTCCTGCACAAAACAATCCTGAGAGACATATTCATGTTTCTATGTGTGCTTCTTCAGCACACATAGAAAGAGAAATTAACAAGCAGAAAAAAAGATATGTCTCTTTGTTAAGCGCCCCTGGGGAGGCCTATCTTTTTGGCACATTCATGGGTTTACCAATTCTTGTAAATCTGAGAATGCAGCAGAAATTATGTGAATAGCGTGAGAAAATCCATGCAACACCCATGGAATGCCTGCCTTGTGCAAAGTAAGGAAACACAGCGATTTGCATTGCGTTGCTTTATTCCAGATTTATGGAGCCCCTCAAGGCCACACAAAGTGGCCTTGCGTGACTTTGTAAATCTGATTTAGGACTTGCGTCGCTCTTGCACCACCTTGTGTAGTGCAAGAATGAGGCAACTCCACTTGTAAACATGCCTCTCAGCAGCCGCTGATAAAACGAATTTCGTAGTGTGTCCTGCATTGCAAAATGCGATGCAGTGTGCGCTACGAAATTTGTTTTATTAATTAAATTGTTTACTTACCTCCAATTATCCATATTCCGGTTTTTAGCACCCCCACCCTGCCCCTCCCCTGCCCCGCCTTCCTGCCCCACCGTAACTCCCTCCACGGGCCGTGGCTGCATCTCAGTATCTGTCACATTTTGAAAGACTGTAAAGCATTGGAAATGCAACAGGCCACTCATAGTGCTACTAATACATGAATAGTTTACCATCCAAGAGTTTTCCCATCTCCTCGTCGAGGTGATCCATTTTGTCCCGGGAAGAATGTTTGGTTGTTTGATCATTTTCTTTTGGTGCAAAATTTACCAGCAAAGGTTTACCCATAATGTTTTGATACATTTGTGATTATTCATCATGTTCATCCTGTGCAATTTTTGTTGAAGTTACTGGGTACTTGAAAGATTTACCTTGTCTTTCACGCTTCTCAACTGAAGCCTCATGTGCCTTAACCTTTTTCATCGGCTTCCATCCAACCGTCCAACAATAATAGTACTATGATAACCTGAATATCAGGTTCAAGAGAACTGTGATTGTGAAAACATCAGTTTCTGGTCCTATAGAAGGACTACCACCCTGGGTGAGCTTTCTTGGGAAGATGCTTCTTCGATTGTACTGCTTTGTTGGCCAGTTGTTGTTTCCTACGACATTTAGATAATTTTGAGCTTCTGGAGGTGTCCATTCTGTCACATTCATGCCCAAAACTAAGTCAAATATAAGAGCTTTCATCAGTTCATAAAGTCTGGTACGAGAATAAGTCTTCTTTGCTCTAATGTTCAACATATTGCTACATTAGCGCCATGTTGAAGGTGCAGCTTTCTGAAGAAGAGTCACTCTGTCACCTTTGAACCCACACGGACCCAGGAGGTTCTTATATCGGAAGCAGATGGAGTGATGTGCAGGAGGCAGGCATTAAGAGAACCACATGTCGCGTGAAGTGTCAAAATTGGCTTTTATCTTTGAAGGATCACGGACACTATGAGTTCTAAATCAAAGACGAAGTTTAACCATAAAGGGACCTGATACCAGATGGCTGTCGCTCTTGTGGGAGTTATTCGAACTTCCAAATCCGAAATGCGGCATAGTCTTCTCCTGTGATGTCAATTTTTATATATAAGCATATAACAGGCATCGCTTGAAAAGGTAAGATGCATCGCAGTGCATTAGTTCCCTGATTTGTTTTCGCACTCTTAGCCCCCTTGCTGTTCATTTTGTCCCTGATTTACCACTGCAAATTGCATTTTTCCTTTAGAGTGCTCAACCTTATCTGTTGTCCTGCTCAGCACCTTTCTATTGTACTTTTTCCGCAAACAGTTGTGAATCAAATTCCTTGTGGATCTTCTGATGGATTAGTATTCTTGCATGGATTTTTTTCTCCTGTCTAAAATGAGGGGAAGTTTAGTGGCTTGCTGACTGACAAACACAATATACATTTTCAATCATGGAGGAGACAGATTGTCAAGTGAGGCCTTTCTTCCCTTTGAGGGTTTACTCTTCCTACCTGTGAGGTGGCAAAGGAGACACCTATTACCTTTCACACATAATATTCTAGACAGCGAGTCTTCCTGTACCAGACAACCTTGAAGGGCTCTAGGCAAGTCTGCTTCACACCCAGTCCTTGAACCACCGCAGATCCCAACATGTTTCTATTACCATCCATTTCTCCCCACTTAAATTCGTTTAAGCTATAGTTTGAGGAATTTGTGTGGGGCAAAATCCTGTGAATGCAGTTCTCATAATTGGGATACGTGAGCAAACATCATTTATGCCCTAGTCCGGATTTATTGTCCTGTTTTAATGCATATTGCCATATAAATTGTGTAATATGCGTCATTCAGTTCATGTCTCGTGTTAATTTAGGTAGTAGTGGAATTTGGCACTTCGTCTACTATCTCAGTGTTATTAGAAATATCCTACCCTATTGTCACACTGAGCACTTTAATACTCTGGTACATGTCATAGTTATTTATTTGCAGTGTGTAGTGAAGGTGCTTGAAAGGCTTTTTAGGAATATTTTCATCTGAAAATCGCAAGATTAACACCTTCCTTTACGAAATACGTTTTTACGTTGCATATTCTAAATTAAAATTTGCTCTTTCCAACCCATGCACACATCATATAAAATTAAATTCTAAAATAGATGAACGGACATGAGAAGCATTGGCAGTTTATTTATTAGCTTCCAAACTGAAGCATATTCGCTGTTGATGACATTATTGTTAGCCTCATTTGTATCCATATTTTTGATTACACTCAATAATCCTTACCTTTGACCTTCCTCTAGAGCTGCGTTCATACAACACCATGTGTCTGATAAAAGCTGAATCACTTCTGCTCTCTAATGAAAAGCTAAATTACAAAAAGCAACATTAATATTTAAAGTTTATATTTAATAGCTAAGTGGTGCTGCCTACCCACTGCTTGGCGCATATGCATTTATATCCATAGCAAATGCAAGCATTTGCTCACACTAATATCTAAATGGTCCTTTAGTTTGTGATGTTTGATATTCAGCCCATTTACAACCATTAGGAATGAATGTTCCGTAAAAATCTAAAATAGGCAATTTGTCGAAAATTCCCAATTACAACACCTTGGAATATATGTCGCTAATCTTATTTTAAATTGTCAATTTATTTCTATCTTTTTCTTAGTGATTATCCGTTTTTTGCCGCACTTTTTCTATTATTGCTACTATATTTTACACTTAATTTACCTTCTTCACATTTAACTTTTTTGCCAATTTCTTGAACTGCCCTTGTGAACCATGTTACAGCAATTCAAGCACTTTCCTTATCCTTTGTAGTCATTAGTAGTAGCTTTGGATGGCAGTCATCATATTACTTGTGAAACATGTCACAGATAAAGGGCGCAATTTTAATGTTTTTCATCGCTTTTAGCAACCAAGATGCAGGACTGAGAAAAGTGAACATACTAAGTTTACTGAGTGTACTGTGAACCACCCAGCCGTTATTTTATTTAAATAATTTTCCGGAGGATACAAGGTAACAGGAAATCCTGAAATTGGAATGCGTGGATTGCAAGAGATTTATATTTACCCTGAGGAACTAGCAAAACGCGTTGGGATTCTCAATGATTTTGAATTATTGTATTGTTTTACAGGATGTGCTTAGTGCTTACTACCCTTATGTAGGGTGATCAAGCGCTCACCCACATGGACAGCAATGTGCACCATGTAGGGTGTATGGGTTGAAGGTTGTTGTTTTTGTTTTGAGCCTACATTGGAAGTGTTTTCATCAGGGCCATCTTAAAAGCATTATAGCCCCCCCCCAGCAGTGCACTGGGCCCTGCCTGGATAACCACTGACAGGAATATAAATGTTTAACAGCAAATTAGAGTTGAATTCTAGTCTGCATGGGGCCTCTATGCTCATGGGGCCCCTGACAACTGCCCAGCGTGCCCATGAGTTCAGACAGCACTGGTTTTCGTGTCATGTGTGATGACTACCGTGGTGAGGTTATCATGTTATAGGACTCAGCACCTGGCAGTGTGGAGGGTGGGTGCATGGGAGAGTTAAATGCACAAATAGTAGTTGTAATAATGATAAAAAATTCAGGTAGCTACATACCACTGTTCTTTCTATAGGGACAGCGAGGTGCTGTGTGCCTGTACACCAATCAAGCATTTGCAATGCAAAAGGTCTCCAAATTACTGAAAGTTTGAGAAATTGGCCTTGCAAATAATGCAACAGCAATAGTTCAAACTTTCAGTAATGCGAGACCTATTGCATTGTAAATGCTTGTTTAAATTATGCCCACCCCCTCCCAGTTTACTTCTCATACAGTCCCTGGTACTTCCCACACTTCCCACCAGACCCAGTGTTTGCAATCTTGACCTGAAAAGTGCTATGAAGCTGCCAGCAATGCCCACTTTATAGCACCTTTTAAAAATAGTGAATTAGTGTTATATCTTATTCTCACCTTCATCCTTCCAAAAATCTCATCAGAACGACAGGTGAAAACACTGGGCATTCTCATATGTTAGCATGTATAAGGGTACCATAATGGCTCCATGTCACCAAAGACACACTGCTCCAGTCTTGGGCTTTCCTTTAATAAACAAATACACTCTTCTACTTTTAACCACATGCTGTTTTTAATGGAACTAAAGGCGGCATCTCCTGCAATCCATTATGATATACACTGAAAGCAAAGGACTGGCGCCCTGAGTCCTTGATAGCCTTGGATAATCAGCAAACCTAAGAGGCTGTGGTATAAATCAAATACGTAGGGACAAATAACTACAAAGTTAATAGCTATCAAGTAGAATGTCATGCGTGATTCCAAATGTATTTGGATTTTAGCCAAACTCATTATTCATGCTCTTTTAAGTCCTTATTTAGATTTTTCAAAGCAAAATTACAACCCGCATCATGCAACACCTAACGCCAGGGCTGGCTGAAGGTGTCAGAGATAACTTGGGGGTCACTTGCCGTTCAGTGCGTGAAAAGAACCACATTAGAAAATCGACTATGGCAACAGCAACCTTACATTAGTGAAATCCCGAATTCTTTGATGCAAGCTCTCAACCAAGACGCCCACATTTACAAAATAATCAAGAAATAAAATCTGGCCTTACAGCTCCTTATGAAATCTAAAATTCAAACAGTAATATAATTTCAAATATTTGCTTATCAAATAAGTGGCTACTGTGTTTGTTAAATCTCAATTCAAACAGATTTTCATACATAAAAAACACAGACAGCCAGAGCTGCCGACTGTGGATCTGTGGAACTAGGGGCCGGATGTAGGTCGGTCGGTAACGGCCGAAAATCGGTATTTTCGGCCGTTACCGACCGAGATTCACAAAATGGTATGTAGGGCCACATATTTTACAGATTCGGTAAATTTACCGATCGGTAAATTTACCGAATCTGTAAAATACCGAATCGGTATTTTTACTGATTCGGTAACAATGAGATGTAGGTGGGACTCTTCTGAGTCCCACAAGCATTACAGAATCGGTATTTTACCATGAAATCCAACTTCATGGTAAAATACCGATCCCGGTGTGCATGCACATGTGTGCATGCACACCTGTGCCATATGACAGGCAGACCTGCCCTTAGGGCAGGTATGCCTGCCACATGGCCCCCAAATCATTTTTTGGGGGTGCTAGAGGGTGTCAAAGTGACACCCCCTGCACCCTTGTCAAAATCGGTATTTACCGATTCGGTAAATACCGACCGGTAATGCCCCATTCATTCCTATGGGCTTCAAAGCCCATAGGAATGAATGGGGCATTACCGGTCGGTATATTTACCGATTCGGTAAATACAGATTTTTACCGATTCGGTAAAAGGAACATCTGGATGTTCCTACATATCCACCCCTAAGATTTACCGATTTTTAATTACCGAATCGGTAGAATTCGGTAATTAAAATTCGGTAAATCTATTTTACCTACTTCTGGGCCTATGTTCTATTCTCGTCGGCTCAACCTCCTGTGAACCTGGGCAAATCACTAAGGCCCAGATGTAGGTAAAATAGATTTACCGAATTTTAATCACCGAATTCTACCGATTCGGTAATTCAAAATCGGTAAATCTTAGGGGTGGATATGTAGGAACATCCAGATGTTCCTTTTACCGAATCGGTAAATATCTGTATTTACCGATTCGGTAAATACCGACCGGTAATGCCCCATTCATTCCTATGGGCTTTGAAGCCCATAGGAATGAATGGGGCATTACCGGTCGGTATTTACCGAATCGGTAAATACCGATTTTGACAAGGGTGCAGGGGGTGTCACTTTGACACCCTCTAGCACCCCCAAAAAATGATTCGGGGGCCATGTGGCAGGCATACCTGCCCTAAGGGCAGGTCTGCCTGTCATATGGCACCGGTGTGCATGCACACATGTGCATGCACACCGGGATCGGTATTTTACCATGAAGTTGGATTTCATGGTAAAATACCGATTCTGTAATGCTTGTGGGACTCAGAAGAGTCCCACCTACATCTCATTGTTACCGAATCGGTAAAAATACCGATTCGGTATTTTACAGATTCGGTAAATTTACCGATCGGTAAATTTACCGAATCTGTAAAATATGTGGCCCTACATACCATTTTGTGAATCTCGGTCGGTAACGGCCGAAAATACCGATTTTCGGCCGTTACCGACCGACCTACATCCGGCCCCTAGTGTCCCTTTACCTACAAAAAAACATGAACTGCAAAAAAAACAAGCAGTGAAAGAAGCAGATGTAAAAACAAGCAGCCCCATCCTGTGTCTATAAAGAAACGAAAACTGCAAAAAAAGCAAGCAGTGACGGAAGCGGATGGCAAAACAAGCAGAACGGGCCGGAAACAGGTTTAAAAATAGTTCTCCCAAATATGAGACAAAGAAGGCACGCATAAGTACATTTTTCTTTACCAGTGCTCCTTAGCCGTGAAAGGAAGTGAGGTATCGGCTGCGGGAACGAGAATGGAGGCTGCAAAGAAGAGTGAAGCTTAGAATGAACCAATTGTAAGCAGGAGATGGGAATAGAGCCGTTTTATTGAGGACAGCAGGTTTTGAAGACAGCACATGCATGCTGACAGGCTCAACCTAAAAGTGATTCATTTGGTAACATGCACTTGAGAGAGATACTGTTAAAAGCAGTATAATGATGCCAAAATGCTGCCAAAAGAGCAAGAATGTGAATTGGTGATATGAGCAGTAGTCAGGCACCCATGCGTCTAATTTTCTTCTTTTCTTGGGATTCTGATTTCTGCTGAACAAATACACAGCATGAAGGAGGAAGAAATAATCAAGGCTGGTAACCTCAGCAGAAGCTACACAAGACCCAGATTCCACCTACATCTCCTAGTCCAAAGGAAACAAAACTTTTGATCAGGGATTCTTGCTCCAAGATCCTATAAAGCTCCTGAAGGCTCCCAAAGGCTGACAAGCACCAATCCGACAAGCCCTAAAACAGTCCTCTCTAGCCAGACAGGCACCCTGCACATGCGAGGATGGCAGATGAAGCAGGTTCCTGCCTTGACAGTGCTAGGGTGTATCAATCTGCCTCATCTTACCCTACTGTCCTCAACCCTCCATGTGAATCTAATGCTTTTCTTAGAAACCAGGGACTGTGCCTTTTCAAGTTCACATCAGGAAGAATCCTCCTCATTTTAAATGTGTGGATTGAAGACTTAGCTTACTTAGTTTTTTCTAGAGTAACACCATCCTACATATTTGATAGTTCTCATTTTGTTCAAACTTAGCCCAGTTGTTCTCGGACCCTTGAGCCTTGTGAAAAACACTTTTTATGTATATTTTCACAAGCCAGTCAGTCAGTCAAATTTGATTTATTCGAGGTAAAAAAACTCATAAAAGCATAATCTATTTAAAACCATTACATCCATAATAGCAAAGTTAAAACATATTTACAGCGTCATAAAAAAGATTATTTTTTTTTACTTCCTTTAAAAGGAGATAAAGCATCTTGACTTCAACAATATTAAAATTCATCAATAAAACATCAAAGTTCTTACATTTATAAAACCAATATAAGGACAGAAAGACAGGGTCATAGCATTCACATTGGCTGGTTAGAAGGACAAACAAAGGCCTAGGTTCATCACATCAAGCCTGCTAATATACAAGAGCTTTCCTTCTGATAGCCCATGCCCAGCCTAGGAATTTGGCAACTGCCACAGCAATAGTTGGCATAGAACTGGTGCAGATAATTCTTAGAGCCACATCACTCTCTCTCATGCCGAGCTGTTTGCACATAGCCCTCAGCCAGACACGTCGAGGGATTGAGTAAGCCCCACACACAAAAAGTAGGTGGGCAATTATCTCAGTGCAGGTTTTACAAGCTGGGCAGACATGAGAATTGCCTTCTGCCCATCTTCCAGTTAGCGATATAATTGGAAGAGACCCCATTTAAGCTGGAAGTATAGCTTCCTATCCTGTGGTTTAGTTATGATGTCACAATAGGGCTCAAGGAATGGGGAAGCTTTTACTTCCAGGAACTGTCCCTCCAAGGAGGAAGGATCTACTTCGTTCCCGTTCCGACGTTCTACCATTTCCCAATACTTTGTTTTTATAGCACCTTTTGCCGGAAACTGGGCCTCCTCTGGTTTCTCCCATAGCTCAATCATGCCCAAGATCCCCAGTGTTCTGGACAAATCTCTTAGCCAGCCTATCTTCTGGAACTTATCACAGTTAATTACATCCAGGAAGCCCCTTGCGTAATGGGCGAGTTCTGGGGTGACCCAAATACGCCGCCAGTATAAGATGGGTCCTAATCTAGCCATGTCTGAAATGGATTTCCTGCCTAACTCGCAACGCAGCGGCTTCATGGGTGTACTTTTGGGGAGGCCAATGAGGTTTCAAAGGAATTTGTCCTCAGCGAGCGTTAGTGGTGCCAGATTGCCATAGCTCCAAAGCTCTGCGCCTTAAAGCGCCAAGCTAACGGCTTTGGCCTCATATACTTGGAGTGCTGGCACAATGGGTTTGGTCAAAGACTTTTTGTGCTCAGCACTTATAGCACCAGTATTTTGGCGGAATTTGAGAGCCGCCATTTCTGTGTGTTTCCCCCACTTTACGCCCTTAGATATATGGATTCCCAGATAAACAAAGTCCGAAACCATTTCTACCTTTTGGCCATCCATGAAAAAGTTCCCTCTGAAGCTGTGGTGGGTAAATGTCATGAGCTTCGTTCTAGCTACGTTTACGTCAAGCCCATGATCAGTACAAAAGCCCTCAAAGATGTTCAAGGCACGCTGCATGCCACTGGGAGTTTTGGATAGTATGAGCGTATCATCTGCAAATAATAGGATTGGCGTCTTCACGCCATCCAAAGTTGGAGTTTTTCACAAGCAAATGTTACTTCCTATCGCCTGTCTGGCTCCTTCCCATCCTGCTAATCCCAAAATTGCAAAGATTTGATCCACAATCTGCCTGTATCGGCATTAGGAGTTGAAAGTCTACCAAGCACTGCCAGCCAGGACAATTCAAACTACCCTCTACCACTTTAAAACTGGTCATACTGTCTTGGGCTAGTCTTAAAGACTCCTGGCCCGTGGTCCCATCCTGTTGGCTCTTCTTACTATGAAGATATTACCCACACACTGCCATTATTGGCATTAAAAGATAAAAGTATACCATGCCCTACCAGCCAGGAAAAATTTAACTACTCCTTAATGCTTTAAGGGTGGTCCAATCATATTTGTCCCATCCTGTTGACCTTTCACTCTGTGATGGTATGACACACAATCTGCCTTTTTTTGGCACTAAAAGATAAAAGTAGGCTTAGCCCGACCAGGGTAATCATTCATTCTTTTATTCCTTGTCTTTATTTGATCTTCCAAAGACAGATCATAAACTATACAGAAATAAGATCAAACAATAAAAGCTGAAATATGAAAAACATCTACAATAGAAATCTTTGATAACTTCCAGTTGAGATAATAAAGGTGCTTGGATCTCAGTTCAAAAACGTAAGGTGAGAATAGCAGCATATTATACAAATAAACTCACACACCACAACAATAGCTGTAAGAAATTTGGGGCCAGATTTACAAACCCCTTGTGCGACTTTACGCCGCCATTGCGTCACTTCTGTGACGGAGTGGCGTCATAAACAATGTGCCATGATGCAACATATTTACAACATGACGCATCAAGTGAGATGCGTCACGTTGTAAAGACCCGCGCTACATTACACCTGCATCAGGTATAATGTATGCAGGGTGGGCCTTCAGTCGCAAGGAAGCCTCGTAAAAGTGTTGCAGTGAAATCTACAAGATTTCACTGAGTCACTTTTACGATGCCACTGCGTCAAAACCTTGCGCCTGCTTGAATCAGGCGTAAGGAGTGATGCAGCATGTTAGGAATGGGCATTCTTAACCATTGCTGGTGTTGTGTTGTACTTGTGATACGACTCCAGTAATGAGCTGCCCTTACGCCAACAAGATGCATCATGCATCTGTCTATCCTTGCGCCACGGTGCACCGCATTGTAAATTTGCCGCATCCGTGGTGGCGTAAGACTATTTTTCCATCACGCAAATTAACTGGCGCATGCCTGCTAATATGGAGGGATGCCCCAGAGAATTTATATCTACGTAACAATGGTAATAAAGACCTCCATGTTGATAGCAAATAATAACAACAGAAAAATAAAAACGTAATAGAGATTGGCCGGACTGCTCATCACATGGACAAGTACAGATGGTTGCTGAAGATTATTGGCCTAACGGAAAAAACATAATAGCCTACAACTAGAGCTTTGTCTGAATCTAGCCAATATTGTTCTCTAGTACACATTTGTCACATGTAGTAAATAAGGGGCAATCACTGGCACTGTCTGGATAATACTGTAGTGTAGTTCCTATTTTCCCTATAGGCCCTGCGCATTGGAATAACATAAACAGCAGTGTAGACGTAGAAGTGCGGTCTTCCAGGTCTCTACTGACTATGCTAAACTTAATTGGGTTTGTTACCAACTAGCTCAGAGGTCACTGGAAACTTTCTTGACTGAATAGGAAGTGATCCGCTCCCCTGGCTCAGACAAGAAGGGATTCAGTTTTCCAACAACTGCATAAACATGACAACTTTGCACCTTAGAATAAGAGTCAATCTCTAGAGTTGTGTGAAACAATAGACAGCTATTTCACTCAGTCAGTTGTGCAGATTACTTTCACCAAGATGCAGAGAATAGAGAGACGGGCGTTTTCAATAAAAGGTATTATTTATTGAACAGTCTTTCTTCTCATGCAAGAGAAATGAATTGCCACAATTGCAAGACTTGTTATTATAAAAAGTGCGTACAGTAAAAGGAGGATTGCGAAATAATACTGTAAAAGCATTGATATGGTTTCTTAGCCATACAATGGTTAAAATGAATAAAATATATACATTCATATATACATTTAGCTAACGTACTCAACTGGTGCTTCTAACTACGCCTACCCCAGTGTACCTGACCTAAGCCTAATACTTGGAAGGGAGTAAGTAAGTAGCAGTTAAAGTTAAGTTGGCTTTGCCAAGGATTTGCTTCAAGAATTCTCTCTAAGGGTTTAGTCAACACCATACCTCTGGAATAGAATGTTGGAGGGCTGGTATCTTCTTTCAGGACTCGATATTCCAGTTACCCGCAAGGGTAGGCTGGAAACGTCGGAGCTGGATTTTCTCGGCAGGAGAAAAGACAGTGTCTTTCTCAGCGCGTCAAGGAGGAGGAGGGGCAGCGTCCATGGGCTGCTTGCATCTGCTGGGCTCTGCAAGGGACAGCTGTTCTGCTCCTGTATTCACCACACAATCGCTCTTGCTTAAGGCAACGTTGGTAATATTTATACCTGAAAGGTGCCTTGTTTGACGTAAGTTTTTGGACATAAGACGTCAATAAAGATGTCACAAGAACCGGTCGTTCTTACAGTGCTCATTGGAGTTCTATTACTAATCAAAACATAGCAAGCGGGGTTTTCCCAGGTTGCTGGGGGTTTTATCTTGTTGAAGAACTCGGAGTGTAATCTAGGAATCTAAGATAGTGGCTTCTGCTGTGTCATGTACTGTAATGAGCTGCAGAGGCGAGTTTCTGAAATATGGCTGAAATATGGCTCTGATCGTTTATGCCATTGTAGGGGTATGAATGGATTATAGCCGTATAGGGGCATAAGGTCACAATATTGATCGGGGTCCTAGATTAGAACACGACGCCCACTCCACGAATTTATGTCCATCAAATTACTAAAAGCTGAAGCAATAAGATGCGCGTGTATTCCTACCCACCCCAAAATAGATATTTGCATTTGAAATGGCTTATTTGAAATACATGAAAATATAGGTACTGTACGTCTTTAAGCATAGAAATCATTAAAAAATTATAGCATATGTAATCAGTTGAACGATTTTGCGAAAAAATGAATTACACATGAAATATCTCTTTATACAAAAAAGAAGGGCGAGATTATTTCATCACATAGAAATGCATTTGCTGTAACATGTGCTAGAGGCTGAGGTAAAGTTATTATGTCTCTAGCTCTACCTAAGTTCTGTTCTTTATGAATAGTTCTACTTTAAGCAAATGTTTTCATGCCCAAAAAAAAGGTAAATATTTTGAAAAAATATTCAATCCGAAAAAAAACTTTTGATGATGTACGGGGAATAGAGTTCCAACGTTTTTCAGTAGTTTTGTTGATCAAAACTGAAGGCCGAATTCAGAGTTCATGGGAACGCTGTGTGTCAGAAAGCTTATTAAAAATTATTTTTTCTGTTCAGGGGAGAACATCATATCAGACAGGCTCTCAAAGAATTGGTCTACAAAATCAGGTGACAGTTCGACCAAGTTCGATAATGCTGTAACTTGGCAGGTGTGAGAATGATTGCTATCATCGATGTCTGGATAAGCAATGCTCACAGAGGGTCGTACTTGGGTGATGTTGCTTTTATTTCTTGCTCCACTGTCACCACCTAGTTGTAGAACAGGAGTCTCAATGAATGCCCGTCATCAGGATTGGTAGCCGCTGGGGACAACACAATGCATGAGCCGTTACAGGACTTAGCAAAGTATCGATATCCATTGGTACTGCTGATGGAAGTGCAAGACAGGTGTCCAACACGCATTCTTCTCCGCATAGCATACATCGAAGCACAGGTAAGATGCAGGTCTGCCATATAGGTCTGAATGAAAGAAACCAGGTCATGTTCAGATCTCTCAGCCTGGCCAATCCAAGGACTCTAGTTATGCGGTCCCGGAAGCGTACTGCTAGGATCGTTTCTTCCATCCTTGCCGGAGTCATGTCTGTGTTTTGGCTTGCCATATCGGAGCAGGAGGGTCAAAAATAAAATGCCTGCTACAAGTCCCAAAATCAGGGGTATGCCGCCAAAGACTGAATGAACAAAATTAGGAATAATTCCTAGGATTGCTTTGAATGGTGTTAACAGTCCCGAAAAAATGGTCTTAAATACGCCTGGGATGCCTACGGCACTTGACATATTTAGAATTTGGTTAAGCATTTCTGTGAAATGCACGGGGCAATTTGTTGATAAAAGGTCATGTATCTCCGAAGCCGTCCTTGCAACTTGGAGATCATACGTCTCTTTTGATGACGTGATGGGCACTGTTGTCTATAAAAGCACAGACTTCATTCTGCTTAAAGTATCAATTTGTATAGAAGACACATTCAAACGAGGCCAAATGGGAGTCTCGGAGTCTCCAGGACCATTTGGAAACAATGCTTGCATACAGCATTTGACCATGGAAGTTACGCTTACGAGATATGCTTTCCCTGGCAGAAGGCCACAACAGCTGTGATACGTTATTAGAATGTAACTCCCGTTAGAGAGCTGCTTAAAGAAAGGCTCTATCTGCATTGCAGGTGTGACATGTTGGTGGCATGAAAGTTTGTTTGAAGTTCCTTCACAGGCCCCGTGTAAATTAATACCCTGGCACAAAAGTATACCGCTTAGTGAATGTTTGCAATTTTCACCACTAAGAAATACATTTTTGTTGCAGTCACTATAGCATGTGTGTGTATATGATAATTTCCATGCTGACTTAATGTACCCTTTACCCATTCGTTCATACTGGCCAGTCGATATGTATTCAAGGCAATTTTTAAATCGGAAAGTTGTTATCGGAATTGTGATAATCCCATGTATTATCCATTCAATGACAGGAGTTTCTGACATTGCCAATGGTAATCTCTCAAGTTTTTCGATGCTCAGGATTGTAGAGTCTGCTCCTTTCTGTGCCAAGCTGATTTGTTTATCAGTAAGGTTAAAGATGGAAAACAATGACGTTGTGTTGATTAAACGCCATGGCACATAGCCTGAACGAAGATTTTGCAGCGTCCAGCCTAGCTGTACAATAGAACGCAATTGTGACTGGCCATGCTGTAACATTAGCAAGTCTTTGTCAATTATATCTATGGCAGATGATACAATACTGTCCAGTGAATATTATCTGGAGGACAGAGTCATTAACCCATTGTCCACAACAGAAAGTGATTTTTCCAAATTAATACGATCAATTTCTCGTATTTTTTCAGCTGTTTCAATTTGTGTTACTTTCCAAGCCTCGTTGTAAGCCGCATATATACTGGTCGCTATGAAACGTTTTTGACGCTGTTTGCGAGGTCCCAGAATGAAATCGCGCAAGTCAGCACCGTCTTTAAGTAAAGATAAGTGTTGCTTAATTTCTGCCAGTGTGTGGATGATTCTAGCCATTCAAGGCACAGCTTCCCTACACTGTATGTTGTTACTATCCCTGGATGTTGTCTCTGGGAATACTTAGGGTCTGGTCTGGTCATTGTTAACCCCTGTGTTTTGTTCAGGAATCTATCTTGACAGTTATTCGTGTCAGTAGGCCAGATTAACCACTTTTTCCAATCAGGATGTGTTCTGTTTAGATGTAAAATTTTTGATACGTCTATTTCAATATCTGTTGTTGCATTATCAGGTATTGGCTTTGGAATAGACGGTTTGTTAAGGTCTTTAATCTTAGCTAGGCCAAGACAGGATGTTTGGTGAATTGTGTCATTTAAGAACATTATTTGTTCTGGGATCATGCAGGCTCGAAATAATGCTTCTAGGCCTTGTACCTGCCAATCTTTTGTACCCCAGATGGTTTTTGTTTCAATGTTGTTTTTCCAAAAATCAAAACCAAATGTCATCATTTTTTCATAAAATGCTTCTGAATATATCAATTTAGTATTTGTAAGCATTGTTTTCGTCCCTGTTTTATCCAACAGTTTATAATAAAACGTTTCTGCATCACTTGTGTTAAACCCTGAGAAGTACTGGAATAGCACAATGTTCCCATTGGTTATATTTAAAAACATTTCTAGGTTGTGCAGATTTATGTAAGTAATGGTCTCCGTAATGTGAGAAGCAGTACATCTGTTCATAATTAGACGAACCTTGTAAATAATCATGTTCTGTAAATCTCGCTGACAACACTAAATAGACATCATATGATTAATACTTTAAAAATCCCAATCATGAGAAAATATGCTTGGTTTTACAAAGTCACTTAAGGAAACCTTGAACTGGTGAGGATATTTCAGGATTTCGACCGGGCCATATACTTCATAGTCAGTCTTGTCCCATACTACCCCACCGGGTATTGGAATGGCTGTGACATTTACTATTGATAGTTCTCTTTTCTTCACGTGGGATGATCTGTGTGGTTTTAGGACTAAGTTGATGTTCTGACTTGCTGTGTCCATTGAACTGTATTTTCCTAAATGAATTTTCCCAAACAAAGTACCATGGTGAGCCAAAGCAAGAGGAAAAATATACCTAGACCAAACCAAAACTCTAACCATGGAGAAACAAGGTAAATTTCCTTGAGTTGATGAAAGAGTTCTGTTGCTTTTTCTTTGAAAGTCTTTGTTTCTGGCGTCACTTCAGGGTCGCTTTGATCTTCAGAAAAGTTATCGAAGTTGATGAAGTAGCCAGAGGCAGTTCTGTCAATTGCTGGAATTGTTTTCTCCATTTGTCTTTCGGTAGCACATTCTGATGCCACATCATTGTAGACTGGTGTTTCATGACGAACTGTTTCAATCTGTGTTTCAAGAGGCACGAGCTCCATGGCATTATTGCGTAGTCCCTCTCTGTGCACTGCAGGTTTATCAAATGTGATTAGTCTTTCAGTTTGAACCTCTTGGATTGTTGCAAATTTGGGTATTCTGTTGTTTCTCAGGAGTCCACTGGGCCTACTGTTGATTACAGGCCACATGCTTGTGGTTTTACCAGGTCGATTGATACAACCGGGTTCTCCTTTTTACCAGCAAGGGGCAGTAGTACTACTGATCTTGTTCCGTTGATTGCCAAGACAGGTACTGCTTTTCTGTAAGAAGGCCCAAATTCCTTCTTCACCGCTATTTTCTCTCTGACTAGATCCCCAACCTTTGGAATCCAGACAGGTCTTGCTGGGGCTGGTGGTGCCTCTTCAGTGGTAGTTGGCTGTTGCTTTAACTTTATGTTGCTTAAGGATTTTCTTGTTTCATTCAAGTCCTGTAAAACAGCCAAATGATCTTTGATATCAAAGTCTTTATTCTTATCTTTTACCACTGATGCCTGACTATCGAGGTCATGAACATGCAATCTAGTTCCGAACAATAGTTCGTACGGGCTGAAACCTTTTAGAGAATTTCTTGGCAAATTGTTTAGACTAAGTTGGACACTTATTAAATGTTTGACCCACCCATCACCCGAACCTAATACCTTCGCCGTTATAGATTGCTTTATGTCTCGGTTTTTTCTTTCCACTACACTGTTCCCTTCGGGGTGTGATGGACAAGAGTATCGCAACCCAACGCCCATACTGGCCATGGCCTCCTTATAAGCCCGAGAGCTGAAAGCAGGACCCTGGTCAGAATGGAACATGGCAATTGCGTATGTGCCGATAAAGACTTGCAGATCTTTTATAACAGTTTTGGCGTCAGCCGAGCGCTGGGGCCACATTTTTTAAGTAAATTTTAGTTTAATACAATTAATAGGACGCTGGATGGCACATAGACAGCATTACCCTGTCTATAAACGGTAACTGGGCAGCAGACTGGAGCGGTTCATTACTGCGATCTCTGTCACAGTCGGGACAGTTCTTTACAAATATTTGATGTTGCACGCTCATCCCCGGCCACGAGTATACTGATTGTAATTCGGTCAGAGATTCCTTCATCTGTATGTGCCTTGGACCTTCACCCATGTGTGCGTCTGCTATTAATAACTTTCTCCGGTTCATGTTTGGAATTACCCTATCCCCCACTCCAGGGATTCGAGCAAAAAGAACGGAGTTTGCATCAATTAAGTATGCATAATTGAGTGGATAGTTCACGGGTAGTGCTGCACAGTCGCCTTTTAAGGATGTTTTTACTGCCAGCATGGTTTCCCTGTCTATATATTTTTCTGAACGCTTTATTGTGGCTACGGAAGCCGGTTTATTTGCTTCCGCTGTGGCTGCAATAGCCAATGAATTCCCTGCAACGTGAACGCCATCACGTTGATGACTCAGAGTGTGTATCACGTGAGTCTTTTGTAGTTCTTTCTGTAAAAGAACTACCTGTTTCCAAAGCATTTTATGCTTGATTGTGGCACCTGTGTCATCTTTGTAATCATTTTGCATCCAGCTCTGCAACTTATTATTGTAAGAGTTGACGCAAAAATGCGAATCGCACACGATTAGTGTCGGGAATTCACGTTCTGCATTTTCAAGCGCCATCTTTAAAGATCTGATTTCAGCTCGCTGAGCCGAACAGTTTCTCGCTGATTCAGTTTGTGTTATTTTCGGTCTGAATTTACCGCACAGCCAGCGACCTTTAACAATCGCACAGGCTGCATTGTAGGATTTGTTTTCTACATTGTAATGTTGTACAAATCTGTCTGTGTAGATTATACAGGAGTATTGTTGTAGAGGAAGAATTTCGATTGACAGAGGATATTCTTTTTCATAAGTTAAATCATTCAGTTTTTTCATGTGCGGGGCGAAATAGTATTTCACATCTTCCGCGCCAAGAGAAGTTACACACTGTATCCATTTCGGATCCAGTGACACTGTAGGCAGGTTTACTGGGTTGAATAGAGCCTCGAAGGCGTATTCCGCTGTAAGGACAATGATCCTTTTGCCGTGTGCTAGTTCTCGTTCATTTGCTATTGCAGTTTGTACTGCTTTCACAGTATTTTCTTTGAGACTGAATGTTTTTTCTGCTTGTGTGTACAAGTGAGATTTGTAAGCTATTGGTACAGTTTCTCCCTCATTAGAGGTCAGGTACGTGAATCCGCATCTTCCTGGGATGACTCGGATTACAAGGTCGATTGCATTGTCACGTGTATCTAATTTTGTTTTTGCTAACATGTCTGTTTGCAGTGATCTCAAAATTTCTGTGTGTTTTTGAGTCCAGTTGATTGGTTTAAAATCAAGTTTGATTAGTTCGTAGAGAGGGTTAACCCTCTCCGCATAATTTAGAATGTATGTTCTTCCGAAATTCAGGAAACCTAGAATCGATTGTAAGTTCTTCAGTGTTTTTGGTGCTTGGAGTACAGCGCACTTCTCTACGAAGTTGTCCGCTAGGCTTTTTCCTTCACTTGATAATTCGTATCCTAGAAATAATACTGTCAGATGGGCAATTCAAGACTTTTTAAAGTTGAATTTGTAACCCTCTGCAGCGAACCCAAGTATTATGGTGTTCACTCTTTTCAAGTGAGTCTCCAAGTCGTCGTCTGTGAGATAGATATCATCTACATAAGATAATGCCTCATCATCATACATTTGTAGTAACTCTGTTACTCTGGCTGAAAATAGTCCTGGGCTGTTCTTTAATCCCTGTGGGAGCCTACAGAAATTTTTCTGAGACCCCATTACTGAGAAAGCGGTCAAGTATCTGCTTTCTGGTGCAATATTTTTTGTCAAAAGAAACCATTTGATATGTCTAATGTTGTTTTATATTTTTTGCGAACTATGTTATTCATTAGTGCAGCACTATGCGAATTCTGTACTGCAAATGTTTTGCAACAGGAGTTAAGGTGTCTGTAGTCCAAGACTAGACGATATGAATCGTCCGGTTTGGAGACAGGAAACAAAGGATTATTCATTTGAGAGGTGCATGTTTCAATCACCCCCTGGTATTCAAGTTGATCTAAAATCTCCCTGACTTGTTTTTTAGCTTCTTGCTTAATTGGACACTGCCTTTGTGCAGTTGGTTGACTTTTTAACTGGATTTTGTGAGGAGGAGAGTCCTCATCCCATCCTACATGATTTTTATATAGTGCTGGTGCCTGGGCTATTGCCCATTTCCTTGCGTATATATATTTAGTGTGAATCGGAATGTGATTCGAGAAGGCAAGCATAATCATTCCTTCGCCACGAGGGCACTCCCTGACAAACTCCGGGGGCCAATCTTTCTCCGCTAACAGGATGTCATAGCCTTTTGAGAGTTTATCCCAAAATAGACCCCTTATTTTCCTAGTCTTATCACCCTCTATACGCAGTGTTATTTCGTATATCTTATGAGGCTCGCTAACTCTGGTGTCGGCAGTTTCTACTTGAATGTATTCATTCGTGTCCACTGTCTCCAGATGACTCATCAGGATCTTGCGAGCTATGCTGATTTCTGCTGCACTGTCTAGCATTGTCTGTGCCCACTCCCCGTTTTTCAGCTGTGTCCTCAGTATTCTCGGCATGTTCGATTACTCTAATACTGGCTACCTTCTTTCTTGGAAATTGTGATTTTTTACTTTGAGCAGGTTCCTTGTCTTTGGACTTGGTGTGCTCTCCTGGGTCTGACCGTCCTCTTCTTTCCGATTTCTGCGAAAAAGATCGAGAGGGACGTGTATCAATACTTTGATATCTATCAGGCTTCTTCAAGTTATCCCTATTTCTGAGGTTATATCTTTTCTCATAGGGCTCCCTCTGGGGAGATTGGTGTTCTCGAGTCGGAGTTCTTTCCCTCCGTCGAGGAGACCTTCCTCTGGACTGGAAAACTTTTTCCTTGGGAGTGGATTGTTTATTTCCATCCCAACTCTTTTTTGGAGTGTTTGAATTATTTTTAATAAATAATTTTTCAGGATTTTTGAGTAGTTGGGGTTTCACTGGTTTCCCACCCAAGCTGTCTCTACCTAATTCTTCATAACATTTTTCTTTAATTCTGGCAAGCTCAATTGGTTGATCTGTTATATCTGTTTCCTTCAACTTCTGGCGGATCGCCACAGATGCTGCTTCTCCTTTTATATTGGCTAGTAATATAGCCGAGACCTGCTTGAAGTCTTTCAGCATTATTTCATACCAAGAGTTAAAGCAGGTTCTGGACCGTATTCATTCTGAATCTGTTTTAGCACATCTGGTATTACCGCCATTGACGGAACACCATGTGTTTTTGTGTAAATGGAAGCAAAGACTGTACCCCAAGTGTCACAGTCCTCCACATGTGGTGCGACCCCCATTGGAAGGCAGATGGTCAGAATTCTGTGTTTCTCAACAGGGGTAGTGTTCGGAAATACTGCCTCTATTTGAGTAATTTTCTGCGCTAACCAGAAAGGAATTTGTTCCCGTTTTATGGGTGTTTTACAAAGACATGATTGTATGTTCTGTGGTGTAATTTTATTTGTGTTCCCCTGATGAGGGGTCAGCTGTGGAACATTAACAGCTGTTTGGACTGTTGCAGTCCGCATTACATATTGGACTAACTGTCTATGTATTTTAATTAATGTTTTTAGCTGTGCTAAAAGTTCATCTTTTGACATTTTTGCAATGTCCGGATGTGGTGTGTAGCTGGCTAGAACCGGCCACGTTGCTCCTGGTCTACCTAGTGGACCGAGCCTGGTAATATGATAGTTGTGTTTTAGGGCGCCTTTAAACTAGAGCAGATGCTCTTGGAATTTTAATGGGATTTCAATCTCTTCGAAAGGAGCGTACTCATCCGGTGGTTCCCCTATTTTGTAATAGTGGAACTCGTTTGTTTCCGCGTTTGCCGCTGGAAATTTTATCCATGAATAGAATACTTCTGTCTGCCGATATTCGTGTGCCTCTATCACAAAGACGACTGTGCCACCTTGTGTGGTCAGTCCATTTTCTATAAGTTTTAATGTTATAGTTTTTCTTATGTTGACCGGGATGATTATCGCACCCGGTGGGTAAATTCCTGTTTCATCGGAAGCCTGCTGAGTCGCATTTACTGCGGCTCCAGTAGTTCCGTTCTCTTCTTCTGACATTTTACTGTCAGGAAGGTCTTTTTGTTGCAGATCAGGTTTCAAGGAGGACAAAGATTAGGTGCACAATATTTTGGAACACTGTATCCTTCAACGTTGAATAAACCAGAGCTTTCCATAGGAATCTCTTCCTACTAATTTCGGGCGGATTTTAACCTTTCACCCACTCCAGATGTCTATTGGAGTATTTACGGTAGAAAGGGTCTGTGTGAAAAAGCACGACTGAGTTACTCTAACGTCTTGCGTTAGTTTTATCGCCTTACCAAACGTTGGGCGCCATGTAGTGTAGTTCCTATTTTCCCTATAGGCCCTGCGCATTGGAATAACATAAACAGGAGTGTAGACGTAGAAGTGCGGTCTTCTAGGTCTCTACTGACTATGCTAAACTTAATTGGGTTTGTTACCAACTAGCTCAAAGGTCACTGGAAACTTTCTTGACTTAATAGGAAGTGATCAGCTCCTCTGGCTCAGACAAGAAGGGATTCAGTTTTCCAACAACCGCATAAACATGACAACTTTGCTCCTTAGAATAAAAGTCAATCTCTATCGTCGTGTGAAACAATAGACAGCTATTTCACTCAGTCAGTTGTGCAGATTACTTTCACCAAGATGCAGAGAATAGAGAGACGGGCGTTTTCAATAAAAGGTATTATTTATTGAACAGTCTTTCTTCTCATGCAAGATAAATGAATTGCCACAATTGCAAGACTTGTTGTTATAAAAAGTGCGTACAGTAAAAGGAGGATTGCTAAATAATACTGTAAAAGCATTGATATGGTTTCTTAGCCATACAATGGTTAAAATGAATAAAATATATACATTCATTTATACATTTAGCTAACGTACTCAACTGGTGCTTCTAACTACGCCTACCCCAGAGTACCTGACCTAAGCCTAATACTTGGAAGGGAGTAAGTAAGTAGCAGTTTAAGTTAAGTTGGTTTTGCCAAGGATTTGCTTCAAGAATTCTCTCTAAGGGTTTAGTCAACACTAAGTATGGGCGGAAAATCCGTTCCGCTCGTGGATTTTGCGGATTTTCGGTAAATTCGCAATCCGCGAGATTCGCGAATTTCCCGCGAAATCCGCAAATCCGCGAGCAGCGGATTTTATGGCTTGCTCGCACTGTTCGCGTGAGTTCGCGGCTTCCCAGTTCAACTTCGCGCCCCGCGAATAAGCGCTAAATTGCAGAAATACGATCTTAGCAAAACTGAAACTACTTACCAGGTTCAAAAGTTCAAGCTCATCATTAGTAGCCATTTCCTGTAGTGCTTCCTGAGGGGCCCCTCCAGAGTGTGACCCTGCTCTGACCCTCAGAATAGTTACACATATGCCACAAAGGTCCTGAATTACAGCTAAGGGAGACAAGCAGGAGCCAGGCTGGAAGTTCAAATCCAACAGTGACACATTAATCAGCCCCTAATTCATTATTGTCAGTTGGGGCAGGGCAGGTGTTGTAACTAATTTTGCAACAATGAAAGCACTTAGCAAGTGCAAAAGATCACTAATCAGGAAGCACTAAGGAAGCAGGTGCCAGCTAAAAAAATATTCTGTGACACATTAATCAGCCCCAAATTAATTCAGGTCACTTGAGGCAGGGAAGGTGTGCTTTGCTTTGCCACAATAATGTACACTGGACAACCAGAGGGTGCTGTGATGAAACAGAGGGTGGCATGGGTGGGCCAGAGGGTGGCATGAGTAGTCAGAGAGTGGCAGTGGTGACAGAGGGTGGCAATGATGAAGAAGAGTGTCCCAAACAGGCTGGACACGTAGAAACAACAAGTTCACAAAACTTGCGACCTGACAGGTAAGTTCGCGTTTGCAAAATTGTACAAAACCCTCGCGAACTGGCAGAAACCCGCGCGAACACAAAAAAAAATCCGCAAATTCGCGAGAATTCGCGGATTTTTGCGGATTGCGAGTTCGCAAATCCGCAAAATTCGCGAACGCGAGATTCGCAAAATTCGCCCATGCTTAGTCAACACCATACCTCTGGAATAGAATGTTGGAGGGCTGGTATCTCCTTTCAGGACTCGATATTCCAGTTACCTGCAAGGGTAGGCTGGAAACGCTGGAGCTGGATTTTCTCGGCAGGAGAAAAGACAGCGTCTTTCTCAGCGCGTCAAGGAGGAGGAGGGGCAGCGTCCGTGGGCTGCTTGCATCTGCTGGGCTCTGCAAGGGACAGCTGTTCTGCTCCTGTATTCCTCACACCATCGCTCTTGCTTAACCCCTTCCATGCTGGTGACGAACCCCAGCCGTCATGCACTACAGTGCTCGTGTGCTGATGACGGCTGGGGTTCGTCATGGCCCGCCCGTGTTCTGCCGGCTGCAGCACACGGGGAAAATCGCGGCCGCACGGAAGGGGTTAAGGCAACGTTGGTAATATTTATACCTGAAAGGTGCCTTGTTTGACGTAAGTTTTTGGACATAAGACGTCAATAAAGATGTCACAAGAACCGGTCGTTCTTACAGTGCTCATTAGAGTTCTATTACTAATCAAAACATAGCAAGCGGGGTTTTTCAAGGTTGCTGGGGGTTTTATCTTGTTGAAGAACTCGGAGTGCAATCTAGGAATCTAAGATAGTGGCTTCTGCTGTGTCATGTACTGTAATGAGCTGCAGAGGCGAGTTTCTGAAATATGGCTGAAATATGGCTCTGATCGTTTATGCCATTATAGTGGTATGAATGGATAATAGCCGTATAAGGGCATATGGTCACAATATTGATTGGGGTCCTAGATTAGAACACGACAATACAATAATCTCTAACCAGGGTTTGGCCACTTTCGTAAATTCCCTGGTGGCCTGTCTATGCTCAATAAAGCTGTCCTGACCCCAATATTTGTCCTTTGTCATGATGGTCTCGGGGTGCTCAAACAAATGTACTCAACCAAGAGCTAGAAAGCAGTCTTTGATATAGTTTAACCATGGAATTGCCAAAGCAATAGTGCAGGACAAGCAATATTTAATAACTGCCTGGTTGAGCTCAGCATCCTTGTTAGCCCTGATTGAGCACCAGAGAACCAAAGGGGCAGCATAGATAATATCCTGCACATACTCCATCCTAGCTCATGGTGCAGGGAAAAATGCTGTGTCGAATGAGGGACATCAAATAACCGGCGGCAAAATCTAATCTCCGTCTGCAAAACAACAAAATCTTTGCATCCCCAAATATCCAATCCCCAAGTTAGAATTGGCAAACATTTCCGATTGTCTATCTTCAGAATCGGTGCAATAGGTTTTTTGCCAATGGCCATAGCGAGAGAAAAGGTGGTGCCTATTGTTCAGGTACAGCAAATTATCCTATGTTTAATACAAGTTGACCAAGTGCACCCGCCATCGAACTCCAGGCCCAAGTATGAAAAAGAGCTTACCCTGTCTATTTTTTTGCTATCAATAGTTAAGGTGCAGGCTTTTGTATTTCTAAGGCTACATACCATTGTGAATGTTTTTGTAAAATTAGCCTCCACTTCCAGGTCTCTCATAAATGATACATAATTAGATATTAGGCTCTTCGGGCCGTTGGCCAGACTGGCCAGGAGGACCCTGTAATCAACATAAGAAACATCTTCCTTGACAGATGCCAATGTTCTATCAAATGCTCTAACAAGAAGGCGGTCCAAAACCACTCTCCCAAAGATTTTAGCTGTGGAGTGTAGAAGAGATATTGGGCGATAACACTTTACATCATGCAGATTTCCATTTTTAAATATGTGGACAGTTGTTGATGTGCACCACGTTCAACAAACAGAATTGAATACCCAGATGAGCACAGGGGTCCAAAACCCCAGGTCCTTACTGAAAAAATCAAGGGGGCAAAGAAAAATAGCAGAGGTCTGTGCTTTACCCTTCCGCTGAGGAACCAGTTGCACGGTGGGGGCTCACATAAAATGAGGGTCTACTCGCTGAGTGACCCCAGGCGGTAAGTTCCAGAGCACCTGCCCTACATCTACTGGAGGGTCGGTTGATGTGGGGTCGCTAGCTGCCAGCTCTGACATAGACTCAGATTATGGACATCCCAGATTTAGTATCCTGGAAAGGAACACTCATGGGGCTCTCGGAGCAGGAATGGTCTTACCCCAGAAGCCACCAGGTAATAATGCCTTATGGGGGCTCCACGGACTTCCGGAACCAATGTTGTTTTTGTTTTGTTTAAGGTGTGCAATATGGAGAATCTATAGAAGAATTTATGGGAGGTTGAGGGGAGAGGGGCCCTGACAACGGGGAGTCCCCTGTGGAACAGGGACTATATGGGGACAGACTAGCTACTCTATTGAAGATGGTGGTGAGTGTATTGTCTTGGAATGTTAAGGGCCTCAGCTCCCCTAACAAAAGACAACGGGTATGGACATTTTTGGGGGACCAGCAGGTGCAATTGGTAGCCTTACAGGAGAGGAAAGGAGATTTTCACAGGCTTAAAAACAGGAACTACCTCATGATTTTCCTCTCCTTCAATGAAAAAAAAGCCGAATGGAGATGCCCTATTGTTTCACTCCTCTATACATTTTCTCCACGTTTACACCAAAACAGATAGAGAGGAGAGATTCCTGATGGTTTGCAGGAAGTTGATGGTTCACCCCTGCACCATAGCTACGGTCTTCGCTCCTAATACTGGTCAGGCGGAATTTCTCCTCACATGCTTTGCATCATTGGAGGGATTTGCTTGAGGGGACATCATCTTAATGGGGGAATTTAATCTTATCTGGGATACAAGGATTGACACCACTCATCCACAGAGGGAATATTAGGTGGGACTCTGAAATCGTCCCTTCAGTCAATATGGCTGTTGGATGTTTGGAGGGCGCTTAACCCCTCCTCACAGAATTACTCCTTCTTATCCCATTCCCACAGATCATATTCCAGAATCAACCATGTATTTATTAGTCAGACACTTCTACAGGCTCCCAGTGGGTCCTTTTTTCATCCTATAAGTCTCTCGGACCACGCCCCTCTGACCTGCTTACTCAATTGGCTGTCATCAAGACTGCCTAGATGGTATTTCCCTAAGAGTTTATGCCGAGACAGGCTCCACCGGGATGACTTACTTAAATCAATTAAGGACTACTTCCTTATCAATAGGTCCACTGGACACGTCCTGCGTGAACAACTGGGATGCCTTCAGGGCTTTTATACGAGGGCAATGCATCGCACTCATCTCTTCCTTGAAAAACCTCAGACTAAAGAAATGTTGGCTCTTGAGAGTGAGCTGCTGGAAGAGGAGCAGGCACATAGGACTCTCCATCGGCCCCCTCTTTGCGGAAAGTTACAACCCTTAAAGGGAAGCTCAATGACATTTCCACTAATAGGGCAGAGAAAACAATTTTGAGACTTCAAGCTCGGGGGTACAAGGGTAAAGACAAGATTGACTCACTGCTAGCACACCAGCTAAGGGTAAAACCTGGAAAGGGAATGTGTCAAACAAATGGTAAATGGGGAAGGGGTTCTACATTAGAGTGAGACAGGTAAAGCTGAGGGGTTTTGTGCTTTTTATTGAACCCTCTATAGCGCTGACCCCCCTGGAACGAGACCAGCCCAATATTTGGACTTTGTGACGCTTCCCCAGGTCACTACAGTGGCCAATGAAGAACTTGTTTGTCCCATTACGCAAGAAGACGTCCAAGGTGCAATCGATGGCCTTAAGCATCACAAGGCCCCAGGTCCTGATGGCCTTACAGCCCAGTTCTACCAAAGATTTGCAAGCGAGTTAACACCCCAGCTCACCGACCTCTTCAATGATATAGTGGCAAACCAATCGGTGTCCTCCTCCATGGGGGAAGCCCTAATTACGGTAATTCCAGAGGCGGGGAAGGATCCCCAAGCTTGCGCCTCGTATATGCCTGTAGCCCTGTTAAACTTAGACACCAAACTATAATCTAAAGTCCTAGCTAATAGACTAGAAAAAGGTTTTGCCCATGCTCATACATCCCTACCAATCAGGCTTTATTAAGGGGCTTCAGACCCACAACAATCTGCATCGGTGTTCCATCTCAAGTTCAGAAGAAACACGTTCCCGCGGCCCTGTTTTCTCTAGATGCAGAGAAGGCCTTTGACCGGGTTGATTGGACCTTCTTAATATATAACCTATGACACTTTTAGTTTTGTGAGGTCTTCCTGGGAATGGTGAAAGCTATTTATAGAATCCCAAGATCACGGGTGTTGGTAAATGGATTTGCATCTGAGTTCATTGGGCTAGAATGGGGCAGCAGACAGGGCTGTCTCTTGTCCCCAATGCGCTTCGCCCTCGCTATTGAAACGTTTGCAGCAAAGATTAAATCCAACTACGAGATTAGTGGCTTCAGCTTTGGCATGGACGAGCACATAATCTCACTTTTTGCTGATGACATCCTCCTGCCAATCACCAATCCTGCTGACTCCCTGGCGGCAATACAGCTTGAATTAGCACATTTCGAGTGAGTGAAGTTCAAAGTCAACCTCACCAAATACTTCTTCTTAAATTTGACTATGCCACCAGGCTTGCAGAGGGCCATCGAGTGAACATCCCCCTTTAGGTGTGTGCAGAAGGGAACTACTTATTTAGGCATCAACATTACCCCCAAACTGGCTGACCTATATGAGACTCTTTTGCCCCTCCCTGTTGCATCAACTAAAAACTGATTTTAAGAGATGGAGCTCAGTATCTCTCACGTGGATAGGACAAATTAATGCTATCAAAGTGAATGTCCTTCCTCGTCTTCTCTATCTCTTCCAGGGCCTCCCTATCACTTTAGACAAATAAATATTGAAAGAATTACATATTATGTCTATTAAATTCATTTGGCAGGGCCAGAGGGCACACCTGTCCCAACGTTTGCTATCTAAGCCACTCTCGGGAGGGGGGCTTGCTCTCCCGGACTTCCTTCTGTACCTTAGAGCTGCACATCTCCGGGTCCTGGGTGAATGGTCCCTTAGGGCCTAGGAGAAACTGTGTCTTCATGTGGATAGTCAGGTGGCGGGAAGAACAATCTGGAACTTGCCCTGGAAGCGGAAGATAGATAGACTGACTGTCGCCTACTTGAGCATTCATACAGCGACTACCTCAAAGGTCTGGGATAATGTAACTAAAGCCCTATCGCTGACCACTTTCCTGTCTCCTTACATCCCGGTCCACTTTAATCCGGCCTTTCCAACTGCTTTTGAAGAAGGGCCCTTTGATAAATGGAGGGAGGGATTTGCCTAATGATATCAGACCTTTTCCATGGGCGGGAACTGCGGACATTCGCAGAGTGTGTAACCAAGTTTAAACTCCCACCCACGGAGGAATTTCATTATGTACAGTTAAGACACTGGGTACAGCAGCCTCAGCTGTGTCAGGCGTTGATCAGAGATCTGCTCTCAGTGGAAAGATTTGTTCAATCCGGTATCACAACCAAGGGCTGCATCTCCTTCTTATGCGCCCTCTTGCTCTTCCTCAGCCCAATCCAGGCCTCCGGGCACAGAAGATTCTGGGATAGCACTTTACTGACTCCACCTAGACTTATTGTATATCCAAACACTTAACAGTAAATATGGAAAAAACAAAAATATTGTGTTTTGGAAAGAAAAACCATAAATATAGCTGGTTCCTGGGTCAAGCAAAATTAGAAGCCGTTAATGAATATAAATATCTGTGAATATGGTTTGGCAGAGCATTGAATTGCGGCATGCACCAACAGGCCCAGAAAACTAAAGGCCTATCAGGAATTTGCGGTTTCAAACAATTTAATAGTATTTATGGAGAAATGTCTCACAGACCAGTGTTGAAAGCATTTAAGGCTATGATCCCCCCGCAGATGCACTATGGGGCTGACATTTTGTGTTTGGGGGGACATGTTCATGGGTTAAGGAGGAAGGGAAATGTTTAAAAATGCCTTTCTCTTTACCCAACTCATCAATAATACAGGCCATTAGGGTAGAACTAGATTGGCCAGCATGGAACATACAAGTCCAGGTAAATCTATGTAGATTTTGGAAATGCTTAGGATCAGGAAAGGAGGAGAAAGTGTCTTGCTGGTGCAGGAGGGATATACAACACGGTGAATTAACCTGGGCAAAAGCTTCCAGAAAGTCTCTCCTCTCCATTTGTGAATCATTAAAAGTAAAAATTTAACCAGTGTCACTATGTATTGAAGAACGGAAGAGTGTTTGAAAACTCCTGGGAAATGAAAAATCTAAAAAAATCGACATGAATTACCTGAAACAAAAAGAGTCTGTGCAGTTTATGTTAAATAGCTGGAGTAATGATAATTGGTATCCATATTTAGATACCGTACCAAACCACTGGTTGAGACTGGAATTACTAAAGGTGAGAATAGGTATCAATCCTGCACGGTCAAATGAGAAAATTAAAAATATATTAATGGATAATACTGGTAAATGTACATGCAGGATTGGTTTAAAATGTACTTGTGTTCATATTTTAATGGATTGTCAAAAATTGTTATCTGTGCGACGACTGATTTTAAGGCCAGTTTTTCTAAAATATGATAGAAGGTCAAGGATTCAAGCAATTGAGCTTCTTATGGATATGCAGTTCTTGGACATTGCAATTGCTTTGGCGAAGTTTGTCCAAGAAGCCAAAAGACTTCTTATGAATTAAGGAAATGGTAAGAAGGGCCCAAGGAGGGACAATCAGAGTTAAATTGAATGGTTGGAATTTTAATACGTTTGTGTTTTTTTTATACTGAATTTTTAGGTAGATTGGTTGGAGTCCAGTATGATTTTATAAAAATAAATTTTATGTGAAATAATGAATTTTGGTTTTAGGTTGTTTTAAAATATTGTTATTGTATTTTTATCTGTGCAACGTTGGTATGTGTAGTTTAAAGACCAATTGGTCATATTAAACTTATTTTTGAACTTGAACTTGACTCCACTTATGGAGAAACAATAGAGCTCCCTTTATAAAAATGTTACTAAATACAATTGATCCATGTACCTGAGTGAAGCCCACTATAATGTCATGTATGAGTGGTATCTCCACCCGCAGAAATGACACTATTTTACCGACTACATTTGACAGTTGCTGGTGGGGTTGTGGATAGCTGGGAGACTTCCGCCACATTTGGTGGGACTGTCCCTCTATCCAACCTTTCTGGAAGGAGATCCTTTCCCAAATCAAAACTCCGCCCTCAAACACCAAACCCAGGGAGAGTGCTCCATTATGTGGCTGTGCTTGCTTGGGAGCAGCCAAGATGACTATAGCTGCTGCCTGGAAGAAACCGGAGGCCCCCTCTCTAACTCAGTGGCACACCCGACTGTGAGGCGCCCTGGCCCTGGAACGGATGACAGATGTTTTTGAAGCCTCCCGGAAAAGCTTTGACTACACTGGTGCATTATTTGTCAGAGGGTCTGCCATTGTTTGCCTGTGGGCCCAGGCTGAGGACCCTTCATTTATTCATGATATAACTGCTGAAGCCCCTTCTGGGGTACGGACTAACAACTTTCCCCCTGGCCTTCTTATGCCGGTCGTGGGGGAAGGGATGGGGGGGACTCCCTCCAGATTGTAACTATGTACCCCTGACAACTTGCAACTGTTTGTCTTTTTTTCCTTTGTAATTTGTTTATGTTGTTCCCCATAATCATTTAGGGTTTCTTAGTTTGACTTTAGTTTGTTAGCTCCTACAACAGGAAGCAGAACTCATAGATGCCATGTAAAATGTTGTAAAGAGATATTGCAGAGACGTTGCCTCCTATACTGGTCAGTATCCCTCAGGCAAGCAGGAAACTTGTGAAGAAGCTATTCATGTTCTTTAGCTATCAAATGCTTTTGCAATGTACTGGTGGGAAGAGTTGAACTCGGGTGAGTTATAAAGTTTGTATTTCTCTGTTTACTTAATATAAAGATTATGAAAAGAAATAATCAAGGGGGACACCATCCGGTCCCGGGGACTTCTTACAACAGCTGTTAACAATCACTTTAAGCACCTCTTCCTCTCTAAATTAAGTTTTGAACAAGAGAAATTAGTCATATGCACTTCTTCTACATCCCTATTGTCAGACGCAGACATCCCCGAGAAATGCGCCAGCCAAGCCTCTGCCGTAATATGAACCGTTACTTTATCTTGGGATGTGAAGGAGATAAAACTGACCTCACAGCCTTCCAGACGGCTTGAGAATCTTTAATTTGGCAGGCTCCAAATATAGACTTCCATTTCTCCTCCTCATGGCCAATTTCTTTTTCTTTTGTACCAGTTGATAAGCCTTTCTGCTGTCTACTATTACACACTGGCCTCTGGGATTGCTTTAAAACCCAACGTAGGGATTCATTTGCCGCTCTACACTCTTTATCAAACCAAGATTTAACATGGGGACGTGGCTGAGCAATGGGTTTAAGTAACCTCCCTTTTATCCATGTTAAAAGGTCAATAAAATGGTTTAATATAAGAGCCGGCTGACATATTTTCAATTGCCAGGAGTTCACCAATACCATACTATTACAGACAACCTGAGACATAATATGCTTCTCGCAGTGCCCCATACCACTCTGCGCCCTGCATCCTTAACAGTTGGTACTTGGGGAGGCATAGAATTAAGCTTATGATGCTTTTTGGGGGCCGTTAGTTGCACTGCACTAGGATTATGGTCACTATAGATCTGTACAAGCACCAAGCTACCAGGGTAATCAAACTACTCTCTACCGTTTCCGTTTACTGTGTTTCCGTTTGATAGAGGTATGTACCCTGTTCAAGCAGGAACCACAATTCTAGTAAGGGTAATTCACAACAAACCCTAATTATCCTGTGCTCACTTTCTGGTAGCATGGCACAGAGCAGTCAGGCTTAATTTAAGAGGCAATGTGTAAAGTATTGGCATTGTTTTGTAACATAATTGTATTTATATAGAGCTTACAACCCCTAATGAAGCATAAATGTGCTTCTTGGCAAGTAGCACTCTACTCCGGAACCCAAGATGGATTACTGTTGATTATTGTATAGTGAACTTGAGGTAATTGAGAGGTGGACATGTGAGTCTGTTTGTTGGATTGAAAAGGATAATGTGGGAATAGAAGAAGGAGAAGTCTAGAAAGTCTTTAATGGGAGATATTAGTAGTAAGATGAGGTTTGGGATGAGTCAAAGTAAGGATAGGTGAGGGATTAAGTCAGAGGATTGTTTGGGAGGTCATAGTATTAAAATGAGGTTTGGAGTGATCCAAAGAGGGATACAAGAGGGAAGAGTCTAGAAAGGGTTATTTTGGAGATCATAGTAGAAGAAAGAGGTATTAAATGAGTCAGAGAGTGGAGGAGTAGGATATATTGAGAGAGGTATAGGATGAAGTATAGGGTAGTGCATTGAAGAGAAACAACGTTTTTTGCAGTAGGAGTAAAGTAATAAATATATAGATACATAAGTACATATTATCAAACATATTTATTTTTAAAATACATATTTCTCAATACATACATATAATCAAATTAAATGTTTATATACACAGGGACATGCTGTACATATGTGTTTGATTATGATGGTTAAGTAGGAAAGATCTAACTCCTGTAGTCTTCTGAAGATAAGATAGGTATCTGTTGATCTTATGTTTTCGGGTAATGAATTCCATAGTTTGGCTGCTTGAACAGAGACAGATGTGCCACCTATGTTTTTTCTCTGGTATGGTTAGATTTTGAGGCTAGGGGACAATATGGAGTGAAGGTTTCTTTGTTGAATGTATTTGGTGATTTTATTCCAGATGAAAAGCGTTCCATTTATTGCTTTGTGGGTGATACAAAGCAGCTTGAATGTGGATCTTCTGGCAACTGGTAACCAATGTAGATCCCTCAAGGCAGGGGAGATGTGGGCTTGTGGTTTTACATGTAGTAGTAGTTTAGCAGAAGAGTTCTGAATCTGTTGTTGTCTGTTCATAGTTGATAAAGATGATCCGTGGTCAAGGCCATTGGTGTATTCAAGTTTAGACTGTACAAGAGAGATAGTGGCTTGGACTTTGTATAGAAATCCCAGGTAGGAGAAGATGTGTCGCAGAATTTTCAAAGTAATGTAGCTTGAACTTGCTAATTTATCCACTTGGGCATTCATTGATTACGTGAAGTTCATGGTAATTCCAAGGTTTCTTACTTCCTTACATATTTTAGGATGTGGTCTCGGATCATCAGGCCAGGAGCAAAGTGGGTCATAATTTTTCCGATCGCCACATGAGAGTATATCCATTTTGGAAGCATTCAATTTGAGATGTCTCCATGTCATCCATGTCATCCACTGATCAACGATTCTGAGGCAACTGCAGATTCGGGAGTTTCCAATGTCTTTGGCGCTTTCCAGTTTAAGGAGTATTTGTGTATAATCTGTATAGTTATAACATGTGACCTGAAATTCATTGATGATTGCCGGTAATGACTTCATGTAGATGTTGAAAAGCATGGGTGAGATGATAGAGCCTTAAGGGACCCCTGATTTTGGGAAGTAAGGTTTGGATGAGAAAGGTGGAGTATTGATGACATTTTCAATACTCCAGAGCACTACACAGGTTTCGCAGTTTAGGTCCGCCAATGTTGCAAATCCAATTTAATTTTTTAGGAAATACAGGTTTACTTTAAGTCTCAGGATCGGCATTTGGCTGTGGAAAATTTAGAACTAATACAACAATGCCATCTAGTGGCTACGTTTTCAACCAAAGGGGGGTCTTGTCCTTACGGGACCAGGTAGGACAATATTAATCTAATTGAACAAACAGATGACCTGATCTCGATTTATGATGCGGTTATTTATTTGAACAGACTCAGTACCTAAATATAAATTTCATTCACATTTCAAAAACATTTAATTAGCACAAATTCAATTTTCAATATTCAATATGTCCGAGTTTTGACACACTACACAACATATGAATTAGCAAACATGATTGAAGTGTGGAAATAAATAATAACAATTCAGTGCGAATAATTATAATATAAACAATATATACATAATTCCATAGCAACAGTACACCAGTTGTTTTTCAAACAATATAGTCCTGTCTGATAGATTCTATCACAATGTGCTAGGACTAAGCTCACAAGGGATACCTTCTAGGGAGTGTCACTTTTATTTAAAATATACACTACTGGGATGCACACTTATTAGTTTAACCCTTTGTGAGTACTATACACCATGTCCAAATTCATGGAGAGAGCCGACGCATTTCCAAACCCGAAATTGATGTGACTGGTTTTTCTTCAGGGCTGGACTGTGTACCTGTTGGTGTGGGGAAAGGGAAATATATAAATATTTGGGCCTTCTCTTTCGTTCTGTCTTACTTGGTCTATGATATCAAAGGTGATTACCTCTTTGTTTCTGGGATCCTTCCTGTGTCTACCCATATTAACTTGTAATGACTTGTGTTCCTGAATGGTAAAAAGGGACAAAACAGTTGTCTCAGGATACGAGGTTCGGCTTTTTCATACTGTGTCATTCTGGTAGATTCGTGAAATACGGCTTTGTGCCACTTACTGCTTTAAGGTTCCGTCCTGGAGCGAAGCGCTTATGCGGATGGTAGTTGCCACACTGGTATTGTGGTCATTGTCAGGAAGAGATTACATTATCTGTTACAAATGAAAAATATTTTGGAGTAGCAGCCTATGACTTTTATTGGTTCAACGTGCGTGAGTGTGCATTAGCTATTACGTTACTGGACTTACTAAGTACCGCTTAGACGCGTTAATGTTCGTCACGTTTTCTTTTTCGTTATTGGTTCGCCTCTACGTTGTGGCTTTGACTGATTATTTTCTTCTGTGTGAAAGAAAAAGTTGTTTCTGAATTGTGTCCATAGTCTGCCGATCATTCTGGCTGTTGACTGCTTGTTGAAGGGCTTACTGTGGTAGTAGCTCATATTCCTTCCTTTATGTTTACTTTAGCTTGTACATATTGTTAGGTCATTTAGAATATGTTTATGTCACTTTTAGATTTGTGTGATGTAATGTTAGAATCTTTGGGTATTAGTTACTGTGGAGATTTTTACGGTTGGATTTAGAAGAGTTTGGATGCTTGCCTATCTGTTCTTGTGGGTCTATGGTTTATGTACTTAATAAACTATTCCAAACTACAACTACGACTACAGGCCGTCTTTATATTGGCGACAAGGGAAATCTCATGTAGACCCACTGGATAATTCGGCAATTTGAAAAAATTTCGAAAATCAATCTTCGTGGTTATCTGAAAATTTGAGCCAAAAAACTCTTCACTGATTTATTGGCTAATTTCTTCGCCTTCGTTTGTTTGCTGAACTACATCTGAGGTACTGTAACTACTTATTTTACCTTTTGAGCTCTGCCGTAATCAGGAGGAATCCGTTATTTTTCAACCAGCAGCGAAGTTCATGCACGTGAAGGTGCGAGTCTCCCGTCATCACGTCTCCTGCTGCGTTTCACTTTCTACACGTTGCGTTCCAGTGACATCACAGCGTGGTTAC
This sequence comes from Lissotriton vulgaris, assembly GCF_964263255.1. Taxonomy (NCBI): domain Eukaryota; kingdom Metazoa; phylum Chordata; class Amphibia; order Caudata; family Salamandridae; genus Lissotriton; species Lissotriton vulgaris. The sequence continues at coordinate 1,781,839,898 of NC_141689.1, forward strand.
GCTGGGCGGCCATTTTATGGAAATCTTCACACAACGCTGGTTTCCAATGACATCACAGCGCGTCTACGTTTAGGCTGCCATTCCATGTAACTTGCTGTGCTTACTTTATTACGATTTCCTGCATTTAACAAGATTTTCCTGAAAAGCGGGTGAGATCTTTTCTTTTCAGCTTTCTCACTGCGCAATATTCAAACAGCGCAGCATTCATTAATAGCGCACTATTGAGAATTACCGGAACGTCAGTGATGCGCACACTCTTACCTCATTTCTCTTTCAAAGGCATTTTAATTTGATATTTCTAGCGCATTTTCAGTGGTGCGCACACTTGTCATTTGATTTCTTTTCTTCTTCATATTTTGAGTGAAATTTCAAGCACATTTTCAGTGATGCGCACACTTGTCATTTGCGCAATTTGACACACTTTGAAGTCAATTTCCTATTTAACCTGTTTGGTACTGTGCCTAAGCTTTTTCTGTGATGTGCACACTTTAACTTTTCGCCCGCACATTTTAATTGTCACTCATTGACTTTTCTTTATTTTCTTATTTATCCAGAGTCTGAATATGGCTAATGCACAAATTTGTAATCAACCCACAGTTTTTCTACAAATTCCAGGTAAGCCCAAATTGGAATGGAAAAAATGGTTTGAAAGTTTTGAGAATTATATTGTGGCTATTAACGGATCTAAGTTTCCTCCTGAAAGATTAAAGGCCATTTTATTCAGTTTTTTGGGATCTGCAGCAATTGAGATTTTCAAAAATGTAATTCCTATTGCACCACCTAGTGGCGGTGGTGAAGGTTTGAATATTTACAAAGAAGCTGTAGCCAGACTAGAGAAACAATTTCAAGATGAGCCTAATGTCCTAATTGAAAGACATGCATTTCATAAAAGAAAGAAATTTCCAGACGAGACTATTGAAGAATATGTTGCTGCCTTAAGAGTTTTAGCTGCCAATTGTGACTATGGAGCAACAGTTGATTATTGTATTAGGGATCAATTAATTTTTGAGTGTGAGTCTAAAAAAGTTCAAGAAAGACGTTTAGCTTGTCGCAATCCCATGTTGAGTAAAGCTGTTGATTTGGCCAAAGGGATTGAAAGATCTATTTTATCATCTAAAGTCATCTCTGCAGAGAATTCTAAAAATTTAACTCATCTCCTGTTTCTCCTGTTTGTGCAGTGCAATTTTCTAGCAAAGCATCTGTTAAACCAAGTTTCAAACAAGTTCCTAAGAACAAATTAGCTTGTTACAGATGTAGTTCCAAAACACACTTAGCCAATAATGTCAATTGTCCGGCTATTAAGAGAAAATGTGTAAATTGTGGTAAAGTTGGCCACTTTTCTTCAGTTTGCCATGTTCCCAAAAAAGTTTCTGGTTCTTCAAATGCTGGTGTTAATAATGTAGATGTTGTTGATGAAGATTTACATAATATGTTATTGACCATCTATGACAATGTTTTTGACTATTCTGTGAACAACATTAATCTTCCTTTTAAAGCACCTTTAGGCACTGTGTCTATTGGTGATATTTCTTTTCAAGCCATGGCTGATTCAGGCTCACCAATTACCATTCTGTCTGATGTGTTTTTCAAGGAAAATTCGAAAAATGTTAAGCTCCATAAATCTGATGTAAATCCTAAAGCTTTTGGTAACTTTGACATTACTATGTTAGGATATTTTGAAGATTCGTTAGAATTTGAATCTAGGAAAATCTTTACTAAGATTTATGTTGCTATCGATGGAAAGAATATAGTTGGGTGGTTTGATTTAGGAAGGCTGGGTGTAATTTTGTGTCCTGGTTCTGAGCGTCCTCTGCAATTGAGAGAATTTTACATTAACAATGTTTACATGGATTAATATAGTTTAGAAATGATGATTCTCAAAAAACATGTAAATGTTTTCAAAAATGTGGTAGGTCAAGTAAAAGGCCAAATGCATAAAATTAAATAAAAAAAAATGCCATTCCTATTCAACATAAAGTACGTATGGTTCTGCTCGGTATGCGTGAGAAATTGAAAGTCCATCTTGATACTTTACGTTCAGAAGGTATCATTGAATCAGCTGATAGCTTTGAGTGGGTGTCGGCTATTGTTTTGGCAGTCAAAAAGAATCAAGATTTGAGGTTATGTGTGGATTTGAGATCTCTTAATAAGAATATTGTTGTTGACACACATCCTTTACCTCGCATTCAGGATATGTTGTCAGCTGTTAATGGTGCGAATTTCTTTTCGGTTATAGACCTCAAATCTGCTTATCATCAGGTACTTCTGGACGAATCTTCAAAGGATGTTACCACCTTTATTACACCATTTGGTTTGTATAGATTTTTAAGGATGCCTTTTGGTCTGGCATCAGCTGCCAGTGTGTTTCAGAAGCTTATTGAGATTTTGTTCCATGGTATTACTGGTGTACAATCATTCCAGGATGGATGATATTTTAATTTTTGCTGAAACATGTGAACAACACAATGTTATTCTCAATAAGGTGCTTGGCATTCTTGGTTCAAAGGGCATGACTGTCAGCAAGGAGAAGTGTACATTTTTAGTTGAAGAGCTAAATTATTTAGGGCACAGAATCACAGCTAATGGCATCTTTCCTAAAGAAGATTTAGTTAATACGTTGGACAATATTAGTACACCCAAGGATAAAGATTCTTTGCGTTCTTTCTCGGGCCTAGGGGAGCACTATTCAAGATTTGTGAAAGGATATGCTTTAATAGTAGAACCTCTTAGACAGTTACTTAGAAAGGGTGTTCAATTCAATTTGAGTAAGGTTCATGATGAGGCTTTTGTCAATGTTAAAAAGCTTATTTCCAAGGCCCCTGGTCTTAAGACTTTTGATCCCCAGGATAGGTCTTTTGTCACTGTGGATGCATGTACTATTGGCCTCGGTGCTGTATTTACTCAGATTGTTGACGGTAGAGAAAGAGTTATTTCTTTTATTTCTAGGGCAATTTGTGGTGCTGAGAAGCATTATAGTACTATTGAGAAAGAGGCCTTAGCCTGTGTTTGGGCTGTTGAAAAGTTCAAACGTTTCTTGTGGGGTAGGCCTTTTGTTCTTGTTACTGATCATAAACCACTTGTTTTTATGATGGATGGTGTCAGGAGTGGTAAAGCGTCATCTAGGCTTGTTAGGTTGATAGCTAGACTACAAGAATACAACTTTGAAATGCAACACATTCCTGGTGGGAAAAATTTCTCAGCGGATTGTTTGTCTAGACTTCCTCCTTTTGAAGAGAACAATAATGACATTTTGGATGAGCATGAATGTGTTGTAGCTATGGTCGATGCAGTGAACTGAATTGAGCATTTCTGAGAAAGATTGGATTGAGGCTATGGACAAAGATTTGGTGTTTAACAAGGTTAAGAAATTTGTTAGAGAAGGTTGGCTTCCCATTAGGAATTTAGAAGATTGTTTGAAGAGTTTTGCTCAGATTGCTGACGAACTTAGCATTGAGGGTGATATTTTGTTGCGATAACATTTGTTTATTCCTCCTGAAGGTTTAAGAAGCAAACTCATCAAGCTTGCTCATGCTGGTCATCCAGGTATTTCTGGTAAGAAGACGATTCTCAAGAACCATTATTGGTGGCCTGGTATGGATGCGGGTATTGAGAAAGTGATTGACAACTGTTCTGTTTGCGTGAGGGCTGACAAGCATTGGAAGGTTTCGACCCAACCTTTGTCTCTTAGAGAAGGGGCAGTTGGTCCTTGGGATAAAATTTCAATTGACTTTTCTGGCCCCTTTGAATGTTTAGGTAGGGAAAAGAGATTTTCTATTGTGGTTGTAGATAATTTTTCAAAGTGGATCTATTACACTTTTGTGGAACATCCCAATACTGACGCTGTTATTGACTTTTTGGATTTTATTTTCAGGTTAGAAGGTGCTCCCAATCTCATTTTATCCGATAATGGTGTTCAATTTGTTTCTAGGAAAATTAAATCGTTTTTGCAAAAATGTGGTATTAAGTCTGAAACCACTCCCTTATATTGTCCTAGGGCCAATGGTCAAGTTGATGTTTTGCAGTTTTTGAAAGAGAAATTGTGGAGTTATCATATTACTCCAAATTCTTCTACTGGTGTTTCCCCCTATTTACTGATGAGAGGCAGACAAGCAAAATCTGTTTTAAGACCTGACTTTGTTAAGAGTGTTGTGCATGATGTCAACATGAAAAGTGTTATTGAGGAGGTTAAACAGAACATTCAAGAGTCACGCCTTGCAGGTAAAAGTTAACATGATGCCTCTCTTAAGTCCAAAGATAAAATCATCAGGGTTGGTGATTGGGTACGTGTCTTGAAACCCACTTTGACTAGCAAAGGTTCCTCTAAGTTTTCCAATCCTTTTAGGGTAGAAAGAGTAACTGATTCTGCTGTTCTTCTTTCTGAGAAGGGTTGGTGGAGCAAAGGTTCAGTTATACTTCTTAAACCTGGGCAAGAACGTTTCTTTGCTGAAGATGAGGATGGTGGTTGTATTTGGAATGATGCTGTTCAAGAAAAGAGTTTCGTCCTGGTGATGTGTTAACTAATGAATCTGCTCATGATGTATGTTCTCAATCTGCATTTGATGTTTGTTCTGAAAATGATGTTTGTTCAGGAAGTCCTGATGTCATGGAGGGTTATTCAGAAGCTTCCCTTGTTTCTGCTTCTAATCAGCAGGAGTCAATTGATTCTCCTCTTCAAGTTAATCCTTTGTCTTGCAAGAGGATTACTAGAGTTCCTCAGAAATTTGATGATTATATTTTGGATTCTTAATCTTTTTCATTTTATTGTTTTTGTGAAAAGATACATGTGGTAGTAGCTCATATTCCTTCCTTTATGTTTACTTTCGCTTGTACATATTATTAGGTCATTTAGAATATGTTTATGTCACTTTTAGATTTGTGTGATGTAATGTTAGAATCTTTGGGTCTTGGTTACTGTGGAGATTTTTACAGTTGGATTTAGAAGAGTTTGGATGCTTGCCTATCTGTTCCTGTGGGTCTATGGTTTATGTACTTAATAAACTATTCCAAACTACAACTACGACTACAGCCCGTCTTTATACTTACCTTCTTTATTTAACTTCTGTTCATAATCTGAGTTGGCCGACGCCTATCTTCTGTGGGCTCCTTGTGCGTGCCATAGCGCTGAGCGGTCCGTGTGTTTTGAACCGTAAACGGGAAATGAAGCGAGTAGTTACGTGTTACGTGATACTCAGTCAGTTCCCAAGGGTTGTGGGACTTGTAGTTCCTACTAGTGCAAATGTCGTTTGAAAGGGCTGATTAATAAGTGAAACTCCGAGATAATTATTGAACATGAAGTTCTCTGAACAGAATGATACATAGTGTGTTTATTTAAGTGGATTATCGTCGCATTCCCAGTTTTACGGGCTGAAGGTCATTATTAGTCAAATCGGTGATCAGTACAGAGGACTCATCTGATTATTTGTTGTAGTTCTGACATGTCATTTAAACCATTGGTCACACAATTGTATTTTAAAATGAGGTATGCCTCTCTTTTCAACAAGATGGTCTCTACATTTCCTCCCCTTGGAGGAATTTTTATGCCCGATAGCACTGTCCATTTGAAGTCTTTTTCTGTATGGTTTTTCTCTAGAAAGTGTTGTACCATTGGGGCAGTCACCACCTTTTGTTTAATTCTTGATCGATGTTGTGACAATCTTTGATTCACTTGTTGACTGGTCTTTCCTATGTACAATTTGTCGCACTGACATATTATGGCATACACTACATGTTGACTTTTGCAATTCGGGAATTCCTTATGGACCCATTTTGTGGAATTGAATTCAAACACAGGTCCTTTCATACTGCTGGCGCACAATGTGCAGGTACCACATCTATGGTGTCCTTCTACAGGTTTAAGGTTCCACAGAGAGTGTAAGTCTCTTTTGACTGATGGTTTCCCCAAGTCTGCTCTAATGATTTGTTGGCCAATGCTTTTTTTCTTTTTGAAAGCAAACAATGGTTTACCAATTGGCATCTCTAAGTTGGAAATGAGGTGCCAATTTCTTAAGATGATTGCTTTGAATTTGTTTGTGTTTGGACCGTATGTTAAGACACATACAAGTTTGTCTAAAGGTTTTTTATCCTTTGTAGTTAGCAGTTCCTCCCTAGGAGTGTACCATGCACGTTTTGTGGCATGTTTTACCATTTTATTCTGGTAACCTCTAGTTTTTAACTGGTTACACAAGATTTCTGCATGTGCGATAAAGTCTTCTTTTCTGGAACAATTGCGTCTGATGCGCACCTCTGCACCTAGCACCTCTGCACCAGAACAGGGAAATGTAAAGCTCTCTCGATAGAGGCCCGGTGAATGCAGATCTTTAAGGTACTTTCCTGGAATTGTTCTGTTGCATCCATGGGTTATTCAGAACTTGGCAAGTTGATCTGGGCTATCTTTCATTACAGTTTATTGTTGCCAACCGCCTTGTTCCTTCAATTAAGTTTTCGTGAAGAGATCTTTGAGCCAGACCTTCTCTTCTGGGAATTTTAAGCATCACCAAGATCTGCTGTTTCCTTCTGGATGTCAAGTATCTCTTTGGCTTCATTCAGCATTTTTCAACCGTTTCACTATTGGCACAGTCAAAGTACTGGACTTCCACCTTTCTACTGTGCCATCTAGTTCTTTAACTTTGCCTGCTGCGCTACAAGGCTTCACCCTGCTGCGCTACAAGGATTCATCACCCTGCCATTAACCTACTATTTGAATTGACATTTATTCTCCTTCATTATTTATTTCTTCATTTATTTCTTGCGATGTCATGCGCAATTTATATTTACATGACTGCATGCTTTTTCTCTTACATGCTGTTGTTTCTTTTCTAAGAAGCCTTTCTTTACATGTTTTGTGCTTCTGCACATTCCATTTTAATGTTCTAGTTATTTTGTGCTCTGTTTTTTTTCAGAAAGGTTTCCTTTTATGATGTTGTGCAAGGGGTTATGTACTGCATTCAATATTACTTTTCTACCGCTTGCTTTATACCGTGTGCTTTTCTCCACACGTTCCACCCCAGCTAGTGCTGGGGGAAGTTTCGCAAATCTCTGCGTTCTACATTGTGTCGTGTGCTTTATTCCACACGTTTCACCCCAGCTAGCGCTGGGGGAAGTATCGCATTTTTTACGTATATGTGTGCCATATGGTCTTCCTCCACACATAACACCCCATCCTGTATTTGAGGTAGTTCCACTTTTCCTGCATTTTACACTTGTACGTTGTGCCATGTTTGCCCCTCCCACACCTTCCACCTCAGCTCTTATTTGGGGTTGTTCTGCAGTTCCTGTATTGTTATTGCATTGTACCGTGTGGTATCCTCCCACACTTTCCACCCCAAACTGACTTGGGGGAAGTTCTCTGGTGTAGCTTGTCTCTTCTTTTCCACTCCTCTCCTATTCCTATGAGCTCTACGTCACTTTTTTTTTGCTGTGCTACTGGGGACTTTTTCCTCATGCTCCTGTTTCTGTGTAGGTCAGCCTTGTTCCGCCTACCGCTGTCTTCCACCTTTTCTCTTTTTTCAACTTCTTGCTAGCACCATGTACTATCCTTGTGTTTGCCTGGCAACCTAGTACTTGGTTTCTTTTTAGACTGTGGTATGGGTGTGTGTGGGTTTTGTTTCTTGTGGAAAGGGAGATGGTGCATGTGTCGTTTGTACTTGGCTTTCCTGTCTCTTCCTGTCCACTTTACTTCCTCAGCTTGCATTTTCCATTCTTAATTTCCACGCCATCTTTCAGTATTTTATCCTCTCATTTTTCTTGCTACTTTTTATGCTTTTTGAAACTTCCTTCCTTTCCATTGTAAAGGAGGGAGATATGTGGTATCTTGCTGCTCAGCCAGATTGACTGCTTGATAGAATGTTGGTGTTTGGAATGTTTGTGTGCGTGAATCAGTTGGTGAATGGGCTGAGCAGCAGGGAAGCTGCTCCTGGTGGGGCTCTTGCTTACCCGCTTCCTTACTGTCTGACTTAAGGATTACTCACTCTACTATGGATCCAACTACTCAATACATCTACAAGGAAAAGCTACTTGGCTTAGAGCATTCTTCATTATACTACATTGCAGTTGTCAATGGAAAGAAGCGGAAGGCCTCCTAAAACAATAGGATTCTTATGACCTGGTTTTAAAATTGTAACCCAATTTGACTAGGTCTTTCCAGCCTAACAAGTCTCTGCCCTTTACTGCTATATAGATCTTGTTTTGAGTAGATCTTCCCAAAACTTGCAAAGAACCAACAAGGAATTGCCGGTAATGACTTCATTTAGATGTTGAAAAGCATGGGTGAGAAGATAGAGCCTTGTGGGACCCCTGATTTTGGGAAGTAAGGATTGGATAAGAAAGGTGGAGTATTGAAGATATTTTCAATACTCCAGAGCACTACACAGGTCTCGTAGTTTAGGTCCGCCAATGTTGCAAATCCAATTTAATTTTTTAGGAAATGCAAATTCAAGAGTTGATGGTACACAAGTCCATTAATGAAAAGCACTGACAATCAAAGTTTGTTGACACGCAGGTCAATAGATGAAGCACACAGTCCAAAACGTGTGTCATCGTATTGATGACCTTTTCAAGGCTATTGAGAAAAATAAATTCCGTACATTAGATGCAAACTGCTGTTTAGGTAGTGCCTTGATGCCAGAATTATATGTCATACATATAACCCCACCACAAGTATGATATGGCCTCAACAGTGCCCATAAGATATTAATATAATGTGCAAACAATGCTAGAGATAGTGTACAAACTTTGCAGTGTGAGAAAGAGTCGCAGTCTAATCAAGAAAATAGAGAGAGGGAAGCCAACAGAACACCCAGTGTTATCATATCAAGTGCTGTGCGCGTGATACATAAATTAACCAGTTTCTTCTATTCATCTGTGTAATCAATCAGGGGGCTATCCACATCACCAAATCATGTTTCAAAGTGATCAACCTGAGCACTAACCCCATAAACAATTTTTCAATAGGAAGGAGTGACCGTCAGCTCCTCCTTTCTTCTATAGGAGTAAACAACCAAATAGTCTATTTTTTGCATCCCCAAGACCTAGATGATCTGGATAAGCCTCTAATTAAAGACCTTCGGTAACGTATCAAGTACTGGGAAAGGAGAGAAATAAATATAACATTTTTGAGACTTCCTAAGTCTAAACTCTGAAGGGCATTGAGAAACAAGGCCAAAACTTAATATGATCTTGAATGTTGGGCCAACCACTAACTTTGATCCCAAACACATATTGTAAAAGTTGTAAATGGCTTGTTCAAAAACTTTCTAATGAAATAACCCGTTTGGTCCCTGTGTATAACAACAAATGCTTAAACACTGAGCGTTGTCACATTTCTAAAATTTTTAAAGTTCATCAAACAACCCAAAAAGCAAGTTGCGAATTTCCTCGCAAGAGCAAAACCTGTCTCACAATACATATATTAACTTAAGGTTAACGTACCTCGCACTTGTCCATAGTTCACCACTAGTTTAAATTTGGGACAATGAGGAAGGACGTAGGCTCTGTCCAGCCGGATGTCCAATATCAAAGAGCCTGCAATAAACCATTCATAACTGAGAAGTCCAAATAAAAACAAGACATACTTCTCAGTTTTGGTGGAAACTGCCAACAACAGTATACTTGAAAATGAACTCCCCCTTAGCAGCTCTACAAGTATCTCAATTAATTATTCGCCTGTGTCCCGCATGGTTACCCCATTCTTACGAGCCCCCCCAGCAGTCGAGTAAACATAGAAAATGGATTAAACGAGTGGAAGGTGTAACAAACCATGGGTGCCATTTTGTAATGGTGCAGTGTTACAAAAAACTCAAGAAAGCAATACAGACACTTAAATATGTGGTGAGAGCATGCAAAGATATAACTACAGTGAATAAATTAGCCACATTCACTTGAGTACCGGTTAGTGTCGTGTCAGCAGTGTGCTTCATCTATTAACCTCTGTGTCAACAAACAGATTGTTAGTACTTTTCATTCATGAACTTGTGTACCATCAACTCTTGAATTTGTATTTTCTAAAGAATTAAATTGGATCTGCAACATTGGCAGTCCTAAACTATGATACATGTGTAGTGCTCTGGAGTATCCAAAAAGTTTGCATATATGCAAAATCTTTCTCATATATGAATTCACACTACTTTGGTGGCATAGTGTTTATCCATTTGAGCACACCATACTTATTGTGACTGTGGATTAACTGCAATACTTGATGGATGTGCTAGGAGCTTGCGATTCCCACTGTCATCTTGTGTTTCTTCTATTTATGACATTTGTTCTGTTTTAAAGGTAGAATGAGATCCAGTCTGAGGCAGTTCCGGCTTCGTATAGTCTTTGATCAGATTATCATGGTCAGCTTGGTTAAAGGCAGCAGAGAGGTCCAAGAGAAGTAGTACAGAAACCCTCTTGTGGTCTGCTGATTTTTTAAGGTCCTCTCAGATGGCACTGAGGGCAGATTTTGTGCCTCTTCCTAGACAGAATCATGTTTAGAAGTTGGAAAGTATGGAGTTATCTTCAATTAATTATGGAATCTGGGCAAATGCTGCCTTTTCAATCAGTTTGCCCAGGAAAGCTCGTTTTGTATTTGTTCTTTGGTTGTCATGGTCAAGCGGGTCCAGGTTAGTCTTCTTCAATAATGGGCATAAGTATGTCTTTTTTAGGTTTACTGGAAAGATTTCCGTAGTTAAGGAAATATTGATGATTCTTCTTACTGGTGTTGCAGCAGAGGTAGTTAGAAAAATGTTCTTGAATATTTGTGGTGGACAAGGGTCAGAAGGGCTGGCAGCAGACCTGCTTACTTTGACCAGATCCATAAATTCACTTTGTGATATTGTTTGAAGTAATTGATAGGCTGGGTTAGACTGCACTTGGGGGGGTATTTTTGGAAATGGGTGGAAATGGGTTGGTGTTGGTGGTTTTCCTTTGTTTTAAATAAGTTTCTGCATCCATATTGGGACATTAGAAGCAGGTCGGGAAGATATCTTCTCTATGTACTACAGTTTCAGGGGAGTGCGGTAGGTGCAATGGGGGTAATTACTAATTTAGTAGGACTAACCTCAGTGGAAAGCATATGGAAATTTAGAGGGGGCCATGCAGGCGTATCACCAGTCCAAGCCCTCTAAGGGTGCGATGCAGTTCTTCCATTTATGCCTCAGAGGGGCAAAGACATCTGGGGCGTTGTCGATCAGGGTCCGATATATACAGGAGACACCACAATCTGTAAAACTTGCCCATCAGCAGCCTGGCTCCCAGCGGGTTGTATTCGGGGAGCTTGTCAAATCAATCTTGGACATGGCTAAGATATCTCTGAGTTGCAGGTTTTAATAGAACTGGTTCTTTGCTAGGGCATATTAAGCCAGTAGGTTCTGGAAAGACTTACGTGGTTCCCCTGCCAAATGTCTTCAGGGGTTGTAATACCAAATGAATCACAAGCTTGGAAGCCCTAGAGGTCAGAAGAGTGGTGGATGCGGCAGTCTCTCCACATTGGAGTATTTTGTGTAAGTGTGATGTGCCAGCCCATGAAGCACAGAGCTGCCTGCCAAGCTAGGACAATGACTAGGGTTACTTAAAGAAGTTGCTTTGGGAAGGGTCCGATTACTTCATTGAGGCCCAGTAAGGAGAGTTTGGCTCGGTATGCAGGGTCAGCCCTCCCTCCGATCAGCCAGTCGTTGACTCAAAAACCTGTATAGACTGGTAGCTCATCTGCAGATCTGCCTTTGTTGCCTTTGAAAACCCACATGAGTTATTTAGCCCAAGCTATCCAGGGTGCGTGATTAACCCACAGCAAGGTGTGCACTGTGGATGTGAGTCCCCTGAACTGCTGATCTAGGATTGCCAGCAGAACGTTCTAGAAGGTGTATATGTATTGTGGTAGGATCATCATTTTAAACAGGGCCACGTGGCCCAGGACAGTGAGTGGTAGAGCCACTCAGTTTAAAATGTTTTTTTTTTAAAGTTTTTATTGTGGTGGTGATCAAAAAAATTAGGCATCTTTTACATCTGTACACAGGCAGGTATAAGGCATATCACAATATATGGGTTAGACTTCAGTACAAAGCCATTCAGTCCACACCCCTGAGGTCGGACGGCGTATCAAGGAACAAATCGATCAGAAAGCAATACAAATCCTGCGCCGCACACAGAAAGGATAGCTGCACCACGTTTTTGTTTTCAATCAAAAACAGAACTTGGGGAACAAAAGAATAAAGAAAAAGGGAAAAAACACAAATCCAACATAGAGAGTCATTTAGTATACTGTCCGTCTCAGGGGTCCAACTCGGACCAACGATGCATCAGCCTCTTTAGTACTTCACTAATGTAAAAACAAAATCAGAGGACCATGATACGCGTCTCAAAGTTCAGCAAACCACATAGGGAACAAGCCTGTTACTATTCAGCGTGAAGTACCACTCCCAGGTCGTACACGGGGCAGCGCCAAATAGACTGTAGGAGAGTCACACAGTGCGCCCCTATATGCATTCCAGTGCCCCCATTTCCTGTCCCACATCTTTGGGCAACCTCTTGTCTTATATACAGTCTTCTAAGCAATCATACATCGATCCATCTCCGCCACCCAGCCCACCACCAATGGCCTGTCTGGGGATCCCCACTTCATCTCTATGGAACGTTTGGCGAGAAGACAACCTAGCGAGGCCCATTGTAGCTCTTGGACATTCAAATCATTGGCCCCCCAGATATTATGGACACACTCCCTAGGCGACGTGGAGATTGGCTTACCCAAGGAGCTGCTCATTTTGCTAAGCGTACCCCCCCCCAGAACCGCTGGACCACTGGGCATTCCCATAGGATGTGATAAAAGGTGCCAGGAAGGCCACAGCCACGCAGGCACAGAGCGTCTGGGCGCCGCCCAATTTTAGCCAGGGTAGAAGCTGACATATACACCCTGTGTAACACTTTCAGTTGGATCAATCTAAACCTGTGACAAATAGCTGATTCCCTCGGTGACATTAGTGCTGACCTCCACTCCCCTTCATCGAAAGAGCCCAGGTCTGCCTCCCACTTGGTCCGCAGTGACAGGAAGGGATCAGGAAGATTGTTGCAGAGCTTACGGTAGGTAAGGGAAATGGCCTTTCCAAGAAGCGGTTCCGACAGCAATCTGTCCTCCAGAGGGGAGGTTTCGGGTATGAAGGTAAGATCCGGAATAGCGGCCCTGATGGCATGTGTGATTTGCAAGTATCTAAAAATGTCAGTGGGTGCTAGGTCATATTTAGCTTGGGCATCACTAAAGGTCAGCAATTTGCCCTTATGGACCAGGTCCCCCACCTCAGAAATCCCAATTGTATCCCACCTGTCGAAACCCTGGAGGAAGCAGAGGGATCCGAGATGTTGTGTGAGCCACAGAGGCGTGGTCTTAGTGAGTCTGTCAGGTCAGCCCATCCCAGTCTTCTATTAGCCCTATGCCAAATTTCCACTGTATGTGACATAGGCCCAATGTATCTATTTCTGGTCGGCCTACTGTAGAGTGCCCCCAAATAACCCTCACGCCCGGTCTGACATCTGTCCAATAGGAAGGTCGGGTTCAGGGGCGAGCCATGTACCCAGTGGTTGACCGCCACCAGCTGCGACGCCCAATAATAAAGGCAGAGATTGGGCAGGGCGATGCCACCATCATACCAGCCCTGAAACAACTTGCAGAGAGCAATCTGAGCTGGACCCCCGTCCCACAGCAGCAGTCGGAGCTCACTTTCTACCGTTGTGAAATACGAGTCCGGTATTGGGAAGGGGCAGTTTTCTAAGACATACAGGAAGCGCGGTAGCGCCAACATCTTGAACAGTGCCGCCCGACCTGGGAGAGAGAGCGGAAGTGACCGCCAGTGTGTGACATCACGGCGAAGCCTACGCAGGGGGCCCAGCAAATTGTGGTCGTAGAACTTTTTAAAGTCGGGAGTAACATAGACGCCAAGATACATATAGCCTTCCGTGGCTATAGTGATGGAGAACCCTCGAGGCATGCGGGGCGGCGAACCGTGGAGCATATACAACACCGATTTAGTCCAATTTATAGCTTATCCTGAGTATTTCCCGAAGTTTGTGAGCACGTGGAATAGGCTGTTGATGGAGCAGCGTGGGGACGACACGTATATCAGGATGTCATCCGCATAAAGGGAGATCTTATCCACAGTTTCTTCATTCCAGTGTAAGCCTCTGATAGAGACATCTGTAGGGACCCAATGAGCCAGGGGCTCGAGGGTGAGGGCAAACAACAGGGGGGATAGGGGCCAGCCCTGTCTGGTACCCCGATGAAGGGGACATCTCTGGGAAGTGTAGTTGTTGACTCGGACTTGACCCAGAAGATCCGTATACAGCAGGCACACCCAGCTAATAAAGTGGGGACCAAAACCAAAGCGGTGGAGGACCTCGAACAGATAGGGCCATTCGATCGAGTCAAATGCCATCGCAGCGTCAAGGGACAAGATGGCCGCATCTTGCTGCAGAATGGGCTGCCGACTCATCACATTGTGGACTCTCCAGAGATTTAACGCTGTGTTGCGGCCCGGTAAAAAACCAGACTGGTCGTCATGTATCAGCGAAGGGAGCACTAGGAGAAGGCGAGTCGCTAGTAGTTTACCCAGGACCTTGGCCCCCGCGCTGATCAAGGAGATAGGCCGATAGGAACTGCAGTCGGTGGGAGGCTTGGTGGGTTTAAGGAAGACCGCTATGGAGGCTAGCCTTTGATCAACCGGGAGGACCCCGAGTTCAAGGCTCTCTGTAAACATATTTAGTAGACGAGGAATAATATCGGGGACCATGCCCTTCAGGAATTCAACAGGGACTCCGTCAGTACCCAGAGCCTTGCCGGAATTGACAGCGAATAGTGCCGTAGTAAGCTCCTCAGCCGTAATGTCGGCGTCTAGAGCAAGACGGTCCGAGTCCGAAATGGTCGGGAGGCGCATCTCCTCTAAAAGCTGTCTGGATTCAGCAGACGAGTAGCTGGCGCCAGCTGTATAAACTCTTTCCAGATGATCGGTAAAGGCCTCCGCAATGTCCTGCGGGTCTACCACCACGGATCCGTCTGGTCTAGTTATAGATGTCACCCATCTTGAGCCCTGCTCTCGACGCTCCAGCCAAGCGAGCATCTTACCTGCACAGTCTCCAAATTCATAGACCCGATGGCATGTATGGAGCAACCGCGCCTGCGCCCTCTCCTGTGCCAGCGCCTTATAAACGAGTTGTTGGGTACGGAGCCGAGCAGCGGTGGCATCGGACGGTGCAGCATTATGAGACGCCTCAAGGCCGATCAATTCAGTTTCCGCCTGCATGATCTGCTCGTTATGCTTGCGCAAATAACCTGTCTTGAGAGCCAGAACTTCCCCTTTCACCACCGCTAAGTATGCCTCCCAGAGTGTGACCGCCAAGTCCACCGACCCAACGTTCTCAGCAAAGTAGAGTTCGGTGCGCTCTTGTAGCGCCTCCCTGATGTCTGGGATCTGCATCAACCAAGGATTTATAACAATGGGACCCTGCATTACCTGACGATTATAGGTTAAATCCACTGCGAGTGGCGAGTGGTTGGAGATACCACGAGGAAGGCCCCTCGGGCGAATAAAGCAACCGACGTCCGCGGTAGGGAAAAACAAGTAATCAATTCTAGACATACTATTGTGTGCATTGGAATAATGCGTAAAGTATGGTGTGTCTGGTAATGGAGGCGTCAAATGTCCTCCAGCCCCAGAGCGTGAACAAAGTCAGCCAGGTTCGAACTCTGGCGGTGTGATCCCCTCTTGGGCCTGCGGTCCAGGTCGTCACACATTGTGATATTGAAATCTCCTCCAATTATAAGTGTACCCGGGGAGAGACCCAGAAGTTGAGCACCCAGCTCCTTGAGGGAGTCTCGTACCAGCGTTGGCGGGAGGTATGCAGAGATGATGTTTAAGGGACGCCCCTCCCAGGTGGCCTCCACCAGAGCCAAGCGGCCTAGGGGGTCAGCCCAGCTTCGTGAGTGAGTGAGTGCAAGAGTCTTCCAAACTAAAATCCCCGTACCCCGGGATCCCGAGGTGAACCCCGCATGGACCAATAGTTTGTAACCCCCTCTCTGGAGCGCCTGACAGGTATTGCCGACCAAGTGTGTTTCCTGTAGTAAAACAATGTCGGGGTATGACGCCTGAGAAACTGAAGAACTACACTCCTTTTAATTTTGTGACCCAAACCATTAACGTTCCAGGAGAGGATGTTAAGGGTCCTAGAGGAGAGCCGAGCCATGAGAGTGGATCTGGAGGAACCAACAGCAGGGCCGTCCAGGGAGAAATCTCCCATATCGGCCAGATCTTGGGACATACCAGAGCATGCAACTGGAAGGATCAGGGACTCCCCGGAGTCTGGGGAACAGCCAGGCCAGTCGGCCCGTCATGAAGGGACCTTGGAGTGGCAGAAAGGTATGGCTTAAGCACATTCTGCTGGAGATACAAGGACAAAAGAGAAGGACTACGCAACCAAAGAGGACTCTGCTGGGAACAAGAACAAACAATAATACATCAACACAACATTGCCAATCCCCCACCCTGCTTCCCTGCCCGCGGATTCATAACTATCCACACCCCAACTTGGCAGAGTGCCTGTTGCCCTCCCACAGATGATCGGGGTACTAGGTGAGCCATTAACGCCCTTGCCCGACTCAGAGAACCGTTTGAAATAACATACACATGTAAGACCACATCATCAATTCCGTATACCATTCACACAATAGAAAAGTTACTTGTCAATCAGCTGGTGCAGCCCGGATGGGGCCGGAAGACACAAGATTCAGAAGCATAGGCCAGTGTGTTGTGGAAGCATGTCTCCCTCGAGAGCAGCCACAAATTGTCGAGATCCGCAATTCAGAGATCCCAACTCACTCCAATAGTCTCAGCCATAGTAGGGAGGTGCTACTCTCCCCCATCAACAGTTCCAGTAAACAGTTCTTGGCTTCCTGGCACGTGCTCCTCATGTGGGTGCTCGTCCGGTGCAGTCCGGTTCCATGGAGATCTCCGGACCCGAGTCCAGCCCTCCAGCCAGTCCCACACCTCCTCTGGCGAGAGAAAGAACCATGCTTTGCCATCCATTTCGACGCGTAGTTTCGCAGGGAAAAGCATGGAATATTTATAGCCCTTGTCACGCAGCGCTCGTTTGACCTCTAGGAAGCTACGACGCCTCGCCTGCACTTTCACCGTGAAGTCCGGGAACATTGAGATGCAAACATTTTCCAGGAGGAGAGGCGGTCCGGACCTGGCCGCTTGAAGGATGGAATCTCGATCCCGAAAATTGAAGACCCTCGCGATGATGGGGCGAGGGGGGGCTCCAGGCTTAGGTTTACCGCCAGGGACCCTATGTGCTCTCTCTATGGAGAAATAGTTCGAGAGGTGTTCCCTTTTAAGATGTTTCGTGACCAGGGACTCCACAAACAGGTCCGCAGAGGGCTCCTCTATGCGCTCCGGAACACCCAGGATACAAATGTTGTTCCTTCGAGCCCTCCCTTCATAATCGTCCAGCTGTTCACTCATCAGCGGCTGCTGTTTCTGAAGCTGGGCAGCTTGTTGTTGAAGTGTGGACGTGTTATCTAATAAGGCTGCTGTCTTGACCTCAACATCTTTGACTTTGGTGTCCATTTTGCGCAAGTCCGCACGCAAAAGCGTTACCTCAATGTTTACAGGGGCAATTCGGGTCTCCAAGGAGGAGCGGACTCCTGCAATAGCCTCCATTATGTCCTCAAGTGTAAGCGCTTTTGCTCCCTGCGACGGGGACACAAGCTTTGGGTCGCCGGGGGGAGGAGTTTCCTTATTGTCACCCCTAGCAGCCCACGAGTTCTTGTTGATCTGTCTCTGGGTTGAGGGCTTTGACCCCCTTCCAGACGCCATCACGGCCTCCAGGTAGACTCTCGGGCCGATCGAAAAAGAGCAGGACCGGTCACTCCCCACGGTGTCAGGTATAGCAGGTCAGGAGCGCACGCCACATCACCCTCAGCACCTTTTCGTTGCTGTATTGGCAGGACTCACCCCTTCGGAGTCAAGGGGCCCAAGCGAGATCGTTGTCCAGGATCCAGTCGGTGAGAGCGAGACCTCGCAAGAAGGTTAATAGGGTCCACAAGGCAGCGTCCAGGGAGCCCGAGCCCCATCCAGGTTGTAAATCAACTGCACCCAGCGAGTCGCCGTGTTGTAATTAGTTTCAGGTAGTTTTTAGGAGGGAGGGGCCTCCACTCTGGCACAGGATGAAAGGGTCTGTCGCAAGGGCCTTGATGGACACGGGCCTAGGAGCGTAGTTACCTTAATGATGTTGGTCCGGGCGACGGGTCCGCCACCAGGCCAGGCAGTCTCAGGTAGGCCTGTGCACGACCCAGATCCGAAATGGGTCCCACAACTCCAGAGAAAGTTCCCAAACAGGGCCCGATGTCGGGGGGGGCAACTAATCTGCAGCCAAGTCTTCCCGGGGCACCCCTCCTCAAGCGGCTGGTCGCAGATAGAATGTGGGCCCAAGTCGTGGGGCCGCCAGTCTCCGTATGGCCAAACGAGGGTGCACTCGAGCTCCGAAGGTAATAGGCCTCAGAGCCGGGGTGTCACGTGAATGGCGCCCGGCACACAATCGACCTCAGCTGCTCTCCCCCGGTGGAAAGAGGGATAGCTCCACATGCACACCAGGCGGCCTGCGGGTCCCGGAGGGTCGGAAACAGGTCTGATGGGCGGCTGCAAGACAGGACAGGCTCGCAACCTGGCTCGGGCGCCGCTACCCACCACAGCGCCAGTCAGCAGTCAGCAGGCCAGGCGAAGCTTTGGCATGGTCGCCATCTTGCGGGCCTCGGGGGGCTCCGCCGCGCCGGGCTCTATCTCTTGAAGCGAAGCCCCGCTCGGGTCAGCACCACGTCCAGGCTTCCCCAATCGGTTCCTAAAGAGGCATATCCCGGTAAACCGAGAAATCTCGGTCCAGGATCGAATTTATTAGGCGGATTGTCGGGCAAGGGCCGGGAGTCGCGTTAGCAAGCGACCATTCCCGCCGGCTGCTGGCCACGCCCCCCCGCTCAGTTTTGAAGGTCCGATTTGCTCCTGGTTATGAGAGGTGCCATGTTAAGGCTCCAGGTCAGCTTTAGAATGTGCAAAATGTGATGTCAAGTGCTATTCTTTCCTCTGTGGTACTCTCCTCGTGCCACCCCTGCAGTTCGGTGTCACATTTGACCAGTCGGGCTAATGATTTGAGGGTGAGGGCGAATGGGATTAGCGAGTGGGGACAACCTTGTCAGGTTCTACTTCAGATGGGGAAGGAGACCAAGAGAACTCCATTAATCAGCACCTGAGCCCTCGGCTGTGAATACAGTAAGTCCATATATCAGCCTATGTGAGAGCCTAGACCTATTTTGACCAGATCCACTCCAGTATTTGGGTCAAAGGCCTTCTTGAAGTCAAGAAGTAATAACATGCAGTGTTTGGACATTTTTGGGGACCGGTATTGTGCAATCTTTATTCAATGTATATAATGTTGGCTGCTCCGAATGGTTATAAATCCTCATTGATCCGGACAGACAAGTCTAGATATAAATCTCTGAGTCAAGTGGCAAAATTTTTCGTGAAGGTCTTAACCTCCATGTTGATAAGGGATATGGGCCTATATGAGCTGCAGTGAAGGGAGGCTGGTAGGTTTTGGGTAAGACCACTATCATGGCCATGTCTAATTCTGGAGGGTAGTGGTCATTCTGAGGAGCTTCTATATATAAATTGAGAAGATGGGTGAAACAATATCTCAACATTTCGGGTAGTATTCCAAAGGGCATCTGCCTGGCTCAGGTGTCTTACCAGAGTTCAACCTGGATACAGTCTCATGAATTTCCTCAACAGAGAAGTTCTCATCCAGATCAGCATGCTCTTTGGGGTTTAGACGCAGAAGTAGTATGACCTCTAAAATGAGTTGGTGCTGCTCGTATGGGGTCAAGGTCAGTAGTACTGCTATCTCTGCTATGTTGAATTTGAGGGAGCCAGTCTGGTCTATGATTTAGTGGATTATCCTTAAAGTTGTGTTTCTGTGGCTAGCCAGTAGAGGAGTTTACTGGACTTATCTTCACTCTCGCACATCTGCTTTGTGGAGGCCCATGAGCATTGACATGCCATCCCCTTGCAATCCCTACATTAAAGACTCAATTTTATCTGTGCCATTTCAGGAATGGTCAATTAGAGTCTGGGAGGTGAGTTTCCTGCAGCATAAGGATACATTGGTGGAAACATTTAGAGTAACGGAGAACTGCAGTTCTCTTGATTCTGTCCATGAGTCATTAACATTCCAGGTCATGGCAGTATGGCTGTCATAGCTTTGGGGTTGGCATGGTACAGGGTGTCATCTCCTCAAGAGGTGGCCAATGTTGGTAGCGAAGACCCAGTAGTTTCTAAGGGACATAGCCATGGTTCCCCTGCTTTGGTGTGTGCCGTGGATAGCGATAGGCTTGGACATTACAACAAAACACAAACAAAAACCCATTCCTCAAATAATCCCACTCCCATACTGCCTCATCTGAAGCATCTGTGTTAGATATGGGCAGCTCTGGTTGGCAGGCTTGTACCCTGTTCAAGTAGGAACCCTTCCTTCTTGTCAGGATAAGAGGATTACACTTCTAAAATAACCGCTGCTCACCCCCTTGGTAGCTGACGTGCAGTCAGACTTATCTTAGAGACAATGTGTAAAGCATTTGTACATAACAAACAGTAATACAGTGAAAACACTACAAAAGGACACCACATCAGTTTTTTAGAAAAATAGCCAAAAAATCCCACACACAGTAACCAAAATATGACTTCTGCAAAAATAGACATAAAATACAGTTCCTTGAAGTCGATAGCTCTGTTTGGGGTTATCACAGCATCATGAACAAACACATCCAACAGTTCAGGCCAACCATGATGTCGTTGTACAGCTTTGGTGTCGGGGAGACTCACAAACAGTACCTTGCAAATCCAGGGCATTGTAGATCTTCCGATGAGCTCCAGGAAGGCAGCGTTGCCAGGTATCGATCCCGTAGATTGGTGTAGGAGTCATCAGACCCTTGAAATCACACGCGTTGCGGTTCAAACTTTGTGAGGTTGAAGTCAGGAGCAACGGTGTCGGCGGGCGTCAGGGCTGTGGTGCGAAGTGGTGCGGTGCCCTCAGGTTGTGGTCTAGACAGTGGCTCGGTGACAGCATCCAGTGGCGTTGTTGGTACCAGGGCTGTGGTGCAAAGTGGGATGGTGCTTATTGCGTTGCTGGCAGGTCACAGTGTAAGCAGCGACGTTGTCTTTCAGCACTGTCATTGGTAGACAATCTAGAGTCGATGGCTCCGGTGTCGATGGGCCAAGGCTGTGGTGTGGGATGGGGTGGTGCATTGAGTAACTTACGAGTGGTGCCCCCAGGTGACAGTCTAGGCAGCAACATCAATGTCAGCATGAAACTGTATCATCTGGGATACCAGAGAGGAGATGTGAGGTAAGGCAGTATGAAGTGCGGTGCCCTCAGGTCACAGTGCAAGCAGCAGCTTGTGGCAGCGTTGGGTGACATTGTTAGTGAGACCAGGGTTGCGGTGTGAAGTGGGCGGTGCTCTCTGTGGTGCGAACAGGTCACAGAGCCGGTGCAGTATCATTTGCACCGTCGGGTTCCTTTTTACTCTGTGGCGACTGAAACACGCAGTTCCAGATGCAGGTACCCAGACGATGGTGAAGTCTTTGGTTGCCTGAGACTTGCAACAGGAGGCATTCTCTACTTCAAGCCCTTGGAGAAACAGGATTCAAGTAAGTTCAGTCTTGTCCTTTCACTGCCTAACACAAAAGCAGCAGCTGCAGGCCAACCCAAAAAGAAACAGACAGCAAATGACAGTACTCCTTCTGGCAGCTCTTCCAGCTCTTGCTCTTGGCAGGGTCTTTAGTCCAAAATTATTCTAAAATTCTGCGTCAGGGCCCCCATATTCATACTACTTTTCCTTTGGAATCTCTAAGCAGAAAGTCTCTGAGCTCAGTAAAAAACAGTTCTGTCCGCCCTGGTCCAGCTTCACTACAGGAGGTGTAGACAGCATTGTGCCGAGCAGGCAGAGCCTATTTAGGTGCTAGTGAAAACTCCTCCCATCATTCTAAATGCAGAATGGTCTATTCAGCCTGGCTATGAGTCCACCAGGAAAGGCAGGACACACCTCAACCTCCCTTGTGACTGTCTAGAGTGAATATACATTCCCAGCTCCTGTCACTCTAAACCCAGATGGTGAATACGCAGGCAGGCAGAGGCACCCAGAATGGTAAAGCAAGAAAATGCCCACTTTCTAAAAGTGCCATTTTCAAACACACAATTTAAAAACCACCTTTACTAAAAGATGTGTTATTAAATTCTGAGTCCGAGGAGCCCAAACTCCATTTCTCTATTAGTTTCCAATTTCCCACTTGAAAGCTACACTTGTACAACTGTTACAATGTATCTCCAATGCTCTCCTATGGGAAAGACAGCCTTTCAATAGTGAAAAACGAATTGCACAGTATGTCACTATTAGGACATGTAAAACACACCAGCAGATGTCCTAGCTTTCACACATACTGCACCCTGCACATGGGGCTACCAAAGGCCTACTTTATGGGTTACTTATATGTAATAAAAGGTCGAGTTAGGGCCTGCCAAGTGGGTGCACTTGCCTGGTCAACAGGGCAGTTAAAACTGTCCACAGACACTTCAGTGGCAGATCTGAGATATTTTTGAAAGGCTATTTGTGTGTGTGGCGCAAGCAGTGCTGCAGGCCCACTAGAAGCATTGGATTTACAGGCAATGGGCACACAGAGTACACTGTACTAGGGACTTTCTAGTAAATCAAATATGCCAATCATGGGATCACAGACACTAAATCAGCAAAAACGAAGTACAGCATACCATCAAAAAGGAGGTCAGAAAGCAAAAAAAATTGGGAAACATGCCAAAAGATGCCAGGTATAACAATTTGTCACCCTAAAATACCCAAACCAAATACATAAAAAAAGAAAGGGGCATATTATCAAGAGGGTTTATCTCCGCTTTTTTGGCTTTAAAAGCCAAGAAAGCCGAGATAAAATCATCTCCCTATTACCTAGCTGTCGATAACACTAGTTAGCGACAGTTAGTAGGAGATAGCGACCATCTTGGGCCCCGCTTTGCATGTCAGTGAAATTTATCACTAATGACATGCAAAGTGGGCGTGCCAAGATGTTAGCAACTGGAAACAGTCGCTAACATTGCTATCTCCTATTACCAACTTTTGGAGATATTCGCGCTAAGCGCGAATATCTCCAAAAGCTAACACCTGCCCCTGAGCAGTTCTTAGCCATGTTATCCAATGGTAGGTGGATAACATGGCTAAGAGCATTAGCTCGGTAATGCATGAATATCGCTCTGATTTCTCCTGGAGGCTAAGCAGTCTTCGATGGACTGCTTTATTCATTTGTGGGGGATACTGTGGAACTGCCAGGCCATCGAGGTTCGGGGGAAACCGTCGTTTATGATCAGGGGAGACCCTACAGGACAGCACAAAACCAGAGCCATGAACAGCCAGGAGGATGCCGATGGGTGCTTAAGAATGGATTGGGAGCCTTTCAGTGCTCATCTGCCATCCTGATCGGGCTAGCCATGTCCCCCTAACCTCTACCACTTGAAGGTTAATCACATTGTGCCGGGTTAGCCTCGCTGATTCCTGGGCACTCAGTCATCCTGCTGACCCTTTCAATTGCAAAAATGTGGCCTACAATTTGCCTATACAGTTGCACAGCCCCTGATACATGAAATGGTATCAACATTTGGTACTAAATTGTATTGCACCACTTTTGCACCAAATATCAACTCATTGGCACCATGTTAAGTTTGGGTTTTACCGTTTGGGAGGGGACCAAGCTTAATTACATGGAAAGGTCTCAACAGACATTTGACATAGAGTCAAATTTGACCCATACGAGATACATTTTAGCCCATTTTAAATTTAAGTTATCAAACATCAATCTGATAAAACACTACTGTATTTCGTCTTCAGAATGAGAAAAGTTGAAAAGCTTGTATCGGCGTATCTTGGGGTGATTGCATGCATGAATATTGAAAGAATTGACATTGTTTAAACCACAAATGAATTTCAGCCATGAAGGAGTATATGTTATATATAACGGAATTATATTTTCTTGTTGAAAATCCAGCATAGTAAAACAACTTTATCTCCTTAAAAAAAAAAATAGGACGTTCTGTAAGTCCCAGCAATGCCGACTAAAAGTGGAAGCAACTTACTTTGGCAGCACCATGCATCATCTCACACTGAGCATGCTGGCTATGGTTGTTTTGGCATGCCTAGTGGGGAAACAACCTTTACAACGCAACTTTTACAACGCACTACCATTGCAACCAAACTTTTACAACGCAACATCCATTACATCGCATGCCATTACAACACAACCATTACAACGCATGACACTACAATGCATACCACTACAACGCATGTCATTACAACGCAGTCATTACAACGCATACCATTACAACGCATAGTACCCTTACACTATCCAACACTTACCCTACTGTTCCACCCCCTGGAGTTAGAATAGAAAGTTTTACCCCTACACTATCCAACACTTACCCTACTGTTGCACCCCCTGGAGTTAGAATAGTAATTTTTACCCCTACACTATCCAACACTTACCCTACTGTTGCACCCCCCTGGAGTTAGAATAGTAATTTTTACCCCTACACTATCCAATACTTACCATACATGCAATGTAATGTTATGCTTTGTAATGGTATGCGTTGTAAAGTTAGTATGCGTTGTAATGGAATGCGTTGTAAAGGTAGTTTTAAAAATTCGTTGTAATGGCATGCATTGTAATGGAATGCGTTGTAATGGATGTTGTGTTGTAAAAAATGCATTGTAAAGGTATGCGTTGTAAAAGTATGCGTTGTAACGTCATACATCTGCCTAGTGAGCTCTAGGTGTAGATTATGGCTTTACCCTGCTTCTAGAGCTCACTATGCATTGTCTTTGGCTGTACCCAACAGGCTCTTGGCACAGGATGACTATTTTCTGTATGCCCTCTTTTCACCAGACCCCATAAAACACAAATTGTGGCCTAAAGCTAGACTCTTCACCCCATTAATTTCTTCAAAAGTACCAGATTGGCACTGGGCAGGGGGCTAAGTCTTTAGGCCGATCCTCTCCAGTCACATTCTCAGATGAACACTAGGCACAGCCTTGTCTTCTCAGTAAACTCTAGAAGGAAAGGGTATTTTTGAGCCATGACCTGAACCTACTCTTCTGTGTCCCTTATCTGGCTGCAACCATATTTATGACCTTCAGCTGTTTCATTTGTCCACCATTCTTTGCTCCCAGCAACTGCTGAGCAAAGTCATTGAAAATATCCAATGGTCTAAGGTAAAGTACAAAACATTGAGCCGCGTCCTCTTCCCATTGCACTTTACCTGAGAGCCTTCCAAGGATAGCCAATAGTCTTGCACAGCAGGTGCGCATTACAGAGCTTTGCCAATAGCTCTGGCAGCAGTATCCATATCGCACACTCTGCATGGTTTTCATCCACTCCCTGCGTACAGTACTCCTGCCAACATGTATGTCCCTTTCGTGTTTAAAACATATTTTCTTTCTTTTTTTTATAATTTAAAGGTTTTACCAAAGTGGGTGAGAAGAGGTACAGACAAATAAATTGCATGTTCTAATACTAGGCCACCGAACAATAAATAAAACAATGCAAGATGCACAAAAAAGAAGCAAAAAAGGAGACAAGTAAAGTTAAGCATAGCTTCCCTACTAAAAATAGACACCACTCTCAACAATCATGGCACTAAAAAATCAAAATATGCATATCAGACGGGGAATTTTCAAAACGATAGAACATGAATATGAAGGAGGATAAGCACAAGCAGCAGCTTTACACTCCCAACGAAGCTGAAAAAGTTATAATCAAACGACGGAGTGATGGAGCGCTAGTGCCAAACTGCATTCCACAGACCATCTATAAACAAAACCCTGAGGTTTGGGCACACTCTGCTTTCAAATGTGACATGAAATGAATATGGAAGGGTGCTGCACTCAATTCACATAAATCAAAATCTTTATCCGGTATGTGTGCTGTACTGGACTAGTGCCTGCAAACTATATGAAATGAATGTATATGGCCTGGTGTTGTGAGTCACCAGGACTCCAGTACGCACTACTTCAATACAATTATTTGACGTTAGTACATTCTTTTTATTTTTATTTCAACAAACAATGTTAAAGCAATCATATTGTTCACTTTACTATTTTTACATTCCTTAAAACGATATATTCGTATCATCACATTCACAGAAATGCAAACGAATTCAATGGTTTATACAACTTAAATCATAATGATTAATCTACACCCAATGCATTTCGGGGCAGGTGCCCCTTCGTCAGGGGTCTGTGTGTAAAAAAAGAGAAAAGAAGAGAAAGAAAGAAATCTTATTACTCATGATGCAAGAATGGAACTAAATTCTTTTATGCGGAGTTTCTGTAATCAAACAGCTTCTTACCACGAATATGGAGGAATTATAAATTCCAATTGAACTTCATAGTACCCAATGAATTTGTATTATCTGAATAGGGGAAAATGATATAGGTTTTTTAGTATACATATCTATTTGTTTAAACAGACACCGTATGGGCCAAGATCTTTTGAAACTGTTACCTGAGTGTTTAACTGTGAAAAAAATCTGCAAATAAAGCGAAAGCAAGGGGAATATATATGAATAAAAAAACGCACATAGAAAAAATTCAAACTTTTCAAAAATGCTCGTTATATGAGCTCACCTGCGCTGTAATCCAATACTTCGAGAGCCTAAACAAAAACAGAACCACAGTCAAAACGCTAGGTCAAGTTTGCATATGACGAGACTATTTCAATAATTACACGGCAAGGGATTTACCTGTGAGCCTTAGTCGTTTAGTTTCGGTCTCGCCAGAATCTCAAAATCAAATAATCCTGCCAATGAAAAATAACAATCATTTAAACACTGGCCAGTGTGTTGCTATTCAAGCACGACCGTAGTCGTCAGAACGCTGCCTGCTCTTACCGAAAAATAGACGATTTGCCACACGTAGTAGCGTTCTGCCCGAGTCTCGTTACAAACGATTAGTCCCTTCTCTAATTTAAATACATCGATTCACGCATGGATACAAACGAGGGACTTGAACCCGCTTCGTGTTCGGTCCTTTCTGCCAATGTAACGACCCTTATTTCTCGTTAGAGTCCTACTTAAAAACAGTACGAGTTAACAAAAATGTATATTATTTTCAAAGTATGTTATTTTCAGCTAGTATGCAAAATGCGTTGCTAGTCACCCGTAAACTACTAAATGCCCAACACAAAGGTATACACAGCAGAAGAGGCAAATCAAATATATAAACTCATCAAGGAATCAAAAACTTTTGATGCACAAGGAGGGTCCGTGACACAACAACTACAACAACTCGAATACCTTACCAGGCGCGAACTAAATCAGCGACTACATGCCACGACGCTTATACAGTATCATCGTGTGAAGCGTATTCCCAGAGGCCTCAGACTAGCTATAAGACCGATGCTATATAGGCTAAACAACAATCCAAAATTCATGGAAAAGTGGTTCGAAATCTTGATATGTTTGCAAAACGGATAGAAAACTAAAACTGAGACTTTCGGAACATAAAAGCCGTATCCGAAATAAAAATTTTACTTCTCCTTTGGCTAAACACTGGATTGAAACGGGGCATTCCATCGCCCAACTACGATTTCAAATAATTGAACTGGTTCCACAGAGGTTAGGTGTGGACAATGCAAAAGTACTTCTCCAGAGGGAGACTTTTTGGATTCGCAAATTGCAAACCCTCATTCCTAATGGATTGAATGATAAACTGGAACTTATATGTTTTCTATGAGTCATACATATCTGGAGCCCTTGGGTTGCCTGACACATAATGATACCCACACATAGGTTTTCATACATACTAGAGAGCGTCAGGCTGTTCAAATACAACAGGCAGCTTGTTGTTGT
Organism: Lissotriton vulgaris; assembly: GCF_964263255.1. Taxonomy (NCBI): domain Eukaryota; kingdom Metazoa; phylum Chordata; class Amphibia; order Caudata; family Salamandridae; genus Lissotriton; species Lissotriton vulgaris. Next base: position 1,781,867,864 of record NC_141689.1, read on the forward strand.
TAAACAGGTTACATCATGTATTGGAGAATGTAAATAGGCAGGAACCGTAATGACCTGAGATTGAAATAATATTTTGTAAATAATTATTTTCCTGATCTCCCCTATACTTCTTTCTATCTTGTTTTTTCTTTTTGCTGTCTTCCTTTTCAATATGTGTTTCATAGATTTGGCCGTAAGCGTTGCTTACCATTCAAATATGGCGGCTATTTTCGGCATTTAGTAGTTTACGGGTGACTAGCAACGCATTTTGCATACTAGCTGAAAATAACATACTTTGAAAATAATATAAATTTTTGTTAACTCGTACTGTTTTTAAGTAAGACTCTAACGAGAAATAAGGGTCGTTACATTGGCAGAAAGGACCGAACACGAAGCGGGTTCAAGTCCCTCGTTTGTATCCATGCGTGAATCGATGTATTTAAATTAGAGAAGGGACTAATCGTTTGTAACGAGACTCGGGCAGAACGCTACTACGTGTGGCAAATCGTCTATTTTTCGGTAAGAGCAGGCAGCGGTCTGACGACTACGGTCGTGCTTGAATAGCAACACACTGGCCAGTGTTTAAATGATTGTTATTTTTCATTGGCAGGATTATTTGATTTTGAGATTCTGGCGAGACCGAAACTAAACGACTAAGGCTCGCAGGTAAATCCCTCGCCGTGTAATTATTGAAATAGTCTCGTCATATGCAAACTTGACCTAGCGTTTTGACTGTGGTTCTGTTTTTGTTTAGGCTCTCGAAGTATTGGATTACAGCGCAGGTGAGCTCATATAACGAGCATTTTTGAAAAGTTAAAATTTTTTCTATGTGCGTTTTTTTATTCATATATATTCCCCTTGCTTTCGCTTTATTTGCAGATTTTTTTCACAGTTAAACACTCAGGTAACAGTTTCAAAAGATCTTGGCCCATACGGTGTCTGTTTAAACAAATAGATATGTATACTAAAAAACCTATATCATTTTCCCCTATTCAGATAATACAAATTCATTGGGTTCTATGGAGTTCAATTGGAATTTATAATTCCTCCATATTCGTGGTAAGAAGCTGTTTGATTACAGAAACTCCGCATAAAAGAATTTAGTTCCATTCTTGCATCATGAGTAATAAGATTTCTTTCTTTCACTTCTTTTCTCTTTTTTTACACACAGACCTCTGACGAAGGGGCACCTGCCCTGAAATGCATTGGGTGTAGATTAATCATTATGATTTAAGTTGTATAAACTATTGAATTTGTTTGCATTTCTGTGAATGTGATGATACGAATATATCGTTTTGAGGAATGTAAAAATAGTAAAGTGAACAATGTGATTGCTTCAACATTGTTTGTTGAAATAAAAATAAAAAGAATGTACTAACGTCAAATAATTGTATTGAAGTAGTGCGTACTGGAGTCCTGGTGACTCACAACACCAGGCCATATACATTCACACTCTGCTTTCAGCCTTGTACAAAGAGATTGAGATTTCAGGAATTATCCCCATTAAATTGGAGAGGAATCTTATTAATCCTGTCTTTAAAGGCACAACACGCACCAACCCAGCCAACTACAGGTTAATTGCATTAATAGATGCAGAAGCAAAATACTTATGCGTTGTTAATCCTAGCTGGCCTTGTAGAGTAGCCCGACAGACACAATCTGATTCCAGTAAATCAGACCGGATTCAGAAGAGGCTAAGGTATGACTACAAACATCGTAGCACTATTCCTACTTACGGACAATTGTAAACGATAGAGATGAAAACTGCACCTCTGTTTTATAGTCCTGAAAGCTGCATTTGACTGCGTTGATCAAGGAATCTTATTGACAAAACTAAGGAAATGGAACTTCCCAGCTTAAACACTCCAAGCCATTGAACCACTATTCTTGCATACCTGGATTTGTTACAAACTAGGCAACGGCACAAGGATCTCAAAGAAGATAGCCACAAAAAAAGGCCTGAAGCAGGGGTGCGTCATGGTGCCACATCTTTTCAACCTGTTGATGGCAGACTTTTCACCAAGATTAGATTAGGTAAATTCCCTCTCACTGCACTTAGGACCCCTAACCATATCACACCTCGCATATGCGGATGATGTTGTCCTACTCAGTTTAACCAAAGTAGGGCCACAAAGATTAGTAACCAGACCGACCTATTATACAAATGATAATGTTGTGTTTATGCTTTGTCCACTCCTGGGCACCGTAGCGCTCGAGCCATGTAATCAACTGGGTCTTCGAGAACACCCAATCAATCAATCATAGTACTTGTAAAGCACGCTACACACCCGTGAGGGACTCAAGGCGCTGAGGAGGCAGGGGTGCTGCTACTGCTCGAAGAGCCAGATCCTGAGGAGTCTTCTGAAGGTGAACAGGTCTTGGGTCTGCCGCAGGTCGGTCAGGAGGGTGTTTCAGGTCTTGGCGGCGAGGTAGGAGAAAGATCTGCCGCCGGAGGACTTTTGTTGGATGCGGGGGACGGTGGCAGGGGCGAGGCTGGCGGAGCGGAGCTGGCGGGTGGGTGTGTAGAAGCTGAGTCTGCTGTTCAGGTAGGCTGGTCCGGTGTGATGGAGTGCTTTGTGTGCGTGGGTGAGGAGCTTGAATGTGATCCTTTTGTCACTGGGGAGCCAGTGTAGGTCTCTCAGGTGGGGGGGGGATGTGGCTGTGGCGGGGCACATTAAGGATTAGTCGGGCAGAGGCGTTTTGGATACGTTGGAGTCGGCGCAGGTGTTTGGCCGGGATACCTGCGTAGAGTGAGTTGCCGTAGTCTAGTCTGCTGCTGACGAGGGCCTGTGTCACCGTTCTTCTTGTTTCGTTCAGGATCCACTTGTAGATCCTGCGAAGCATTCGGAGGGTGTTGTAGCAGGAGGACGAGACGGCGTTGACCTATTTAGACATGAAGAGGGAGGAGTCGAGGATGAATCCTAGGCTGCGTGCGTGGTCGGTCGGTGTTGGTGGGGGAAAATCCTTTACAATGAAACTTTAACAATGCGGTACTGTTACCACGCTACTTTTACAACGCAAGTCGTTACAACGACTTGCACTGGGGGGCGCTCCAGATAGCAAATAGTTTAATTTACTATCCAACTCCTTCCCTAGAGTCCACGGGGACTGGAGTTGGAATAGTAAATACAACTATTTACTATCCAGCGCCCCCCAACGCAAGTCGTTGTAACGACTTGCGTTGTAAAAGTAGTGTTGTAACGGTATGCGTTGTCAAAGTACGCGTCGTAACGTCATACATCCGTGTTGGTGCTGTTCCCAGCGTGGTTGGCCACCACGAGTCGTCCCAGGCGGAGGGGGTGGGTCCGAGGATGAGGATCTCCGTCTTGTCCGAGTTCAGTTTCAGACGGCTGCTCCTCATCCATTCGGCGACGGCCTTCATTCTCTCATGGAGGTTGGTTCTGGCGGTGTGCGGGTCCTTGGTGAGGGAGAGGATGAGCTGGGTGTCGTCAGCGTAGGAGATGATGTTGAGGTCGTGCTGGTGGGCCACTTGTGCGAGGAGGGCCATGTAGATGTTGAACAGCGTCGGACTGAGGGAGGAACCCTGGGGGACGTAGGAGATGATGTCTGTGGCTTCGGAATGGAAGGGTGGTAGGCGGACTCTCTGGGTTCTACCGGAGAGGAAGGACGTGGTCCAGTCGAGGACCTTGTCTTGGATTCCGGCTTCTCGGAGGCGTGTTTTTGGAGTTCGGTGGCAGACTGTGTCGAAGGCGGTTGATAGGTCCAGGAGGATGAGGGCTGATGTTTCACCGCTGTCTAGTTGGCGCCTGATGTCGTCTGTGGTGGTGATGAGGGCTGTCTCGGTGCTGTGGTTTTGTCTGAATCCGGACTAGGAAGGGTCCAGGACGTTGTTATCTTTGAGGTGGCTGGCCAGTTGTATGTTGACAGTTTTCTCGATGACCTTCACCGGGAACGGGAGCAGGGAGATGGGCTGGAAGTTCTTGAGGTCCTTGGGGTCCGCCTTTGGCTTCTTGAGGAGGTCGTTGATTTCGGCGTGCTTCCAGTTTGCCGGGTATGTCACTGTTTCGAAGGTGATGCTGATGACCTTCCGTAGTTGAGGTACGATGGCTGTGTCAGCCTTGTTGAACATGTTGTGGGGGCAAGGGTCTGACAGAGATCAAGAGTGGATGGAATTCAAGGCCTTGTGAGTCTCGTCGTCGTCGACGTTGCTCCATGATGCCAGGTGATTGATGCGGGTGGTGTTCGCATGGGTGGGGTCCGGTGTGGTCGGGGTGGTCGTGGCGTTGAAGCTGTTGTGGATGTCAGCGATCTTCCGGTGGAAAAAAGTGGCCAGTGAATCGCACATTTCTTGTGAGGGCGGGATGTCGTTGGTGTTTGCGCTGGGGTTGGAGAGTTCCTTCACGATGCTGAGGAGCTCTTTGCTGTCGTATGCGTTGTTGTCCAGACGGTCTTTGAATGAAGATCTCTTCGCTAGTCTGATGAGGTGGTGGTGTCTGCGGGTGGCATCCATAAGGCTGCGTGGTTGTCTGGTGTGCATTTGTGGAGCCATTTCTTCTCAAGTTTCCAGCGAGTGTGTTTGGAGGTCTGGAGCTCGTTGGTGAACCGGGTGGCTTTCTTGCTGGCATGGTTGATGGAGGGTTTCTTGAGCGGGGTGAGGGTGTTGGCGCAGTTGACGATCCACTGTCTGAGGTTGTGGGTGGCGGTGCCTGCGTCGGTGGGGTCGGTTGGTGTGTTCTGGGTGAGGGTGGTGGTCAGCTGATCTTCGGTGACTTTGCTCCAGCAGCGGCGGGGCAGTTGTTGGCTGCGGTGGTGCGTGGTTGGTTTCCTGAAGGCGAAGTGGATGCAGTGGTGGTCGGTCCAGTGGAGTTCAGTGATGTTGTTGAAGGTGACATGGGGGCTTGTAGAGAAGATGGGGTCCAACGTGTGGCCGGTTGCGTGGGTGGGTGGGGTGATGAGCTGTCTGAGGCCGAGATTTGCAAGGTTGTCGATCAGGGTGGCGGAGTTGGTGTCGTTGTTGTTCTTGAGGTGGAAGTTCAGGTCCCCGAGAATGATGTAGTCCGTGGAGGCGAGTGCGTGGGTGCTGGCGAGGTTGGCGATGGCGTCGCTGAGCGGTGCCCTGGGTCCTGGGGGGTCTGTAGATGAGTGTTCCTCTGAGGGTGGTGTTGGGGTCGGTGTGGATTCGGAAGTGCAGGTGTTTAGCGGTCTTGAGGGTGTCGTCTGCGTGGGTGTGGACCTTGAGGGTGGACTTATGGACGATGGCTATTCCTCCTACGATTCCATTGGCGCCGTCCCTGCGGGTGATTTTGTAGCCGTCTGGGATGGCTATGGCGATGTCGGGTGCCGAGGAGTCGTTCCACCAGGTCTCGGTCAGGAAGGCCACGTCTGGGGTGGTGGTGTTGAGTAGGTCCCAAAGCTCGATGGTGTGTTTGCGTGCGGAGCTGGTGTTGAGGAGTATGCGCGGAGGTGGTTTGGTCCGGTCCTTGGTGGTTTGGTGGCTCTGTCACCGGTGAAGTTGCAGTTGCGGCAGGCGAAGGGTCCGTGGGTCCGTTTTGGGGCGGCTTGGAAGCAGAGGTGGTTTTGGCCGGCGTTGAGTGCGTGGAGGGAGCTGATGTTGTAGCAGAGTCTGGTGGTGTGGCGCTCATTGGGACCAGGGGTTCTGGTGCTGGGCGCGGTCCAGGTACGGATGGGCGCAGACGGGCATGCCTCTGGCACGCCTGCGGCATTGCAGCAGTGCGGCCGCGCAGCGGCTGCCATAAGAAGGAAGGTGGGAGGGAGGCCCAGCTGACAGTTGAGAGAGTCATTTACCAGCGGAGCCCGGCCCCTTCGGCCGCTTCCTCCCTGTTCTCCTCTTTTCTCTTCACTGTGTTGGCTGTTAATAAATACTTCATGTTCTACGCCTCTCTGCATTGGTGTGACGTCTTTACAGATAATCAGCTTGAAATCAACATAACTAAAACAAAAACAATGATTATCACGAATCGCCCAGGAACACACCATAAGACGCTGGGACATTAGATGAGGTCAATACTTATAAGTATTTGGGCGCTCACATTGTCAGTAAAGTAAATCACAACGATCAGATGCAACACATGACATCAAAAGGGTGCACATTAACATTTGCATTTTGCAAACTCGCCAAGAAGCTAGATGGCCCTTCTTTTAGAATCAATCGTTTTTATTACGTGGCAAAGCAGCATAAAACACAGCCCATCTGCCTACATCCAAATAGCCGGCAGGGCATAATCACATAACAACTACACAGCGTATGGGTCTACAACCCGGAGGGCGACCCCGCGAAAGAGGTTTCAAATGAAAGCAAGCAGCCAGGTCTGTTTGTGCGGAAGCCACTTTTAACAGAACGAGACAAAGAATAAGAAACGAATACCCAACCCCTCCACCCCCTAGCCCCCCCACCCACCCGCCCTAGCTCCGCATCAGCTTCCCCCTCCATCATCCACCCTCCAAGAACCCTCCACCCGTCTCACCACCACTCAAGTAGCATTAGTGGCCCCCAAAGGCTCCAAAGGAATAAGCTGAAGAATTTGTAAGTACTTCAGGCACGTGACTTCTCTCAGGTCTTTAGATGGGAGTGGTAGGAAAAGACCCCATAACTTCGTATTATCAGAACCCTTGCCATCCATACCCATCGAGAGGCACTCCACAGCCAAGATATGCCAAAGCCTTTGGATCCAATCCAGTGAATCAGGTGTAGCTGAGGACCCCCATTGCCCCAAAAGGACCTGCCGGGCCATGAGCAAAGCTAATGCAATCTGTCTATCCCTCAGCGAATGCAGGGTAAAAGACTTAGGATGAGGAAGACCCAGCAGTGTGTGTTCAGGTGCCCGGGATAATGTAATCTGAAAGGCACCATCTATGTCATCAAGAATCACTTTCTAATATCACACCGACTTCGGGCAATGCCACAACAGATGCACTAAAGTACCCGGGGAACCACACCCCTGCCAGCAGAGGCCAGACCGCGCAACATCCCAAGCCTTGATGTGCGCCGGGGTATAATACCAATAAGCGGCCACCTTATAGGCAGATTCAGTACCTGCAGTGTTAGAGGCAGTGTGATGAACACAGTAAAAGACATGGTCCCATTCTTTACGGGTCAAAGGGCGCCACAACTCCGTCTCCCAGCAAACCTGCGCCTTCGTACGCTGCTTCTTGGGGCGCTGCAGAATCATCGCATACAAGTCAGATATAAGCTTACGGTCATCCTTTCTTGCAAACTAACCATTTTTCAAAGGTAGTCAAAGGACAGGACATGGAGGCAAGGTTAGAAGGTTGGGTCACCCAGTGCGCTAACTGCAAGTAATGAAAGGCGTCGGCCTCCGAGAGACGGAAGTAGTCCCTATGCAGTTGGGGAAAAGGGATCAGGCCTTCAAGGTCAAAGAGGGAGCCCACTCTCTTACAGCCCTCCTCCCGCCAGCGATGGAAGACCGGGGATGCACACCCTGGGGGAAAATCGGGGTTGTCAACAATCGGAGTCATCAGAGAGGGAAAAGTGGTCCAGCCCCTACCTAGTGCTAACTGATCCCAGGCATTCAGAGTTGGGGAGGTCACCGGGGAAGAGTAAAGACCCCATGCTCTATGTTTGAGCAGCAGCCACAGCTCACGCCAGATATTACAGCCTGCTACTGTCTGATCCATAAAGTTCCAGTGCTTGCTGGATAAGGGTCTATTCCACTCTGTGACATATCGGAGGCAGGACGCTTGAAAGTAGGCCGACAATAAGGGAAAGCCCAGCCCCCTTGTAGCTTTTGGCTTGGTGATAAGAGACAGAGCAAGTCTTGGCCGCTTGTTTCCCCACAAGAATTTGTTAAGCAGCCACTGCAATTTCCGTAGAGTGTCCGGCGGAGGAGTCAGCGGTAACATCTGGAAAAGATAAAGAACTTGCAGGAGCACCGTCATTTTCACTGCCGCTAGCCTCCCAAGCCATGCCAAATTGAGGCGGGACCAATCAGAAAGTGCTTTGGCAGTTTGATCAAGCAGCAGTTTGTAGTTAAGGCAGACCGTTTTATCAATAGAGGAGGTCAGTCGGATACCCAAGTATGGTATGTCGGAGTGCACCCACTTAAAAGTCTTGCTGCAAATCATGCACCTCAACATCGGGAATGGAAATATTAAGGATTAGCGATTTAGAGAAATTGACTTTGAAGCCTGCGGCCCTTCCGAAGCCAAGAAGTTCCTCTGACAGACACCTCAGGGAGGAGTGAGGCTGGGTAAGCGACAGAATAACATCATCCGCATATAAACTGATTTTGTGAGTGTCAGCACCAAACGTAATCCTGGCAATATCCATATTGGACCGTATGCGTTGTGTGAAAGGCTCCATATAGAGCGCAAAAAGCAACGGGGATAAGGGACACCCCTGCTGTGTCCCTCTAGTGATGGGGAAGAGGGCTGACTTGCACGCATTCACGCACGCTGCTGCCTTAGGGGCCGCATAAAGGCACCGAACCCAGCGCACAAAGTTATCACCCATCCCGTAGGCCTTCAAAACTGCAAACAGATATTCCCAGTCCACCCGATCGAAGGCTTTCTCCGCATCGATGGAAAGGAAGAAAGCCTGAGCCCGAGATCCGTGGACCAGATCCAGGAGATGAAGAAACCGTTTGGTATTATCCCCCCCTGCCGCGTCGAAATAAAGCCTGCCTGATCCAGGTCTATGATGCTGTCCATCAAGAGACTGAGTCTCGTTGATAAAATACTCGCAAAGAGTTTTGCGTCAATATTAAGAAGAGAGATCGGCCTATACGAGCCACATTCCCTAGGGTCCTTGCCGGATTTAAGAATCACCTTAATCGCCGCCTTTGACATGGAGGGAGTCATCTCTCCCGAATCAAGAAAGGAGTTGAAGAGACGAGTTAAAAGAGGAGCTAGCTCCACACAGTAGGTTTTATAAAAGATGGCAGAGAAGCCATCCGGCTCCAGGAAATTGGCAACTTTCAGCCGGGCAATCGCAGATGTAACCTCTTCTATGCGGATCGCGGAATCTAATGCGTCCGCCGACGTCTGAACAAGAGGTTTAATGTCGCAGGACCTCAAGTAATCCGCTTTTTCCCCAGCGTCCGCTACCTCTCCCCTATACAGGTATTGGTAGAACTGCTGAAAGGACTCCACAATAAGGGCGTCAGTGGTATGTTCGACTGCCTGAGGGTCTCTAATGGAGTGGATGGCCGTCAACTGAGCTCACGCTTGCAGCCTATACACCAGCATCTTCCCCCCTTTATCCCCACTAAGATAGAGTTCATGCCGCAAGCGCAGGAGGGCGTGCTCTGCTCTGTCTAGGTTGAGGTGCTTCAGCATGCGCTGTTTCGTTTCTAACTCTCTCTAAAATCGGGGGGGGGGCCCTGTCCTCCAATGTATCGCCTCCAAAGCGCCCACCTCCTTCTCTAACTCTCTGCGCTTTTCCTTACGCAGCCGTGTGTCTACGATGCCGCCAGCGCAATAAACTAACCCTGTACCACTAACTTTAAGGCCTCCCATACCGACGCTAACTGTGTACCCTCCTGATCGTTGTCTGCGAGATAGTGGGTGATAGTGTCTCGCACGCGTGCAACCACTGATTCCGAATGAAGGAGAGAGTCACGGAGACGCCAGCTGGGTGGCGATGGCCTCTTGCCATGGGAGGTGAGCAGGACCGAGATAAGGGTGTGGTCCGAGAGGGAGCGTGGTGTAATGTTCGCTGCTGACAACTGAGGGAAGAGAGAGGACGAGGCTAAAAAGAGTATTAGGTGTAGTCGCGCTCTTGGGGTTGCTGGACGTGCCAAACATCATGCAACCCACCCTCAAGCAGCCACTGTCTCCCCCCCTGTGACATCACTCCTGCTTAGTAGGACCGCTGCTCAGACCGGTCCATCCCCGGGTCCATCACAACATTCAGGTCCCCACCCACCAGAATCGATGCATTCGGCAACGCTAAAACCTCGGAAAGGGCTGTCCGTTGGAATGCCTCTTGTCGTTCGTTCGGGGCATATAGAGACCCTACTGTGAGCTGTGCCTCCCCCTATTGGACTCGGACAGCTAAAATCTCTCCTTAGTGTCAGTCACTTGGGAGAGAATTTTGCAGTGTGCTCGGGCACTAAAAAGGATTGCCACCCCATGCTTCTCAGCAGAATCTGAGGACCAAAGTTGTAAGGGAAACCGCTTACCTTTCATTCGCCTCGTATCCCTAGAAAGGAGGTGGGTCTCCTGTAATACGCACACGTCACCCTCCACATTCTCCAGTAGGGAAAGGAATGTTGGCGCGCTTAACAGGGCTATATTTAGGCCCCTAACATTCAGACTCACAATCTTCAGATCTTTACCCATAACCCCCAGTGGAAAGGGGACAGCCAATGTGGTATCCACTACCAGTAATGCAGAGTGGGTAGCCTAGCATGACCTGCACACCGAAACCTCGCCTGACCTTCTGGAAAGCTGATGCGGAGCCCCAAAAACAAACTCAAAAGTTGCGTATAGCGACTACAGTCCGTTGTGCAGAACCAACCAATAGGGGAACATGGCGCCATTGTGGAACCTTTCCCGCACATGATACAGGGCACCTCCAACGCACCAGGAGGGAAATAAGAACAAAAATGCATTCTCATCCACGAACTTCCCACCTCCGGCGCCAGCTAAGAGCCCACCCAGAGCCAAGGGAATGAGCCTTGAGGGATCCCAGAGTTATCAGTCACCAGAGCCACTGAGTTAACCACAGCTTCTCTCTCCAATAGGCTCAAGGACAAGTCCGGTTTCGCCGGCGGGGGGGGCTTCCCAACTCACTGCCACTCAGTGGAGCGTCGACGCCGTCTAGCAGGCAATCCAGCAGATCTGGGCAAAGAAGCAGGCCGCCGTAACCCCAAAATCTCGAAGGCAGCGTCCAGCGAGCGAACCTGCAAGAGCTTGCGCTTATCCTTAAAGATAAGACGAAATGGGTGGCCCCAGGAGCAGGGATGCCCTGCTCACAGAGATGGTTAGTGATGGGCTTAAAGTCGCTGTGCTTGATAAGGGTAGAGGCCGCCAAGTCCTGGAAAAGTGCTGGTTGATGGCCCCAAAACTGCACTGGATTGAGGTCACGGGCCGTCCGGAAGATCCTCTCCTTAGTCTGGAAATCATGAACACACACCAGTATGTCCTGCGGCGGAGCTTTGGCACCTCGCGGCAAGCCAATACGGTGGATGCAGTCCAGCTGTATTTCCTGATCTTCCCCTTCTCCAAGGATCTGTCGGAACATTTCACCAACATACTCGCGGAGGTTGTCTACCTCCCCCTTCCACGGGACCGCCTGGAACCTAATATTGTTCCGCTGGGACCGATTCTCCAAGTCCTCGGCATGGGCCTGGAGATCTAGATTTTGTTCCGAGAGGCGAATGACATCCAGCTGAAGTTGGTGGATTTGATCTGCCGTGCCCAAGTCGTGCTCTTCCAAAGTCGCCACCCGCTCCCCAATGGCATCGACATCCCGTCGCATCCCGCGGACATCCGAGGAAAGCTGGGACCGGAGCTCCAGAATGTCCTCCTTGATGGCTGAGAATAATTCTATCATGAAGGCTTTGGTCGCTGGAAGATCGTTATCTGCAGTGTGCGAGGATTTAGGATCCGGTGGAGAGGCAGCCTGGCCCGCCACTTTCTGGAGCAAGTCTTTCAGGGGTTTGTCCATTCTGTTCCTGGAGGATGACATTGTGCCGCTAGCAGAGGCCGATGGACAACAACATGTGGAAGGGGCAAAGGTACGAGCGGCTCTCCAGGAATGCAGTCGTACTTCACCAACTTCAAGACACATGCGCCAGTGCAGACAGCAGCACCTCACACCACCGCTCCACGCACCTCCAGGCCCAAAGCAATGACCCAGGCAGAAGCAGGGGCTGTAACAGATATATACTGAGAGCGGGGGGTGATGACTCTCCTTACTACTCAGGGCGGCGTCTCACGTAGCCGATCTGTGCCCCACCTCTGAGCAGCGCCGTGTCGCCGTCAGCCGAAGTACAGTCCGAAAAAGGCAGCAGAGGCTCTTCTCACTGCGCCCACCACCACTGCCGGGGAGATGCTGGCCCCCAGACGCCGTTTAGGTCAACAGCTCCCCTCTGCACTCCACTCACAACACCACGGACATTGTTAGGTCCAATTGATGGACTCCACCTCACTGTCCAAATGAAGGGCAGGTCCCGGTGAGGAAACCCCGCCCGCCGATATACGGGCCGAAGATGGGCCCCTCTTTTTCGCAGGCTCACCAGGCCTGAGCTGATCAGCAATGCCTTTGCACAATCCACACCAAGGGGAGGGGGGCACCTACCAGCTCCGCAATCTCGAGGACCCCCCTCAGCGCAGACAACCTCAGGCCAGTCGCTGCCCTGCAGTTCTCACCCAGACTCAGCGGAGCGCACGCACAAGCGCAAGCACCAGGGATCCCCTAGTAATGCAGGGTTCAAGGCTGAGAAGTGAGGCACCGGCCGCCAATGCACGGGTCGACTTAAGGCCCTTCACCCCCTGCAGGGCACACACAACCGTTGCAGTGAGGAAGGGCCACTTGCTGCCACCACAACTCGTATAGGATTCTTCAGCTCACAGAACGCTTCGGCGCGCCCCCCACCTGTAGGGCCCCCACGCCGACTCAGTGGGCCCGCCACACCACCAGGCCATAAGGGGGGGCACAAATTCCTCCAATCACCAGTGCTGGCAACGAGGCCCCCGACTGCTCTGCCCACGGGGGCCTCCCTCCATTCACCGATTCACGGACCGAGCTCCCGGTCCCGCACCAGCCGTCCCTCTACTCCTCACCTCGCGCCGTCACCAGGGCCCAGGCACCGTCACTCTCTTCACACCCGCCGGACGGGGGTCTCAATCGCTGCCGCCGCACCAAGCCAGGCGCCTGAATTGCCCATCACCGCTCCAGGCCTCTCACTCCTCCAGGCCCTGCACCCTCCACGTGGGCAGGGCGCAGTGCGAGAAAATGGCAGCCGCGCCGCAGCCCTCAGCCCTATCTGCTCTCCACCGCTCCACACGGCTCCGTGCGAGCAGGCAACTCGCTGCCCCACCGACGTCCCAGCGATCACACCGGGCAGGCGGGACGCCACACGACAGGAGGCAGTTCTCGCAACTCTCCGCCACTGGGCCCGCCGTGCCTCAGCACTGCCGGGGCCAGACTGCCCGGAACAGCTAACAGCCACACCACAGCGTGAAAAGAGACACACCGCCAGCGTCAGGACCGCTCACAGATGGAGCAGATCCCCATGGATGGCGTGGATGGGCACCAGGTAGGGCGGTAAACAAAGCAGTTGTTCAGGCGGCACCGGAGGGACAGGAAGGCACGTCCTACTCCATCGCTATCTTGGCCACGCCCCCTAGATGGCCCTTCTTTTAAGCCACTACTGACAGTAATAGTGGCTAAAATGCTACCCACAGTGGAATATGTAAGTGTCTTCCTACATGGAAAAGGTGTTACCTGTCTGAATAGTCTGCAAGTGAGGGTCTTCAAGCAGATGTCTGACCTACTGAAAAATGCCTTCTCGACAATGCATTATGGATGGCCATGGAAAATGATCCCCACTCGACCTAACATAAATACCTTTTACCAAGCCCTAAACCTGATGAACACAGTCGTACTTTGGAACAAGCATCTGCCTTTTTCTAGCTTCAGGCAAGTGATAAAAATAGTAACAAAAACATGCTCACACCTGATTGATAAAAACACCTTCAGCTGTGGCTCGCACGCATGGACGGTGCTTACAGTATGTTTTTACAACGAACTCCGTTGTAATGCATGCCTTTACCACGCATGCGTTACTACGGAATGCTATTTTCACGCTGTTGCTTCTCCACGTTTTTTTCGTGGTGACGTCATACGTAGGAAAAAAGAAACGGCCGTTTCCTTCCTCTGCGTCGCCGATTGTCTGCACATCTCCTCTAAAGGTTAGTGTTTTTTGGGGGGGGAAGCCCCCCCAACCCGCCTTTTTTTATTTGTACCCTTTACCACACATTCCTTTACTACGTACCTCGTAGTAAACGTATGCGTGGTAAAGGCTGTCGTTGTAACCACGCATGCGTTGTAATGCATGCGTGGTTAAGGTTTTCGTTGAAACGGCCTCGTTGTAGTGGCCGTTTCCCACATATTACGACTGCCTGAAACCCACTCCATTTTTAAGCCTAATGTATCCAAAGAGAAAGTTAATGGCAATTTGCCACGGCAAATCCCTTTATTGGCAGTTCGACTACCTTGGAAAAACAGTGGCTCTATAGCATGTGGGCTTTCCAGTTCAACAAAAGAGAATCTAATTAACTTGCCCCAACTTGCAATGAGGGCACATCGCTTTGCTAAAAAAAGCAGTAAAACAGTGAAGGGATATGCACCTGTTGGGCTGCAATAATAATAATGAAAGATAAAAAAACATGAACTAAAAGTATAGAACAAATATTTAGGACGGTGCAGAAGAATGGAAAAAGGGGAGTCAGCCTCCATACTGAGACGAAAGATGTCATCTCCGAAAGTAGGATCTTAACAACGTCCATATTTAAGGTTGAAAAAGACAAAACATTAGTTGCAATTTAATTCCAAATCACATTTAACCAAGACTTGGTAGTACTGCCTCCATGTTAAATGAGGCTATTTCTAAATTAGTATGTAGTAATTATGTGAGGCTCTTTATAAATTAGTTAACTAATATTACATGTGACCCATCAGGGTTTCTGGGGTTTCCAATACCTTCTGAGTTCTTGTTTTGCACAGGAGATCGCCTTCAATTTGAGCCTATAAAACCAAGTCTAACCATTTCCATCAAAAGGATCCACCACATAGATCGGACTGTGTTCAAGGAAAAGTGTTATTCATTCCTGATGTGGATACACACAGTGTTTGCTTAAATACCCCTCACACACCAAAAGGGCCCTTGGTGTCATGCTTCATCATAGGGGTCTTCCCGCTCCACTGCGGGACGGGGATGCTACGACCTACGACTACACAGGAACACTGTTTTAACAATACTATGTGTAGTGATTGGGTAGTGGGAGGAGAGGTCGGGAGTGAGTATGGGTAAGTGATTTAAAAAAGGACCTGGCCTCATGGACTTAAAAAACTTGTTAAAAAGGTGATGCAGAGATTTACTGCCTACGATGTGCGGATACTCCTATGAAGTCAACATGTTTCGAAGCAAAGGCTTCTTCATCAGGACTGAAAGATCCCCTCAGTACTCACTATGTTGAATGTCCCTAATGGGTGTGCTATATACAAATGTGAAAAATGAAAGATGCATGAATTTTATGCACTTGAAACGATACCCAATAGTACCATGTATGTGTTAATTATGTATTGTAGGAGGTAATACTCCATGAGCCTCTTGTAACAGGTAGGGAAGGGAATCGCCAAACGTAGCTGTTTTGGTCGATTCAGCCTCACCTAAAAATAAGCCAACCTGTGGCTCCATGATCATGTGTTTGCGTACGCAGATGACGTGGCAGTGTTTACTCCAGACCCTATGACAGCTATGCCAAAAACAGAGCAACTGGCGTTAGAGTTCGGAGCCAAACTCAATGTGGCAAAAACGCAAATCTTATGTTCTAACACAGCTGCATTTGATGACCAGCGGGTTCTGAGTGAGGTATCATACCTAGGGGTCAGATTGAGGACATCACTAGTGAAGGTTAATTGGTGTCATATTTTAAACGATGTGGAGAAGCAATTGGACCGGTGTGAATGCCTACAGCTTTCACTCGTGGGATGATGCAATATACTCAAAATGCTGATACTACCTAAAGTTTTATATTTTTCTAGATCTGTACCATTAGAAATTCCTTGTGCCCAACTTGTAGCATTACAGTCAATCTGTGAGAGGTTTCTATGGGCTCATGGTAAGCCCCGTAGAGCTATGCGCTATACCACTCTCCCCTGGGGGAAAGGTGGCTGGGCTGTGCCTGATTTGACCTTATACTACTTTGTATGTATTTTGCAACACATGAGTATTTTACTAACGGGGGCAGAACCTATTAGTGCTGCCGAAGCTCCATCCATATATCAAATGCTATTGGGGAGCGATGCAAAAAATCGTTTGTTAACCTAGAGCCAAGTTACAAGGTTCAAGGTGTTAAATGCCGCTTATAAGGTGTGGAAAAGCGAAAAATACTATAGATTAGAGAGGGTATTTCAGTACACCCTGCTCACAGCTACGACACTCCTCCCACCTATATTTTGGCATAGGATTATAGATAGATGGTGGACTAAAGGGATTCAATATATTGGCGATGTATATGCTAATGGGGGGTTAATATCTTTTGAAATGTTAACTGATAATATCATCTTTCCAGGTTTGAATTTTTTAAATATGTGCAAATTTGCGATTATTTATGTAAAAATCAATGGACTATTGAAGTAAATACTTTTGTTGAAGCTGTGAAGAAAAATGCACGCATTGGCACTCTGTACAATTTATTGTTAGACACTAAGGGTGGTGACTTAGAGATGCACAACACAAAATGGGACAATAGGCTAGGGTGCCTTGGCTCTCGGGTAGCAGCCTCTATCGAAATGGCGGGAGGCTGTTGATATCCGCTAATCTCCGGGCACAACACTACAAAACCGTGTTTAACCTTTATTATACCCCAACCCGGCTGTTAAAATGGGGTGGGACAAATGATGGAAGAAGTTTTCATTGTGGAACAGAGGACAGCGACATTGTGCACATCTTTTTTACATTTAGGCACTTAAGTAACTTCTTGGGGCACGTAGAGAAGTTTTTAGTGGAAATCTTGGGGGGTCCAGTCAGACTGTCAGCTGCTCAAGTAATGTTGTGGGTAACTGAAAGAGATGGATCTGATCAGTTGGCTTATAAATATCGCTATCTGATTTTTCGGGCTACAGCTGTACCCAGGCTATGTATTGCCTCAATGTGGCTTATTTATATGTACTAAAAGGTGCTCGAAAAAGGAAATTAGGCATGGAGATCTGGGGGCCGCTGGTGTCCTATATGGATGAATGATGTGTTCGATTGGGGATACATCTTGATGGCCTATGCACTTGCACTTTAAGGAAATGCCATGTATTTTAGATCAGCAAAGTCATTTTATGCACCGCTAATTCTTTTTAAGACTGTGCCCTGTGTCTTGTTTTAAACCATTGAATATTTTAATGCATCACAATGTATTGTAACTATCATGGATTAATAAAAAAAGAAAAAGGAAAAAAGAAACACCTAAACAGGCTTCAACTTGTGCAAAATGCAGCAGCAAGACTTTTGACTGGAACACCAAAATTTGTATCAATAAAAAAAGGAATAAAACATTTGCATTGGCTTCCGGTCAAACTGCGGATTCAATTTAACTCCTTGCACACAGTTTTCAAGGCCCTTCATGGTAGAGGTCCGGAACATTTAAAACAGTGCTTTAAATGGTATACTCCAAAGAGAGCACTCTGATCAAATCCGATTAAATGTAGGTAGTACCTACATTTAAAAAAGCAAATTGGGGGGGAAGAAGTTTCTCTACTTGCACCGCTAGGGCCTGGAAAGAGCTACCTTTCCACCTCAGGAACACTACAGAGTTTATTACATTCAGGAAGAGTCTTAAAACCTGGCCTTTTACCTCCTAGTCTAACTCATACTCTGACAATCAGAAGGCAGCATTCAGCACCAGGACACCTTCGGGTAACCATTGCGCTTAAGAAGTACAATTAACATAACATAATATAACTCCCCAGCTGTTGCCTGCTGCCCACTCCTCATGACCGTTTATGGGGGAGGCTATCATGGACCCCAACTTAGGCAACCAGAGAAACCCTGCTGGCTCCCTGGTCCACTCCCAGCATGGAAAACTGTGTGGTACCTGAGTGGTCCCGGGCAACCCCCCAAAAAGCAAAGAAGAGCAAAAGAAAAAAGCATCCCAGCTCTCCCAGCTCAATGGGAGAGCCGTTACTATATTATCCACTGCTCTTGAAAGAAGACCCCATAGTAGCCTGAAGTGGAAGACTGTTTTTGCACTAATTTCAGTCTTTCCCCAGGACAACTTTGAGGAGTCCTTACCCTAAGTTGGGGGGAGGGCTCAAAAACATTAACATTCCTGGGACTTTCTTCAAATTTCCAAGCACTTCCAAGGCTGGAGATTTTGTTCTACAACTGGGAGTACTTTGCCCTCTAGGGGCTGCGTGTTTAGTGGCATTCACAGTGGCCTAAAAGGCCTGAAGGTGGTTAAAGGTAGTACATGTTTTGAAGTGCTCTTCAAGGGCCATGTGTATGGTTGCAAATAGTATCTTCATAATGGGACACCCTCTGGGAGCTGTTCTTATGGAACAAATCTTTTTATTCGATTGAAGAGGCAACGCATATACACAGCCAATCGCCTACAACCACAGGGGCCTGCAGCTAGGAAAAGATGCATAGGATATATATATGTATATATTTTAGGTCATTGCCGTACAAATCTTTGCAAATGTTTCCATCTCCTCTATTAGCTATTATAAATTTATTCATGTATTAACTTAATCGCCTTTTTGTAATACGTTTTTTAATATCTTTTTTAAGGACTGTTATTTTAGCTGACTTTTGAGATAACAACGTTTCTTCATGACTGCCAATATTTTCGACACCCAGATATATTACGTTGGGTTATTGATGGTGACGGACCTATGTGTAGTATGTTGTTTATTTCTTTTTTCAAGCTCCCACGTTGTAACAACCAATGATGTAACGGCTTGCTTTGCACTTAACACTTTAAAAATGTGCCTGCTTCACAGGACGCGTCATGTGACCAAGGCCTCTGGGGAGGCCGAAACGTTATGCTGGCAGGGCGCGAGAAAATTCAATAAAATACTTTTTTTCACCTGTATTTTGGGTCGGCTCTCGATTCCTTCTCTGGCAGCGTCTTGTGATTGCTGAGATTGCTGGGGACTGGGATTCGAGTTTTGTCTGCATCTCTATGGCTGGTACGGCTTCTCCAGCCTTGAGCTGACCCCTCCTTCTAATTGGGCTAAGCAGCAGGAAGCCATTCCTTCCGGTAACCCAGAAGACTTTGTTCGACTTCAGTGTGAAGTGAGCTGCTCAAGCCCCCGGACCGCTTGAGAAACGGAACAGCTGCCGAGAACGAGACAGATGCCCTGTGATGGATGTCCCGGCACCAAGT
The DNA here is from genome assembly GCF_964263255.1 of Lissotriton vulgaris. Classification (NCBI taxonomy): domain Eukaryota; kingdom Metazoa; phylum Chordata; class Amphibia; order Caudata; family Salamandridae; genus Lissotriton; species Lissotriton vulgaris. Next base: position 1,781,886,893 of record NC_141689.1, read on the forward strand.
GGGGTCTGCTCTGCGGCAGCATTGTGTCAGGAGTGGATTGTCCAGTGAAGGAGTGCGGAAGGTGGTGAGCGGGACCACTGGGGCAGCTGTTCGCACTTTCTGGTGAGCGCACATTTGTATTCCATTCAGCGCCATGTCAGAAGACGCCTTGCGAAGCAGAGAGGAGGCGGCACTAGACCTCTTTGATGACTCCCCGGCTGGGGAGCAAATTGGGACAACAAACACTGATACTGCGAGAGAGGGAAATATGAATCTCCGTGACTATTTTAAAAAACTGGAAAAACTGATGAGAAGGGAACAGGCCAAATGGTGGGAGTTCCACTCATTAAGTAGATATTTGGAGGTGGGGCAAATCCCGTGGGGGCTTAGGATAATGCTGGCCACCAGCTATGAACAGCCAGATCCAAATATGTTAAATGAATGGGCGGAATGTAACCTTGATTCTTCCCACAAATTGGTCACCATCCTAGTTAAATATGCAGAAAGCGACCGTAGTAAATTACAACTTGAGATTGATGAACTGGAAAAGGAAATAAGTAAAATGGAATCAGGGATTGAAACTGAATCAGCCAAACTTAGGGGGGACATGGTGACCAGGCCACGTAAAGAAGAGGAGGTAATTAAGAAGCGGAAAGCGTTTAAATTCCAACACGATAAAATCGACTATCAGCAAGGTCGTATTTTTACATTTGTGAGGAAATATGACGCTATTAAGGCTTCTAAGGGGAAAACAAGTTCCAACCCGACCGCATCTAGCCTGGGGGCATCGGCTACAGTGGAAGCGGGATCTTTGGCCTCCGATTTAAGTACAATGATTGACAGTGGATCTGATACAGAGGCTGCCAAAAATGACCCGCCATTGGGGTTTATCAGGTTCTCACTAGCGCAGGAAGTAGACTGCCTGCGCCAGGACAGGCGGGACACTCTACGCTGCAGAAAACCCAATCAAGCCAGAACAAAAGAAACAACAAAAGGCGACAACAAAGACGCAAAGCAGCCCGGGCACGAAAAGCCCAAGAAGAAATTCTACCCCAAAAAGAAATGGAACTCAAAGCAATAAATCCAACACAGGCTGGTACCATTTCTACCGTCCCTGATTCCTCCATCATCAATCTCTCTCAGGCCACTCTGACTAAGGCAGACATGGCCATCCTGTCGCTGGGTTTAACCTACAGTCCGGCTAGTGAATTCAATTATGGTAGTACCAGTATTGACCTGTATAAATACACGCGTAAGTTAAAGCTCAAGAAAAATTTTCGATGCAATAAGTTCCAGCAGAAAGCACAGGGTACTGCATCGACCATTAAGACACTAGGGTTGGTTGCCAATGATGTGGGCTTACTGCAGGACTTGATATCTCTACGGAATGAAGTTCCCAGTCCAGGGACATCTGAGGAACTATTGCTTTTGGACTCACCAGGTCAGACTAAATTTAAACCTAAATCATCTTTTACCCCATTGATGCTTCATGATAACATCGATATTTTCGATGAGCTATCTGTTGCTGGACTTACAACACTGCACACCATCACGCTAAGGGAGAAACACAAGCATGGAGCACATAACAACAACTATCACAATTTGGTGAAGAAATTGCAGGCAGATAACACCATCATTGTCCGTCAATCTGACAAGGGTGGTAATGTTGTCCTTTGGCCTCGCTCCCTCTACTTGGAAGAGGCTTATCTCCAATTAAATGATGTGGCTTGTTACAAAAGGTGTGATGTTGGCATTACCAGGAAGGTTCAGGCAGAGTGCCAGATGCTTTTATTAGGGTGGAAGGGTGCAGCACTATTGAGCCTGGACGTGTTTAAATTTCTAAAGAATGATTACCCGATAATGCCTGTGTTTTATCTAATCCCTAAGACCACAAAAATTTGCAAACTCCCCCCGGCAGACCTATTATCTCTGCAAGAGGGGGACTGTTGGAAAACAAATATCACTCTGTATATTGATTTCTTTTTACAGGATTTTGTAAAATGTCTTCCATCTTATGTACAAGATTCTAGTGATTTTTTAAGGAAATTGGATGAAGCTTCTTGGGACTCGAATTGTTGGTTAGTGACACTTGATGTCTCTGCATTATACACGAGTATCCGACACAATGATGGTTTGAGAGCGATTAAATTTTACCTGGGCAACAGACCAATTGAAATGCACGAACACAATAAGATGTTGATCACGATGATTTCATTTTGTTTACACAATAATTTCTTTATGTTTAACAATCAATATTTTCAGCAAATCAGGGGTGTTGCCATGGGGGCCTGTTTCTCTCCCAGTTATGCCTGTTTGCATATGGGCTACTGGGAGGAACAGTTCCTCTATGGCATACACCATGATTTATTTGTTAAACATGTCGTTCACTGGTTCTGCTTTATTGATGATATTTTTTTTATTTGGCAGGGCTCTAAACAACAGGCCAGTGACTTCATTGATTTGATCAACGTTAATTCATACAATCTTGAATTCACTTCTAGCATCAGTCAGGAGAAAATTCGTTTTTTGGACATGGAGATTATGGTGAAAAATAACAAACTGGAGACAGCTTTGTACAGAAAACCGACAGCAGGGAACACAGTGCTGCATGCCCACAGTCATCACCCGTCACATTTGAAACGCAGCATCCCCTTTGGGGAGATGCTGCGTATCAGACGTATTTGCAGCACTGATGCACATTGTAAGGTGGCTCAGGAGGCCAGCAGTAAGCGGTTTCTGGAAAGAGGGTACACTAAGACTACAATAGACCAGGCGATTCGGAGGGCAAACTCCATTCCTAGGAAAGATTCTCTGCTCTATAAAAAATCTCAGGTGGTGAATGAAGCTGACAACAAACAACCGGTCAGACTCATTTTAACCTACAACAGACAGCATCAAGCCCTCCAAAAAATTCTAAACAAGAACTGGAACCTGGTCCGCAATGACCCAGTTATAGGCAGTCTGATGTCAGGTAAACCTGACATTACCTTCAGGAAAGCATGCTCGTTGAGTGATGCTTTGGTTAAATCAAGTCCTGAAGTTTTAACTAGTACTTCCTGGTTACAGACGAGCAAGGGTTTTAGAAAGTGTCCCTCATGTAAAGCCTGTAAACACGAGGTGAATAGGACAGAATATAATACACCATTTTCCGACATCCCCAGTGTGATCCACTAACCTTTGACATGCAAGACAGAGTTTGTGGTGTATGTGCTGGAGTGTCCGTGTGGCCTGCAATATGTTGGGAGCACCAAGTTGCAGGTCCACAAATGGATACTCCAGCACATTAGGGCCATCAACACCAGTGACACCGCTTACCCTCTCGCCCGTCATTTTAAGGAACACCATGGTAACAACGGTCAGTTGCTAAAGTATTTTGTTATTGATTCAGTGCCTCCCCTGAGAAGGGGGGGTAATCGTGAGTCTATTTTACGAGCACTGGAAACTAGGTACATTGTGGATCTTGATTGTAAGTGCCCGCTTGGCCTTAACGCCAGCGAGGACCTTTACACATGTTTATGATCTCCTTATTCATCAAAATCATAGCAATAATTGGACTGATTCTTTGTCGAATTAGATCAACCCCTTTACTGTATAAACAACTTTTTTGATTAGAGGAGTCCTAGCATTATATATTTCCTCCTCCTTTTCCATCTCTCTCTCCTCCCAGTAGAATGTTTGCAACATCTTTAAACCTGTTTTTAATCCAACATTTTTTTTATACATGAATCAGATTTTTTATATTCATTACACTTTTTTGCAAATTTTTTCTGCACAGCTTTGCACAATGTTACTCGTTGTTAATATTTACAGTGGGGCTTGCCAGTCAATGTTTACAGCAGCAAGTTAGGGGTTGAATAGATTTTACCCACTGGGGTTTTATTGATTTTAGGGCATTGCCTTACAAATCTATGCAAATGTTTCCATCTCCTCTTTTGGCTATTATGAATTTATTCAAGTATTAACTTAATCGCCTTTTTTTAATATGTTTTTTAATATCTTTTTTAAGGACTGTTATTTTAGCTGTCTTTTGAGATAACAACGTATATTCATGACTGCCAATATTTTCTACACCCAGATATATTAGGTTGGGTTATTGATGGTGACTGACCTATGTGTAGTATGTTGTTTATTTCTTTATTCAAGCTCCCACGTTGTAACAACCAATAATGTAACGGTTTGCTTTGCATTTAGCACTTAAAAATGTGCCTACTTCACAGAACGCGTCATGTGATCAAGGCCTCTGGACAGGCCGAAACGTTATGCTGGCAGGGCGCGAGACAATTCAATAAAATACTTTTTTTCACCTGCACTTTGGGTCGGCTCTCAATTCCTTCTCTGGCGGCGTCTTGTGATTGCTGAGATTGCCGGGGACCGGGATTCGAGTTTTGTCTGCATACATATATATATATACGCACACAGCTTTGTTGCCTACAACCCGGAGGCTGGCAGCGCTTAAAAAACATGCCTGAGAAATAAGAACAAACGCAAACCATCAAAAGGACAGTGCAGGTTCAGGAACAGGAACCCATAAAAGGATAGAAAAACCCTCCCTCCCTTCCTCCCCCCAAACAAAAGGAAAAGGGAAAAAAGAGGGGGACCCGTACCATGGTCCTTCAGGTGCTAGAAAGTGACCCAACCCCACCCGCCAGGCTCGATCACAGTACTCCCGCTAACCCAGATAGGGAACTCCCTATTCCTGAGCTTGAGTGATCAGTTGGAGGAACTGCAAGAGTTTGGGACAAGTGACCTCACAGAGGTCTTTCGATAGTCACACAATTAGAGGAGCCCATAGTTCTGTATATTTCTCGCCTTTCTTGTCTTGTACTAGAGAGAGGTGTTCCATAGCTGGGGTCATCCAGAGTCTAAGGAGCCATGCCGTGTGATCCAGGACAGTAGCACTACCCCAGTGTACCAATATTGCTTGACGTGCTGTGAGTAATGCTAATGCCATCTGCCTACCTCGCAATGACCGCAACGGGAAAGTTATTGCGTTCGAAAGTCCTAGAAGAGTGTAGGCCGGGAAGTAAGGAATCTTCGTCTCAAGTGCTATGTCAATATCATTGAGCACCTGCTCCCAGAATCTCTCCAGTCTTGGACAGTGCCAGAGGAGATGTACAAGTGAGCCTGTCAGGCCACAGCCCCGCTAACACTCCTCTGTATGGTTCTTGTACCATTGGTGGATACGAGGGGTGTAAGGTACCAATAAGATGCTACCTTGAATGCGGATTCAGTTCCAGCGGTATTGTATGCCGTATGGTGGGCTCTGTAATGGATGTTGTCCCATTCCTTGTCCGTAAGAGCCCGCCCTAATTCTGCCTCCCAGTGGCGTTGGCCTCTCAAGCGATTCCCTTTCTGGTTTGGTGCAAGGAGGACATAAAGTTCCGCTATGAGATGCTTGTCATCTTTGTTGCTCGCTATCCACTTCTATAAAGGGGTATGTTTGCGAGAGACATGTGGTAAGTAGGTAAGTAGGCCCCAGAGGTAGCCCAGTGCCGGAGTTGTAGGTAGTAGAACTCGTAAGTTCGGGGAAGGTCGAGGTCTTGACGAACCCGGGTCGAAGGGAATGATACCATCGAGATCTAATAAGTGGCCCAAGCGCTTGCAGCCCGCTTCCCTCCATGGCTGAGTAACCTCAGACTTACATCCCGGGGGAAATCAGGGTTAGCAACCATTGGTGTCATCGGGGAGGGAAAGGTTGTAAGGCTTCTCGTAAGTGCCACAGCGTCCCATACCTTCATTGTCGCTGCAGTGACTGGGGAGGAGTAGAGACTCTACGATCTCGATCGACAAGGGAGCCAGATTTCCGCCAGATGTTTGCCCCAGCTACGGCCTGGCCCATGAAGGTCCAGAGCTTCTCAGAGAGGGGGCAGTTCCACTCCAGCAGATACCAAAGGTGTGAGGCTTGCAGATATCTGTGGACCAGCAGCAGGTTCACCCTGCCGTCACCTTTGGGGCACAACAGTTGCGCTACGGAGAGGAGTGCCTTTCTGTAGCCCTAGATGAATTTATTCATGGCTAGCTGCAGAGCACACATTGATTTAGGTGGAGGTACAAGAGGCAGAGTCTGGAACAGGTACAGGATCCTTGGCAACAGCATCATCTTTACTGTGGGTCTGCACCCGAATCAAAACAAGTTAAGCTTAGTCCATCCGTCTACCGCCATCCGAATCTGGTCTACCAGAGTCGAGTAGTTCAGCTCCAAAGTGCGTGGGAGCAAGAGGGCCAGGAGGACACGGGGTTGCTAGATCAGTGCAGAGGGAGGGTCTGATGGAGGGCCTCCACCTGTGCTTGAGAGAAGGATAGGTTGAGCATCTGCGATTTGCCAGGATTAATCTTAAAGCCAGAGATTCCCTTGAAGGACTCTAATTCACTAACCAATGCAGGTAGAGAGATGAGAGGTTGTGCGAGGGAAAGGATGACATCATCCACATAGAGGCTTATTTTGTGGATATCACCACCGAACCGGAGACCCTGGATATTCGGGTGGTCACGGATTCTCTGAGCGTGGGGCCCATGTACAGGGCAAATAGAAGGGACGAGAGGGGACACCCCTGCCTCATACCCCATGCGATCTCAAATGGGGTAGAGGACACTCCATTTACTCTGACAAATGCCCGGGGGCATGGTAAATGCACTGCACCCATTGCATGAAGCGGGGACCCAACCCGAAGCCTCGCAGAGTATCAAATAAATATTTCCAGCACACCCTGTTGAATGCTTTCTCTGTGTCGACAGAGAAGAGCACGGCTCCCACATGGGAATGTTGGACACTGTCCAGTAGCTCTGCCTGCACCTTAGGGAGGCAGGTACATTTACTAGATTCCAGGTACGCGCCTGCATCAGGGGGGCCGCCTGCCTCATCGCTATAAAGAGATTGGTAGAATTGTCTAAACTCCTCCACGATTAGGGAGTCCAAGTGAACCTACTCGCCTGTAGACTGCTTTAAGTAGGGGATGACAAATGCAAAAAACACAGTTGATGGACAGAATGCAGAACAATGTCATACATTCACCCCAGTACAGAGATCTGGGCTTATATCCATCGTTTCTTTGCACTCCACACCACCCCAGCTCAGACATGGCCATATGCAAATCAGTCTGACCCTGTGCCTCATGGGAACAGTCCAGCCCAAACTGCCAAGTAGGGGATGGTCACAGCCATGGCTTTGGCCCGTAATCTCTGTGCCAACATCCTCCCGCATCTATCGCTACCCAGATAGAACTTATGGCGGAGGAGAAGCAAAGCGTATTCCGCCCTATCAATGTCTATACGTTTAAGAAATATTTGCTTCTTTTCCAATGACCACCAGACCCCTGGGCCCGATGCGCTTATGTATCGCTCATAGTTCTGCTGCTTTGTGTTCTAGGCTCTGACAGGCTTTATTACGCTGTTTGTGATCAGCTGAGGAGATCGCTATAAGTTCCCAGCGAATCACCAATTTAAGAGTTTCCCATACGGTTGCTAAAGAGGTATTGCCAGTGTCATTGTGTTGGAGGTAGTCCGATAGCTTGGCGCGCACGCTCTCTACAATATTAGGTGAATGTAAGAGTCCCACTCTCAGCCGCCATCTAACAGAAATTAGTCCAACCCCCTCCGGTCATATGTGAATGGAGATTGGTGCGTGGCCGGAAAGGGAGTGTGTGTCTATAGTGGCATCACTAATCCTGGGGAGAAATGTATTGGAGACAAGGAACATGTCCAGACGTGCATAGGAATTGTGAGGTGCAGAGTAATAGGTGAAATCCCACGCAGTCGGATGCTTAAGGTACCATACATCATGAAGGCCATTATCAACCAGCCATTGTTTACCCTCCGAAGAGAGGGCACCCACCTGTGTGTAACGCTAACCAGACGGGCCATGTTCATTGTCCATAACCAGGTTCAAGTCCCCACCCACCACCACAGCAGAATCCGGGGAGGCCAGGCCTTCTGCAACATGCCTGGGTAAAAATGGCTCTTGATGTGTGTTAGGTGCGTAAATATTAATCAAAGTGAGAAGCCTGGCCCCCCATTGTATCCGGAGTGCTAGGACCCTCCCTTGGGCTTGTAAAAAGTAAATAATACTTTGCCCTCAAATTTTGCCCCCAGAGGAATGGCCACCACATTCTTTTTCACTGCGCTTGAGGATATCTGTACGCTTTATAGGGTGATTAAGGTGTGAAACCTTAAAAACCGAGTGGCATATTATCAAGGGGGTTTATCTCCACTTTTTTGGCTTTAAAAGCCAAGAAAGCGGAGATAAAATTATCTCCCTATTACCTAGCTGTCGCTAACACCAGTTAGCGACAGCTAGTAGGAGATAGCGACCATCTTGGGCCCCGCTTTGCATGTCAGTGATAGTTATCACTAATGACATGCAAAGTGGGCGTGCCAAGATGTTAGCGACTGGAAACAGTCGCTAATATTGCTATCTCCTATTACCAACTTTTGGAGATATTCGCGCTAAGCGCGAATATCTCCAAAAGCTAACACCTGCCCTGAGCAGTTCTTAGCCATGTTATCCAATGGTAGGTGGATAACATGGCTAAGAGCATTAGCTCGGTAATGCATAAATATCGCTGACTTTTCAGCGATATTCATGCATTTCAGCCGATTTTTATCCCTAGGAGATAAACCTTGATAATATCAAGGTTCCTAAGCGATAAAAAACGCCGCAGCTCGTCGATAAAAATATCCCCGCTAAACCAACATAGCGATAATTATCGCTAGTTGTTGGTAATATGCCCCTGAATCTCTTGTTTTCTAATTCAGCTGTGCTTCATCCATGCTAACCTTTGACCTGTGTTCAGCCTGACTCTATCCTTGACACCACACCTACATAAACATTAGGGGCCAGATGTAGGTAAGTAACATTTACCGATTCTTAATTACCGAAAATTACCGAATTTTACCGATTCGGTAATTAAGATTCGGTAAATGTGAGGGGTGGGTATGTAGGGAATCCAGATGTTCTCTTTTACCGAACCGGTAAAAGTCGGTATTTACCGATTCGGTAAATACCGAATCGGTAAAGCCTATTGATTCCTATGGGCTTCAAAGCCCATAGGAATCAATAGGCTTTACCGAATCTGTAAATACCGAATTTCACAAGTGTGCAGGGGTTGTCACTTTGACACCCCCTGGCACCCCCTAAACAGGATTGGGTGCCATGTGGCAGGCATACAAGCCCTAGGGGCAGGTCTGCCTGCCACATGGCATAGGTGTGCATGCACACATGTGCATGCACACCGGAATCGGTATTTTACCATGAAGTTGGATTTCATGGTAAAATACCGATTCGTTAAGGCCTTTGGGACTCAGAAGAGTCCCACCTACATATGGAATTTACAGAATCGGTAAAATTACCGATTCAGTATTTTACCGAATCGGTAATTTTACCGATTCTGTAAATGTAGATTTACCTACATGTGGCCTTGGATTTAGGCCCCTACATACCGATTGGCATTTACCGGTCGGTAACGGCCGAAATCGGCCGTTACCTGTCGGTAAATGGCCTGAAAGGCCACCTACATCGGGCCCTAGGTCACAAATTTAAGTTGAGACATTGTAGGCTGCGTAAACATGCAAAGTCAGCACAAAAGAACAGCTGATGTCTGCACTGTGGGTTTTCTGTGCATTTTAAACAATGGTAAAGCCTTAGATAAAGTTTGTTCAGATAAGCCTATCTTGTTGTGCAGCCTCAAGACGTGACAGTTACATGAGACACCAAGGTTGTTGATTCTTACCGATTGTCTCATTTGTGTGTTTTTCCCAGAGCTCTATTTACCTCTGAGCCTTCCTTGTCTGTGGTTTTCCCTATATAAACCCATGTAACCATCGTTAAAGCGTGCTCTCTCCTTGGGTATCTTGATGGTACTTGTCGGATGGAGACCGTATTCATAAATGCTTAATAAATAACCTATGGTTTGACTTCGCTCCATTGTCGATTCCTCCTTAATTGAAAAGGACTTGTGGCAAGAGTGGTGACCGTGCACCAAGCAGATTAGAATTAATCTGTTCCACAAATTGGCACCCTAACGCGGGGCCCCATCAAAGACTTGCAGTCGGACCAGGGCAGGAGATTGGGTCGGTAAGACGAACTTTGCTGAGGGGCGCACCACCTGAAGAGATTAGAGTTGCTCGGGGTCCAAGATGATTTTTCAGTTCTCCGACTCTGATCTTCCTGGCAGCTGCTGGCCGTGACTGGGACCTCCAGATGGTCATTTGTGAATCAGGGAGGATCGACAGGTGCGAAATGAAGACTACACATGAGGTATAGCTGTATTGAACCGGTTCATTGGTTGGGATTTGCTTAGTATTTGCTTGGTTTGGTATTTGTCTGGTATCTGCTTGAAATTTTGAAACTTAAACTTTGTTTTGGAACTTGCTATTTGCTTTGATTTAAATTTTTTCTTACAGGTAAATATGAAAATATTTTTTTATTTCTCTCTGTTTATAAGTATTTTATATATTTTTATAACATGCCTTAGTTTAGCACCCTTTGGAAAGTTTTGTTGTTGCTGCTGCGGTAAGCAGAGCAATTTGGAAGCAAGTCAGCCGGCGCCACCAGAAGGTCAGCCAAATTTTGAGATGTACATCAAATATGGTATTTTTCCCATCATGTATAGTACATGATGGAACAAATATACAAAAGGGGATCCCCAGTTGCAATGGTCGTTAGAGGGAACCATGGACCCTCACAAACTCGAGTATTTAGAGAAACAATTCTTTTTTAAGAAAGTTAGACCAGCTATGTTTGACAGTTTGCGTATGTGGAGGAAAGAAGTGAAGGAGCGACAGCTCAAGGCAGAGAAGGTACAAAGGAAGCAGGAAAGGAAAACAGAGTATCAGAAGTATAAGGAATTGAAGGATAAGGAAGTTCAGGAGAAAAAGGAATGTTTAGATAGAGAGCATAGATTATTAACATCTAAGGAATATATAGTTAGACCAACAGTAGCAGTAGAGGTCCAACAAGAAGATGCAGACTCAAATATTGATGAATTGTTGATAGAATGACCCCGCCCCCATATGTACCCTTAAGACGTCTTCCCCATGGACCAATAAATGTCACCCCCCTTGGACCGCTGCCTCCCCCTCCTTTGCCCGCGGTTGTCCAGCTCCCTATTTTCTAACCAGTACTGGTACATTCCTTACCCCCTCCAACCCAGGCTACTACAAACCACATCCCAGGCCTCTGCACCTCCACCTCAGGCTACTGCACCTGAAATGACTAATGGTCCCGTAACTGCTGTATCTTTTCTGACTCCTCAAGTTCTTTGTTCTACTGTACCTCAGTTTCATCAGGATGCGATAAGATTGATGGTATTAAATTGGTTGAGTGATTTAGAAATGGAAGTAGGGGAGATGATAGATAAGGTACAGGATTTCTCTGAGGGTGAGCTTCTTTGTCTCATAAATAGTCTTTCTCATCAATTTATGGTTCAAAGGGAGAGGACTACAGGACAAAATGGCCCAGATGATGTTGGAGATATTAATTGCAAATGTCAGATAGGGGCCTTCCCTGTGAGTAGAGTTAATACTGCCATAGCAACGATAATTGGATACCGTAATGAACTCTAGTCCTCTTCCCGGATTAGACATATGAGGGAAGCTGCACCACAGTTCATTCCTGGAAGAGGGAATGCAGTGGATGATGACCCAAATAGTGCTAATGCTAGAGCTCATTTTTTGTATAATTGGACATATAAGCCCTGGAAAAGGACGGATGTACTTACTTTAAAAGCCTCCCTACCAGACATACAGAAAAATCCTAGAGGATTTTATGATGATGTACAGGCAGCCATTGATTCTTGTATCATGACTTTAGCAGATATTGATATGTTTTTGGTGTGATCCTGCCACCAGATATATGGCGACTTACCCGGAAACAGGATCAAGCTGTTGATTTGGGAGGAGATTGGGCTGCCATAATAACAGCTGATAGAGATAAGAAACCTGGTCAGAAACCTACTCAGCTCATACTGGATCTTCCTGGTAACAAACTTACTTACATAAAAACAGTGATTCCAGATAGGAAAATAGATAGGGCACCCATTGCTGCTTGTAAACAAAAATAGAGATTTATTTACTCGCTTTGAGGAACTGTTCCTTGATTTTAGTGGCCAAGATACATCTACGCCTATGGGTGCACATTTATTTGTAGATAGATTTGTGGGAAATTTGCTTCTTGAGATATAGGTTCGCTTAAAGAATTCTGAGAGCACATAGGCTTCAGTGACTCCAAAAGCTATATTAGATATGGCTCAGTATTACCAGAATCAGGATACCACTGAACAAGGACAAAAAGAAGGAAAATTAAAAGAATTGAAAACTAAGGTGATGATGGTTCAGGCCTATGGACCCCAAGGTCGAGGCCGTGGACAAAGTTGTGGTCAGAATTATTGACAAATGCCTCCAGTAGGCCCACAGCGTAGACAAACTCCGCTGGGACTGGATCAATGTGCTTATTGCAAAGAGAACATTGGTCTTCTGAATGCCCTGTTTTAGCTGCTGGTGGGAGAGGAAGGGGACAAGTGACTAGTAAACGACAGACTTCAGCTCCCCGACAGCAGCCACAGCAGGTTCAAGCTCCAGAGAGGAATAGGTCAGGAAATTATTTTGATCAGTGAAATAATCAATATTCTATGGAGGATTTGGAATCAGAGGAAACTGTGGGAACACATTTTGCCTAGGACAGCGTAGGATGAGGAGGACCAGTTGGGATACCTGTAGATCAGTCAGGGCCCTATATAACAGCCTTCATACTTGGGCAGGATCAGAAATTGTAAGTGGATACAGGGGCAACACATAGTGCAATATCTCAGAAACTGGTTCCCGGGGCACCCTTGTCTGGCCAAATGATCACATCAATAGGGTTTGAAGGAACATCAACTCCTAGCCCTGTGTCCCAAAAAACTACCTTTGCTGGTTGAAGATTTCATCACCACAGCCCCTTTTTTATTCCCCCCTCATGCTCCAGATAATCTGATGGGACTTGATCTTTTAAAATATTTTCATGCTACAATACATTGTTCCCCATCAGGAGTAAGCATTATATTTTGGGAAAAGACATGGCCAAAACATATAATTTTTCTTTATGTTCGGATCTTGATTCTGTCCCTTCATGTGTTTGGGCTACTGCTGACACAGATGTGGGAAGAATTTACATTTCCCCAGGACTTATACAGGTCCGAGAGGATGCTTCTTACCCAGGGTCCCACAATATAAAATATCAAAAGAAGGTGAGAATGCATTGATGTCTATCATTGATGACATAATATGTACAGGAGTTGTTGTGGAAGTTTCTTCTAATGTAAGCAATAGTCCCATTCTCCCCATTCTAAAATAGGGAGATGGAACAAGGGATAGAATTTATAGATTTGTGATTGATTTGAGAGAGGTTAATAAAATATTGGTCCCTCAATATTCTGTTGTCTCTTATATTACGACTTTGTTGACATTAATCCCACCTACAACAACTGTATTCTCTGTTATCGACCTCAAAAATGTATTTTTCTCTATTCCTATACATGAAACAGTAGATATCTTTTTGGGTTTTCATTACGAGGTCGCTCATTTAGATTTTGGCAGGGCTCCACAAGGCTATTCAGAAAGCCCTAGCATTTACAGTCAGGCACTTAAGCGACAGTTGGATGAACTTCTTTTGCCACCGGCAGTTACACTAGTGCAATATGTCGATGACATTTTGCTAGCTGCAGACACAGTTGAGCATTGTAAAGAGGCCACTCTCTCTCTTTTACAGCACCTTGCTGTCAAGGGACATAAAGTCTCTAAGAATAAGCTGAAATATTGTCAATCTGAGGTCACTTATTTAGGTCACCTCTTGTCTAAGGAAGATCGCACTCTGACTAAAGACAGAATTCAAACTATCCTAAAAATTCCTATTCCAGTCTGGGCACTTATTGGAATTTCTTCCTACTGTAGACAGTGAATCACAAATGTCTCCTTTATTATCAATCCCCTTTTGTCTCTTGTTACTAAAGACACTCCCTCTCCTCTACCATGGACACCTGAATGTCAGGAAGCATATCAGCAGCTTCGAGCGCCACTTTGTTCTGCTCCAGTGTGAGGCACTCCAGACTATGCAAAGCCTTTGATATTATATGTACACAAGAGAGAAGGATGTGCATTGTCAGTTTTGACACAGCCATATGGTAATAAGCATCATCCCTGTGCTTATTGCTCAGCTGTATTAGACCCAGTGGCCAGAGGACTTCCAGGTTGTCTCAGAGCAGTTGCCGCCACAGCAATTTCTATACTTCAATCTGAGGGAATAGTTTTGAGGAACAAGCTTATGGTTATGGTACCACATTCTGTGGATGCACTCCTGAATCAGACTAGGAGACAACACTTGACTAGCGCTAGACTCACAAGATATGAACTCACACTTTTGACACCTCATAGCACACTTAAGAGATGCATGACATTGAACCCAGCTACATTGTTACCTTTGCCAGCAGAACAAGCTCATGATTTGCATTACTGTATTTTTCTCACAGTAGAACAGATTAAGGGAAGAATAGATATAAAGGATACATTTTTGTTAGACCGTGAGGGAGAACTGTGGGTGGATGGTTCTTGTCTAAAACTATCTGATGGCACCACCTCTGCATCCTTTGCCATAACTACATTACAGACTGTGGTAGAAGCAGCCCGTATCCCACAAAAATCTGCCCAAGCAGCTGAGCTCATTGCGCTCTTGAGGGCTTGTGAACTTAGTCAGGGATTAAGAGTGAACATTTATACAGACAGTCACTATGCATTTGGTGTGGCACACAACTTTGGAAAGCTCTGGAAGGAAAGGGGATTCCTAACCTCCTGTGGCTCTAAAATACAACATGGTGAATTGGTAAATAGTCTTCTTACTGCTTTGACATTGCCAAAGCGTGTAGCCATTATCAAATGTAGTGCCCACAAGAAAGTTACAGACAAAGTGGGACAAGGAAATGCCTTTGCTGACGAAGTTGCACAAGAAACTGCAAGAGCACTCAAAAGTAAAATGTATGTGCTACGCTCCCAAACTTAAAGATAGGAAAACATGAATACAGAGATTAAGGACATACAGCAATCAGCCACTGAACAAGAAAGGGCAGAATGGCAAAAGCAAGGAGAGTTAGATGATGAAGGATGGTGGAGATCAAATGATATGTCAAAATGGAAATTGCCCTATGCCTATGTATTGCCTTTTGTAACTATGGCTCATGGACCTGCTCATGTTAATGCCAAGAACATTATTTCCCAATTAGATCCAGTCTGGGATAGTCCATTTATTCAGAAAATGGCTGAACATCTGGTTAAAAATTGTATGTTCTGTTTACAGCACAATCCTGGCAAGGGAGTATCAACACCTACTGGTGGATTTTCTCCACCTCAGGTTCCCTTCGAAGCACTCCAAATAGACTACATCCAACTGGAGCGCTGTAATAATCTAAAGTACGTATTAGTTGTAGTCTGTTCTTTCAGTAAGTGGGTAGAAGCCTATCCTACCAAAGACAACACAGCCTTGACAACAGCTAAAATTCTGTTAAAAGAATTCTTCCCCCATTTTGGGGTTTGTAGAATTTTATGGAGTGACAATGGCCCCCACTTCACTGGACAGATAATAGAGTACCTAATCAAAGATTTAGGGGTAAAGCAGAAATTTCCAGTTTGCTAATTATCCCCAGGAAGCAGGTTTGGTGGAAAGATACAATACCACCCGAAACTCAAACTAGTTAAAATCCAAGCAATAACAGGCTTTAAATGGCCAGATGCTTTGCCCCTAGCGTTATTATCTGTTCTTTCCATCCCACACAGTAAGATTGGACTTTCTCCCTACGAGATAGTCTCTGGTAGGCCTATAAATGTATGGGGACCCCAAGACCAAATATGATTAAAGAAATACAGTACCCTGTTTTGAGTTACTATCTTTGGAACTTGACTGAAAAATTGTTTCTGATTCATCAGCAGGTGCGTGAAGCTATTCCAGACAAATCAGAGGGGCCAGCCCATGGTCTCCAACCCGGAAAATGTAGTATTCTCCGAAAATTCCAGCGTTATAAGAATCTGGAACCTCGTTGGAAAAACATCAAGCAGGTGCAACCCGAACTGCTGTCCGTGTCACCAACAAACACCACTGGATCCATGCAGGGCACTACAAACGAATCCCAGCAACTGTTCTCCAGTCAGAAAAAATATGAAAGATACCTTGCAGACTCAGAAAAGTGTCGCTCCTCTGAATGAAGATACTTTGTTCTCTGATCAAACTATGCCTTCAGTAACAAGGTACAATCTACGACCAAGGAAGGGAAGAAGCAGATAGAGATACTGGAGGACCGATTTCAATTAGTGGAACGGTTCGGCTGCAGCACGGTGGGATTGCAGAATCCGCTGAACTAGATTCAGAGGGGATTGTGATACGTGTTCAGTGTTGTCTGGATCTCTCTCTGACCAGTGGTATATCGATACAGAGAAGAAGACATACAGAGACTGAGACCTAAGTTGCAATTACAAAACAAAGAGAAGCCTCTGTGTATGGTGACTCTGATCATACTCTTGATAATCTTGGCAGCACAATAGTGAAAGTGATTCTGGCCCAAACCCTATTGCCCGCTACTACTCCTGTCCCCACAGAACACTTTTATTACACTCTTTCCTACCATGAGAAAAAGCACTGGATGTCCTACCTCAATAACACTTTTATACAAATGCTACATCATACCCACAATGCTATGAACACTACCAACTGTTGGGTATCTGGAATGATACCAGCTCACCAGAAAAAGGAAGGAACACCTTTTATTCTCTTGCCATTCTCACATAATGGTTCCTGTATAGCCTGGTTCACATTATTATGGGCCACTGAAATAAGTCACAAGGTTTTTGCTGATGTGAGTAGACTCAATGCCCAGTTCAACAGGGTTTGTTACCCCGATGAAGAAAGAGATCCCCAAGCCAAAGGAACTGTATGGGAAATGGAGGAATATCACAGAGGAAATTCCTCCACCAGATATTTTTTCCCCAACACCCGAACAGCTAAGGGTAATGGGCCTCCTGTTATCGCTGTAACCAGAGCCCGAGCAGACCTTTGTGTGAGCAGTATTGGCAGTATTCCTGTGGGAAAAAGGGACTGTACCACTGTTTTAAATAATATTGGAACAAACAATAGCACTTTTCTGTCTTCCATCAATACTTACTGTATTTGTGGAAATAATAGTTACTACCAATTTGCCCGTCAGTTGGTCTGGGATTTGCTATATATCCTCTTTGCTTCACCCTGTGTTCTTAGCAGATGCCTCCTATCACAAAGACCAGAAATTATTTAATGACATCGCTTTAAATAAATTCAAAAGAACCATAAATAATGAGGATGTAGATCAGACTGATACAGCTTTACAGCAATACGTATATTTTAATTTAGGACTCTTTTTCTTTGTTGGTGCAGTTCTAAATAGTAGAAAGATTAGACGCCTAACCCGAGTAGTAGAAGCCGTAACTAATCAGACAGCAATGGTTCTAGGAAATATTACAGAACAGCTCCAAATTACAAGGATTGAAACTCTTGAGAAAATAATGGTGCTTGATGTAGTGCTCGCTGACCGTGGTGGAGCATGCCGCATCATCGGTAGTAACTGACATCTGTTCTTACCTGACCACGCCCCTTCTGTCTATAACGGCATTTCAAAATTACACAAAATAGCGGCAGAAATACATCAAGACCAAGGAACCTGGTCCTGGTCTGAATGGTTGCAGGGACTTATCTTCAACTGGGGTTGGAAATTATCAATCGGAATAGTAATCATAGGAGCCATTTTTCTCACCTGTTGCAGCTGCATTCAATGTGCCCCTATGATATGCACCACTTGTACAAATATCTGTAGTAGTATTAAACCCTCCCCAGCCAATGTTAATGAATTGAATAGAGAAATGATATTGCACACCGAAATTCATGAATTAATTAATATTAATGTACACGATTACTATATGTACCCTTTAGAATGTATTCAGGACAGCTGAAAAGGAAGGCCTGTGAAACTTTAAAAACTGAATCTCTCGGTTTCTAATACAGCTGTGCTTCATCCATGCTCCCCTTTGATCTGTTTTCAGCCTGACTCTATCCTTGACACCACACCTGCATAAATATTAGGTCACAAATCTAAGTTGAGACATTGTATGCTGCGTCAACATGCAAAGTCAACACAAAAGAACAGCTGATGTCTGCACTGTCGATTTCGTGAGTATTTTAAACAATTTTAAAGCCTGAGATGAAGTTTGTTCAGATAAGCCTATTTTGTTGTGCAGCCTCAATACGCGACAGTTACACAAGACACCAAGGTTGTTGACTCTTACCGATCGTCTCATTTGTTTGTTTTCCCCAGAGCTCTATTTACCTCTGGGCGTTCCTTGTCTGTGGTTTTCCCTATATAAACCCATGTAACCATTGTTCAAACGTGCTCTCTCCTTGGGTATCTTGATGGTACTTGTCGGATGGAGATCGCATTCATGAATGCTTAATTGATAATCTATGGTTTTACTTCTCTCCATTGTCGATTCCTCCTTACTTGATAAGGACTCGTGGCAAGAGTGGTGACCCTGCAACAAGCAGATTAGAATTAATCTGTTCCACACTGGCCCTGGACAATAAGACTTACAATCTTCAGGTCCCTAACCATTCAGAGTGGGGGTCAGTATGCGATGCGCAGATGTGACAGACAGGGGGAAAAAGCGCAGGTGGTGAGCTGGATCAAGTGAGGGCCAATAAGGAGAAGAGAGAAGCACATGTCCTGGTACGGAAATCCCAAAAAAGGAAACAACATTCACAAATAATAAAATATCCCTCTGTAACTCAACCACAAACAAGAACCACAGACACAAGTTTGTCAACAAATAAGGACCCCAAGGGGTTGTGACGTTGGCGGCAAGTCGCGGATCAGAGTACCTAGTGGTTCAAGGACTGCGAAGGGACATTCCGCTGGTGTGGGAGAAGGGGCAGTCCCAGTGTCCCCCGGCTTCACTCCATGACACCCATCACTGTGGAACTGTATGAGACGCTCAAGAGGAGCTTGGACGATCTTGAGGGGGAGAGAGGGAGGAGACAACAGCCTCTCGCTCCTTGGCCATCGTTTCCGGGTCTGGCTTTACGTTGGATGTCGATTTACCGACAGTTTGCCAGTGTGGGAATCTCCGTGCGGCCCAGTCTCTAGGGCACTCCCTCCCCTCTACAGCCATAGTTATTTCCAATCCCAGTAGGTCAAGAGCCTCAGCAAGAGAGCGAATCTGTCACAATTTCCCCATATGCTTAAAAATAACACAGAAGGGGTGGCCCCATGAATACAGAATTCCGTTGTCACGAAGATGGGAAGTGACCACTTTGAATTCTCGCCTTTGGGTCAATGTGGATGCTGCAAGATCTTGGAAAAGGGCGGGGTGTGACCCCGAAACTGGATCGGGTGGGCTGCCCGGGCTTTGCATAGAATTTGCTCCTTGAGTTGGAAGTCATGCACACAGACAAGAATATCCGGGGGAGGACTTATCTCCTCTGGGCAGGCCCACACAATGGACCCGATCCATCTGAACGTCCTGAGTGCCGTCTTCCCCCAACGCCAGCTGAAAGAGGGCCAAGACGTAGGATCTGAGGTCATCTCCCTCTGCACGCCAGGGCACAGCACAGATGCGTATATTGTTCCTCCGAGATCGGTTCTCGAGATCCTCTGCATAGGCCTGTAGATCCAAGTGTTGGTCCTGTAGCCGGAGTACCCCCTGCTGCAGCTGAGGAAGGTTGTCTTCCCACTCAATTCATGCTCCTCAAGGGTAGCCACCCGCTCGCCCACCTCATCTATTTCACGCCGGACATCCTTGAGATCAGCGGACAGCTAGCCCTTCAGGTCTAAGATGTCCTCTTTGATGGCGGAAAATAGCTCCATCATGAAGGCTTTCAAAGCCGGGCCATCTGCCCCCTCCATCATCTCCGATTGACCCGGGTCCCGGGGCCCGTGCTTGCTGCATCAGGGCCGCTCCACTGCTTAAGGAGCAAGCCTTTAAGGGACTTCTCCCTCTTCGCTCTGGCAAAGACATGGTGCTGCGTTGCGCCCGAAGGGCCCTCTGTAGGAGGTCTGCAGTAACATAGACTAATAGCACGACCAGGGTGAAGAAGTCAGCAGCCCCACTGTGCAGGCTAAGGGCTGTGAATACGTGCTGTGAGGCTGGTGTCCAGGGGATGTGCACTCATGCTGCGGAACAGGTGTGCGCCAAGGCTTGCTATTCCTCCGTGATGGGGCTCTGCCCGCTCCAGGTTCTCTCACACTCCTCGGGACCTCAGTGTTCATGCTACAGCCCATTACGTGGGTGGGCCCAGGTCAGCTCGTTCTTGCTGCACGGTGGGGGGGGGCCAGTAGAAGTGCAGGCTAGTGAGTGCAGTGCATCGTGCATTGCCAAATAGGGGCTAACTGTTGTCTTGTGTCCTACATATGCCAGCAGTAGCCAACTTTGTCCATGTGCTAGATCGGTGGGTCTCAAGGCCACCAATGAGGAGTCCTCGCCGGGGGTCCTCGATGCTCAATGGGCCCCCACCCCATGTCGAAGCTGGGCCAGCCAGGTAGCGGGCAAGATCGCAATACGCGTTCAGGCCCCGACTCACAGGGGATCCAGACGGCAGTCTCCCACTCAAGGTCCTCCCTTCGATGAAAAGGGCTGTGACTCCACTGGGCACCAATCCGCAGTGCTGGAAAAGGTAGGCTGCGGGTCAGAATGTGCTCTGTGACCCCACGGTTTAGTGCTTGTAGGCCCCAGTCTGAGGCACATCAATATTAGAGTGAAGCTTCACCTGCCACGTTCACTGCCAGGCCAGGGGATGAGACAAAATCGTGGACGATCCGCAAACTTCAGCCAGAGAGGCGGGAGCCTCCCAGCACCCGGCCGGAAGAGAGTCAACCGCAAGCCGGTACTACCCACCCAGGGGCTTGCCGATCAAGGCCGTTGCTACAGGGGCTCGTCTGAGAGGCGCCACCCCGATCACCACCGGGGCCCACCAGCAGCCGCTGCCCCGCACGCTGCAGTCACGGCCCGGCCCGGGCTCCGCTCCGGTCCAGCCAGGAACCGGGCCAGGAAAGGCAGGGGAAGAGCCAACCTCCGCTCCAGCACCCCAGTGTCGCACTCGAATTCCAGTACCCGATTCCTTATTTGAGGACGGGGTGAAATTGAAGCTGTGCAAAGGCGAAGCCTGAGTGACGGAATCTCGAGTCCTGCTGGGCCGCAATCTTGGCCATGCCCCCCAGAGCTGCTTTTATAAGTGTCGTTTGATTCTGAATAATGTATAAAAAGTGCAGACACAAGTTTTACTCATTATAAATACTTTATTGGTTCACCATAATGATGTTAATCATTTCTGCACACATTATATATGTTTCATCTATATTAATAAGTGCACATTTAAATGATGATTTTAACTTGTGGTTTGCGGCTCTTAAACCTTGAAAAAACAAAAGACACACTTGATATGATTGTGTGACCCATTTGGGGGGGTCACAGGTGATTATATATTGTCATATATGGTATTTTCGATCTGCCAATGTATGTATTTGTAAATTATTGCATAATATTTAGTAGTGAGTGTATGATAAACGTACTTCTATTTCTAAACAAAAAGTATAGACTGGACAATCATTTATTGAGTTTTATTATTGTGTGCCAGTGAATGTTGATTACTAGCCCACACCATGCCCCCTGAGTAAGCCTTGTACTGTCTGCCTCGCTACCTTGAGAGAGTCAGGTGCTACAATGGGGTGCTTGGTTCACCGGAAAGGACAATTGTGGACCTATTACTTGTGCAGGCCACACAACTAATAACCCAATTTCTTACAAGCTTCTAGGGTTTAGTGACACTTTAGGTATAAGGGAGCTGGAAGTATTTGCTGCTAGAAACAATTTTGGTTACAAGGAAGGGGCATTTGCATTTTGCTTGACATAATGAGGTTCTTCTCTATCTTCAGGCGAAGATCCTTCGGAGTTCAAAGTATTTCCAGAAGATTGAGAAGAACAATTAGTGTTAGTTAATTAAAATGTTGGTAAAAACCCTCAGAACTTGAGAAACCACTGGCTTCTAATGACAAACAATATCTCAGCTAGAACTAAAGTAATCTGGAAGTAATGCTAGAAACGTGTTGTGCTTAAGAGCTCTCATCGAGCCTGTGCCAGCCACACGAAAAAAGGTGTTTGTCAGTAAGCAAAAATGATGGAGTGTAATCCTGCATACAAAGGATCACTGAAGTGATAACAGAACATGAAAAAAAGCATTTGGCAGTTGCAATTCTATAAACTTGCTGCAACAACAGGTAAATAAGAACAAAAAAATGATGCACAAAAAATATATCTTTCATTTCGGGACATTTTACTTGTGTACACACAAACAGAATTGCATATTGCCAGTCAAAACGCAGAGGACTGAATCAAACATGTGAAGTGTGACCCCTTGGTTTCGCAGTATAAACTAATTGCAATGTGTACTCCATTTGATGCTAGAAATGTGGCTTCCACTACTGGAAATGTATGGCCTGCCTGTGACTTTTATTCCACAGTTTAGTTCTCTATGCATCATAAATAACACCCAATGGCTGCTATGACCTAAAGAGGCTTCTGGTTGCTTCATGCAAAAGACCTTTCACATAGCAGCAGCACTGAAATCCAGTTCCAGTTTTGGAATTAGAGAAAGAGATGACACATAGGAATTCATTCTCAGCCATCATGGAGCTTAATCAGCAGACATCAAGCCACCAACCATAGTTAAAGCTTAAAGGGTAATTTAGACTCATGGGGCTGATGTTAAGATGCCTGCAAATAATGTTTGCAAATAATATTTGCGTCCGCTTTATACTAATGCCAATGATGTCAGCTCTCAGTTTGTACAGCACTTACCAGCAGGTGTACCTCAATGAGTTTGCAGCAGACTTCTCATCTTTTAGACTGACTGTAGACAGCTTTAGTATTGATTACCAAACTAGCCTTCAAAAAAGGAATAAGAAGAACAAAGAAAAAGTGGGCTCTCACCCTGCACTGCTTATTCAAGCAATAGTTTGCCGTTGCTTGGATGGGTTGTATACAAATGCTATGGCATTTTATTAATGGTTGCATTGTTCCATTTGTGTTCCCATTAGGAATGGTGATGATACTCAACCATTTGTTAGAGTGTGTGCCCTTTCATGTATTAACTTTGCTGATGGTACCACATTTTTAGTGTTGCTTTATGACTTTTTGTTCAGGAAGTGCTTGCTGTTTGCAAGCCTATGGCTAATATAAAGATATTGTTCCAGTCTGGAATCACCCTTGTGCATTCATATGTTAAACTTTTCTACCATCATATTATGTTGTTTTATTTCCGTTTTTGTTTACAAAGAGAAATAATTTGCATACATATTTTCCCTTAAAAAGAGCAAATAAAATAAAGATCCTTTGTCAAAAATAATTAGTTTGCAATATTTTGCTGTGTATACCATTTAACTCCATCACTTACAATGCAAAGCTAATCTTTTGACTTCTTTTCATTATACTCTTCTCTAATGGTACAACTTAACTTTTCTAATACATTCTGTTCAGGAAAAAGGGCTGTCCAGATTCTATATTATTGAGGTCCAAGATGTTGTTTCATTATGGGATTTTTTTTAGAGGACAGCTGGGGCAACCCTCACAATGTTGCCTAACTATAGCCAACCCTTACCCTGACAAAAAGCCAGACCAGAGAGCGTTGCTGACTTTCACTAGCCAACTAAAAAACACATGACTAAACTAAAGAATATTACCACCTACTTACAATATAACTGAGATCAAGGTTCATTCTTTCATTATAGCAGTCCTGTAATTTGCATTCAAATACATGGATTAAACTCCCCACGTGAGCAATCGTATTAATTTCCCTTGTTTTCCTAATTTCAATTGCCTTTATAATAACGTTTTGAAAAAAACTCTTTAAATCCTTTTATGTGCCACAATCTGCAGGTCCCAGCTTTTAAGGTCGGTGCTGTTTACACGACCCGTTTGAAAATTGAAAACATCAACTTCACAAAGCCTTTAATGGCAGACAATATTCATCAGCAGTAGCAAATTAACTCTGTTCATTGGCTTGCATGCACTTCTGTATTTAGCAAAACTGAAGTCCGGCGAGCGCCATGGTACATGGCTTAAAAGTAGCGTCGATTAACAATCAGTGCCTGATTGGCTTCGTAGGCTTCCGGAAGTTAAATTAAAATTAATTTTGAATAAACTCCGTGTATTTGTCTTACGTACATGCTTTTCTGGCACCGTTATGCCCATGCAAGCAAAGTACAGATTATAAATTAACAGCCTTATAAAAACGCATCGGATGTTTGTCTCACTGCCTGCTCCAAAACGCACTCTTCTCATCCCAGGAACTGTATTTTATTCTCAAACCAGAATAAAAAAGGAAAATATGACTGACAACTAACTCAACGAATGTGCTGCTGTCAGAGTTTCATGTTGTTTGACTTTTGCCTTCAATATACACAGGGCCAAACTGGCTGTACCAGGCATTGGGCTTTTCCCCGGGAGGGTGGAAGGGTGGGGGGCGGTTTTGCAGCTGTGGGGGCTCGTTTTGTTGTGATTCTGCAATATTGCCCCCAGTAACAAAAGCAGAAGTGCATGCTTGCACCCCCACAGTCCCAGGGGCTGGTCCGAGAAAACTGCCAGGGCGGCTTTGAGTTCCCAGTCCGACCCTGAATACACACTCCTTACTCAACAGGTAGTGACCTGTGGTGGCAGGGCTAGTGGTGGCTGGTGGATTTCGAAAGTGGTGGGCATATGCAAAATTAATTAATTTTTGCTTGCGAGCAAGACTGATGTTTAATAAGGGAATTTTGTCCCCTAAGAAAACTTAAACAAATTTGTGTATTTTGGTGCTATTTTCAGCACTACTTCTGTGATTAATGGACCAATGTGTTTTCAACCTCATCCTACTAGTTTGAGAAGTTCCAGCAATCACTAACACATTTTTCAATGTGTAGAATGGCAATTTCACCATATTTGGCCTAACACCTGCCGCAGTTGGAATATGTGAACAGGCAGCGACACAGGAAGTGAGTGAATTGCAGGCTGTTGCTTTACGTTCATTATATTACATCTGTCTTCCCACAGGTGCAGCTTCATATTTGTCATGAAAGGCAAAGGGTTGCATAAATGCCTCAATATAGTGTTGTTCAACAATGCAGGGTAACAGTCTGATGTGATTGTGCCTAATCAATTACATTGCACAAATTCATTTTTATGCAGAGCGGAATGAAGGGATTTGCCCAGAATTACAGGATATTGAGCCAATGCTGGGACTTAAACTTGGCTTCCACTTCCAAAGTTGGCAGCTCCTTCTTTCCTATGTTCAAGACTCAGTGAATGAATGGATGCTTATTTGCATGGACCACTCTAATTCCTCTTAACTGCAGATAATTGGCTGGATGTCACAAATAACTGCTGAAATATCTACACAAATAGGAGGACCAGGGAGTAGAGAAGTGACACCTGCACATGGAAAAACTCACCAAAATTGCATTTGTGACCACAATCTGAATTTCAATCTGTAGACCTAACCTGGCTTTTTACTGCCACAAAATGCTCATCTTTTTAACTTTCCCCAAGTGAAACTACCATTCCTTTAATGTGACATCACTAGACTTTTGCAGAAGGACTGCTGTATTTTCGACAAGACATTTTCAGAATTTTACAACTGAGGAACAATCTAACCACAAACAGATGAGAGTAGGGTCTAAGGGAAGTTTTAAGACCAAGCCCAGGTTAATATCCCCAAATACACAAATGTTACCACTAAATAAACCCGGGGGTCTACAACAGAGTCCAAATAGTACTCAGATCATCGATAAGACTAGAGCATCACCATGGTATGCCACCACAAACTAACAGTCTTAATTACATCTAATAGCCATCAACACACATAGTCACTGGCGAACGTAGGCGAGACCCAAGATCCAGAGATGGATTCCCATCAAAATCTTGAAAGTGATCGTTTTATCATATGGTCATCTCAAGGTGAGGGTAGGTCATCTCTAGAGTATCGAGACTCAACCAGCACTCACCAAGTAGAACAGGGTATTTACCCACGATCACAAGTGGATCATACGTGTGATCACTCGGTGGGAACGTGCAGTGCAAAGTGAAGTGATTACATGGAAGTGATTAAAAAGGAATAGAGAACCAACATCAAACAAACTTTAATAAATGTTGGTCTCTTTCGAGTTAAAAACCGGAACAGCGCAAGAATATGCAGTTTAAACAAATATCTGCAAAAAGGGCCGACATGTTTCTACCACAACGGGGGAATCACCTCCCTAGGTATTCTTCAGGGCCTCTGTTCTCTTAAATCAATGCTACTGCAGCAAAGTGTTGCACTAAGAAAACCATAAGTGATAAATGTGCCTAACTCAAAAACAAAAAGGATATGCGTATCTATTCCTTCATGACAGATGGCTTGTTGCTCACCCATAGTGACAGGGGATAGAGCCTCACCTCACCTGGACCTGCCTCAGGAGAAATTAGGCCACGCACTGTCCGTCGTTGTCTCATATCTTTCCTGGTTCAGGGGGAGGCCAACCCCTGTTTTTGAGTTAGGCACATTTATCACTTATGGTTTTCTTAGTGCAACACTTTGCTGCAGTAGCATTGATTTAGGAGAACAGAGGCCCTGAAGAATACCTAGGGAGGTGATTCCCCCGTTATGGTAGAAACATGTCGGCCCCTTTTGCAGATATTTGTTTAAACTGAATATTCTTGCGCTGTTCCGGTTTTTAACTCGAAAGAGACCAACATTTATTAAAGTTTGTTTGATGTTCGTTCTCTATTCCTTTTTAATTCATTCCATGTAATCACTTCACTTTGCACTGCACGTTCCCACCGAGTGATCACACGTATGGTCCACTTGTGATCGTGGTAAATACCCCGTCCTACTTGGTGAGTGCTGGTTGAGTCTCGATACCCTAGAGATGACCTACCCTCACCTTGAGATGACCATATGATAAAACGATCACTTTCAAGATTTTGATGGGAATCCATCTCTGGATCGTGGGTCTCGCCTACGTTCGCCAGTGACTATGTGTGTTGATGGCTATTAGATGTAATTAAGACTGTTAGTTTGCGGTGGCATACCATGGTGATGCTCTAGTCTTATCAATGATCTGAGTACTATTTGGACTCTGTTGTAGACCCCCGGGTTTATTTAGTGGTAAAAAAAAACTGAGAAACAATACCTTGAGTGAGGCATTTTCAGGACCTCTCTCAGCACTGCTATTAAAGTGCTGGGTTAATTATGTCAGTGTGTGCAAGTAAGAATAGAACCCTTTATAAACTGTATGTGGCTGATATTTAAGATTCGTCATTGGTAATCTAATGGTTGCCTGCCCCTACTTATTATAAAGTTAACCTATATATCCCATCACTTTTACATCTTTACCTGAAAAAGGAGTAGGGAACAGATGCACTATTGATGGTCAGGTTGACAGCAGTATGGGAACACAACCTTTAGGATTTGTTATCTCTGGATTTGGCAGGCACTAATACTGTGGAAATTCTTGGAAGTTGTTGCGCACTAACTCATGTGCATAAGCAAATCCGCCCGGTCATTGCTTTTTCTAATTTCCATCCATAACGCTGTGAAATTATAAAGGTTCAGCCCCTCAGCCCACCAATAGAAACCACCACTGGTTGCATGCGAATCTTCTTCAGCCCCATCTGCATGTCAAAGGGTAATGTGAAATGTGATTGCCTCTTATATAGTCCTATCATCTTTTTTTATTTTCAAATCTGTTTAGTGAATATAATTTGAACAGGGAAGGTCAAGAGAAGACATGTAGCAAAATACATCCCAAATAACATACTACACGGACAGAGTCTTGCAAGGAACATGCATGAAGTATAAAACAAAGCAGGGTGGGGGAGCAATAAAAGCAAAAGGGGGGGGATATATGCTGTTTCCTTAGCTTGAGATGCAACTAAACAGTGTTTTTTAAAAAGAAAGATCTCAATTAGTTAAAGAACCATTTTGTGGGGGTCTTATGGGCCCACCCCCAGTGGAGAGACAAAGTGAATGGGGTTTATGCATGTATGCAACGCTACGCATTATTGTTAGAAAATTTGGGAGTAGTGGATGTATGCCTCAACCAACAAGCAGGGGAGGGGAAGACGGAACCCAAATAGAAAGGACAGGAAGGGGAGGATGCGTTCAGATTGTCATTGGGGAGGATGATTAGAGCCTTTTGGGGGGGGGGGCATCCCCTACAGCTCCAATGGAGTAGGAGAAGCCTGCTGTGTCCCTCTTGAGTAGGGTGCGAGGGGATCATCAAAGAGTTGTAAAGCTCTCAGGCGAGGAGGGTCCAAGCGGGAATGCTCTATCTGGGAGAAATGCTGAATTAATGGCTGCCAGGTGCGAGTGAATTTGGTCTCTGTATGATTAATACGGGTGGTAAGTAGCTCGAGGGCCAGAATTTCCCATAAACGGAGATACCATGTGGCAACGGGAGGGGGTTAGGTTTCTTCCAATAAAGAGCAATGGACTGCCGAGCCGCTCCTAGCATTTGTGTTAATAAGCGCCAATCAGAGTGAGTCATGGCTACCAATGTTGAAGATCTTATACCTAACAGGGTCACTATCGGAGAGCTGCGAATAGTATGACCAAGGATTTCTTTCTAAAATAGCGTCAGACTGGGACAGGACCACCAAATGTGAATGAGGCCGCCTCTATCTCACAGTTGGGGGAAGCCTGGTACCATCTGCTGGATACAGGCAGGGGCGTAACACAGGCCCCCGCAGGCGGGGAGTTCCAGAGACAAGAAAGAAAAGCGAGGAGAAAGCGAAGGAGAGAGAGAGAAAAGAGTGAAGGAGAAAGAAAGTGAGGAAGAAAGGGCTGGTTTTGAACACGTTTGCCATGCTGCTTTTGGTTCCCAGTTTGGGCTTGGCCACATTTAAAAAATCGCTGAGCACTATGCAATTGCATGGAGAAATTGGTTAAAATGTGTCTTTTGTTCACAATGTGCCTATTTTATATTTCTAAATGTTCGAGGTAGGTGGCCCAAGGCTGCAAAAAGCAAAAAAAGGCGTTGCATCTTTGAATGTAATTAACACCTTGCACCATCGCAAAAACACAAGAGGAACAAGAGAAGAGGAATGCAAGCTGAAATATGGGCAAACATTGCAAAATTTGCAGGAAACCGCTCAACGTATCCTCCCTCGCCTTTTATTGTCTCTAGCAGAGAACAACGTGGCAGCAGTAGCAACAAAGAGAGGGATGCACTAGGTGGTCAAAGAAAGATTAATTTTCCCTTGGCACCCAAAGTAAAGGTGCTTTTTGTGAGTGCAGCCGCTAGTTAAACCTAATAAAACTCAATCAGTCTTTACATCAGTCTTCAAAGTCAAGATTAGTGCAAGATAAATGGAGCTCAGTGGTTCAGTTGATCCTTTTGGACAAGTTACTCTCTCTGTGGCTTGGCGAGATGACTTCAAAAGCCAATGAGTCTGGTGTTGACCACCGCTTGCTCTTTTGAAATTTTTTGTAAATTTCTATTACAAAAAGGAATTAAAAAAATAATGGGCATCTCTGCTCACGCTAGCATGTGTGCACACAACCCGCCTTCTTTGGATGTTTTTGTAATTCGTTTTACAAACTTTTGAATGATGGCCACCTTTGCATGCCTTTCAAGTGCACAGAAGCAGGGGTAATCTTGGAATCCAATTTAAAGATGGCTGTCTGTGAGTATGCACGCGCAAGCACAGGCTGGCATCTTCAAATGGTTATAAGCCATTCACTAAGCCATTCACAAAGATCTTGGTTGGTTTTACTCAGTAAATGTGTGTTTTTTTTTAACGTACAGTAAGGTATTATAACCATTCCTAACTATAACGCACCTTTAACCTTTGTTTTTTCTGAGTTTCTAGTTGTTTTTTAAAACAACCCCTTAGGTGCAGCCAAGATCTGTGTCCTGGATGTCTTGCAGTATCCCAAGGCCCGCCTTTGTTTTTCCATGACGCTGCTGTACTACCTCAAAATTACGCAGGGGGCTATGCTGAACCTGAGGTAGTACCGCAGTAACCAAGCACCACAAAAAAAGGTTTTCTTTTTAATTTGACTCCAGGGTGTGTCCCTTTGGCATCCCTCACATGGGCCACGGGTCAGGGTACTGCTTTACTGCTCCCTTTTTTTTATTTTTGTTTTCTATGACATGGGGACTGAGTCCCCGAGTCATAAAATGGAAACTACAACTTTCTCTTTATGTTGCAGCCAACCAATAAGATCAGGGGCGTAACAAAGGCCCCCGCGGCTCCTTCGGTGCAGGATTACCCATACTAGAGGGGGTCCCCTCAGCCCCTACTGATTTGAGAGGCCCCTTCAGCACATCGTGCAGGGGGGCCCTCTCATGTGTTGTTAGGCCACTGGAAGCGGCTGGGGCCTGAGTATTTTTAAGTTGTCCTACTAGCAGGACTTAACAGCCCTTTCGAGACTTAGTTTAAACATTACCTCTGCACGCCCGCCTGGTCCCTTAGATGGGAAATTAAAGTTCAGTGGCAGAACATGGTGCCTAAGTGCGAGTGCCAGGTGAAAGTGCTAGTTGAGTGATGTTGCTGTGAGCGGAGCCTGTGAGAGATGTGGCTGTGAATGCAGTGTGAAAGATGTGACTGTGAATGCAGTGTGAGAGGTGCGATTGTGAGTGCAGATTGAGATATGTGGCGCTGTGAGTTTACGGTGAGACTGAGAGCTGAAGTTGTGACTCCAGCGTGAGAGGTGAGCCCGTCACCACCCAGGGTGGTGAGTGAGGGCTTTTAAGAAATCCCTAAGTGACTCTCTCATAGGTTGATTTCCTTTCCTTCTCAAATCCTGTGCTGGATACTACTTTTCCCTGTGCGGACACTCTTTTGTTGTTTATAAATATGTGAGAGAGGAGTCTGTGTGGATGAAGGTTGAGAGGCGTACCTATGTTAGTGCATGGTGAAAGGTGAGTGTGTGACAGTGCATGGTGAGAGATGATGTGAGCCTATGTGAGTGCATGGTGAGATCTGAGCTCTTTTAAATTTATGGGCGCCAAGGAGAATGCAGGGGGATATTTGAGTTGTAAATGCATGATGAGAGATAAACCTTGGTGAGTGATGGGGCAGGATGTTCCCATGTGAGTGCACAAGGAGAGATGTGCCTCTGTGAGTGAGTAGCGATCTACCCATGTGAGTGCAAGGTGAGAGGGGTGCCTATGTGAGCAGAGAGTGAATGATGTCAAATGTGTGTGCAGGGTGAGTGGTGTGCCTGTGGGAGTACTGGGTGAGTGGTCAAATGTGTGTGCAGGGTGAGTGGTGTGCCTGTGTGAGTACTGGGTGAGTGGTGTGCCCACGTGATTGCAAAGTGGGAGGCGTGCTTGCTTAAGTAGATGGTGAGTCATGTGAGTTCAGGGGGAGTGTGTGACTGTGCGAATGCAGGGGGAGAGGCACGTCTGTCTGAATGCATGGGAAGAGGAGGGGCTGGGTGAATGCAGAGTGAGAGACATGCCTGTGTGTGATTAGCCAGAAAAGTAGAATATCCGACCACTTCGAACCACTTCAAACCAAAGCTCTGATTGCACCAAGCAAGTGCAGCAAGTGAGTCCAAAACACCCTAGAAGTGCTCATCTGTCTCTTCCATCCGAGCATCTATTCATTCATCCTTTCACCTTCCCATCCACCTTCTGCTATCAATCATTTCATCTTTACATTCTGTCATCCATTCATTATTTCATCAATCTTTCAATCGTTCGTCATTCCATTCATGTTCCATTTTATCCACCCATCCATCCTCTAAAACTTTCATTTACTCTACCATCTTTTCACCCTTCCTAAGATTTCCATTTACTCTGTCATTCATCCATCCTCTAAAAATCCCCTTTAGTCTGTCATCCTTTCATCCACCCGTGTATCTATCCTCTTACTTACTTATCCTCTCACATACCATATGTATTTGTAAAGCACACGTCCATGCATGTATCTTGGCATTGAATAACAGATGTTTATTGTTACCCAACTCAATGGTATTCATTTTATTGATCCCCAGAAGGATGTAAGTCTGAGTGGACTTGCCGAGATTTGAATCTGTGACTATGAGGTCAAACACAAGCCCCTGCAGTTGACACATTAGTCCATTGAGCTACCAGACCCACTCATTCACCTATCCTCTCACCAGTGACATAACAATAGTCCCCGCACACCCATTGGTGCGGGGGGCCCAAGGTCCAGAGGGCCCCCTCCAGCACTGTGCATGAGTGGCTAGTCCCTGGTCTGAGAATTCCGGAATGGGTCTAGAGCGTGGGGGGGCACCTCCATGTACTTTGCAGGGGGGCCCCCCTCAAGTTTCGTTACGCCACTGGATACACGCAGGGGTAAAGTACCATTGCGTTATTAGCTTGTAAGCCAACTCACGCCGTGGGATGCTTTGGTATATTTTTGGCATATCTCGCCACAGTCGGTCTCAGCTCTCTGGGAGGATCTCTTTACTGAGATCTATATTCCATTTGTTTTGGCACGTGTGGGGTTGGAGTTGCTGCGAGTGTTGCAGTTCTTTATAAGGGTGAGAGAACAATCCCCTTGAGCCCTCAAAGTTGCGGACTAGAGTCTCGAAAGCAGTGAGTTGCCTGGTCGCTCCTTGTGTGTAGGTGGGGGAGAGTAGCCAGTGACGAAGTTGATAATATTGCATCCGTGCACTGTCGGTAAGTTTGAATTATTTTTTGTACTGGTCGAAAGTGATAAATATGTCACCCTGAAATAAATCCTGTATTATCCGGCACTCTCCATCCATCCAGGCGATAAAGGCTTGAGGTTTCAAAGCAGGAGTTAATATGATATGTGCAATGGGGGTGTTAGGGGAAGGGAAGGAATTCAGACCCGAGATATCGCCGGTTTATCCCATATGTCTAGGACCGTTCTTGTGGGAGTGGCTATTTATGCACTACAGGGGCGAGCCCCGCGGGGAAGCCAGGCTAGGTCCCACAAAGGTCTATATGCTACCGCCCGATCCATGTGGAACCAGTGCTTTTCACACTCCTGAACCACCCATTCTGAGATGTATCAAAGATGGCAGACCCAATAATACTCAAGAAGATTGGGGCATGCTAGCCCCCCCGATCTCGGGACAGCAACAGGACCTTGTGAGAAAAGCGTGGGCAAGACTTGCCCCAGAAAAAGTTGGTTGGATCACGTTGGAGGGACAGAATATTGATTTGTGGAATTGAGGTAGAGAGGGTTTGGAAGAAATATAATATCTTTGGGAGGAGTTACATTTTGACAGTGTTAATGCGTCTTAACCAGTAAAGGGGGAGGTTATGCCATCTGCGGATCTCTTCCCGTATGGCGCGTCTATAGCTTGGCCAGTTGGCTTGAGTCCAGGAAGAAAGCGAAGGGGTCAAGTCCAGAAATAAATATCGTATTGTCTTCTCAGACCATTTCAGAGGAATCAGGTTTTGTAAATCTCATATCTCTGAGGTCGGTAGGGTGAGATTCAGGGCATGGGATTTGGCTAGGTTGATCTTAAAACCTGAGGCGCCCTCAAAGGAGTGTAGCAGTTCAGCTAGTGCTGGGAGAGATGAGGACGGAGTAGTTAGGCAGAGAAGGAGGTCATCGACAAATATAGAAATCTTATGTTCGTGTCCTCCAAGTGGGATGCCTGAGATGGCGGGCGAACAGCGGATTGCGAACGCCAGAGGTTCCACCACTAGGGCAAATAGGAGAAGAGATAGCGGACACCCTTGCCTGGTGCCTCCATTTTTTTTTTAAAGGAACTTTATTCACAGCTGTTATATCTGCATTTAAACATACATCATATCCAACATTACAACAGCCGGTTTTTCCGTTTTCACCCCCTTGTATGCCTCCCCGACACGCCCTATAATCAGTCAGGGATTCCAACCATGGAATGTCTAGATCTTGTCATACAAATCTGTCATGTCAACATCGTGGTGAGGTAACATAGCAATTTCTGAAACAATCGCACTTCCTCCCGCCTCCCCCCACCCTCTCCCAACCTTAAACTGGTTATCTCCTGGCTGTCCCGATGTAATAATCTACTTATTGTGAAATTAGTTGTCAGGTCCCTCCGGTACTGTAGGCGCTGATGTGTGCTGACTCATGAGGCGTTCTTACGTGTGGTGTTTGCCGTCGTGTGTGTGACTGGGGCGTCCTGTTAACCCTCACTCTCATTGCCTCCTGTTTGTGGTCGTCCCTCTTCCTCCATTCCAAGGATCATTGTCTCCCATTCTAGGGATATTGGGAATTTCCGTAAACCCGTGCCTCTTCCCTCCTGAGTATCGTCCCTTCCACCTTCCCCCACTTCAGTACCTCTGCCTGCCAAAGGGGTATACCTGGTGGTGTATGTGACTTCCATCTCATTGTAAGTGTCCTGATCGCTAATAGCAGGGCCAGATCGAGCATTTTAAGTTGAGCCTTCTGTGTTTTGGGGCGTTTGCGCAACCCTAACAGGCAGTACAGTGCCTCTACCGGCACTGGAAGATTCGTGACTGCTCGCAGCGACTGACATACCCCAGACCAATACCCTCGGAGTTGTGGGCATGACCATAACATATGAAGGAATCCGGCCTCCGCCTCCCCACAACGCGGATATGTATGGGGAGAGTTCGGGAACATTTTGTGCAATCTATTGGGTGTCAGATAAGCTCTGTGCAGGACCATCCCTTGTATGAACCTGAATCGGACATTACGCGATACCCGCCTGGGATGTTCTAGTATTGTGGCCCAGTCCTTGTCCTATAGGACCTGAGCCGTGTCATGTGCCCAAGTGTGTTGAAGAGAGGCAAGTGAGACTGCAGCGTGTGCCTGAACTCCTGTGTATAGCCAGCGCACCAGGTGCCCACCTGAGCCCATAAGATATAATAAGTGTACCAATTGGTGTTGTGGAGGCTGTAGTCGCTGGGGCGCCCATCTGTGTTGTATATAGCATGTGACAGTAGCGTGCAGCAGGTACGTTCCGGGGGCAGCGCCAGTGGCCTGCAGGAAGGCTTCATGAGTCAGGAGATGGTCATCACCGAATTGATCACCCACCACCTCCACACCCGAGTCCCGCCAAGGGTGTAGCGCTCGAGTGGTAAGTCTGCCCTGTGGTGTTGGGATGCCCAGCAGAAGAATGTTGGCCGCGTACGCCTCCACCGAGGCAGTGTAAGCCAGGGCCTTTGCCTGATGCCTCCATATATGTAGATGAGGAAGGTAAGACAGCCATTAATGCTAATACGTGTGGTCGGCTGCGTGTATGGGGCCATCATCCTAGAAGTCTTGATAGGGCCTAGCCCTATTCGTCTCAGGACCTCACTACGAAAGCGCCAGTCTACCCGGACAAAGGCTTTCTCAGAGTCTAATGACACCAGGCAAGCAGGTATTTCTCTATAGAGGACTTTTCAATGAGATGGGCTATGCGGAGGATGTTATCTGCACCCTGGTGACGGTGGATAAATCCAACTTGATCGGGGTCTATGATACCTGGAAGATAGGGTTCCAAGCACTTCGCAAGGATCTTTGTATAAATCTTCGTGTCTGTATTTAGGAGGGCAATGGGATGGTACAAAGGGAAGGGTCTTTCCCTGGCTTAGGGACAAACACTATCTCAGCTTCTGGCATAGTTGGAGTAAGGCCGGTGGCGTCAGTGAAATTAATAAAATGATGACGAAGATGATCTTGAAGCTGCGGGTATAAAGTGCGGTAAAAGACAACAGGAAGACTGTCAGGGCCAGGGGTTTTCCCTGCTGGTCGCTATTTCAGAGCTCTTCCTATCTTCTCTTGTGAGGTTGGTTTGTCTAAGAGGTTCATGTGATGAGGGCTAAAAGATTCCCAGGGGCAAAAATCAAGAAAGGACATGATTTTCTCGGGGGGACAGGGTTCATCCACATATAAATCTCTGTAGAAATTTGAAAGAGTTAAGCTATTGTCAAATTCCGATATGGCCTAGGTACCATCTGTTGGCAGAAGTTTGGAGATGTCAGCGCTCGTGGTTTGGGCCTGTAAACGCCTCGCTAGGCATGACCCAACCTTGTCTCTCCCTGTATAGAACGTTTGAGAGTGAGCAAGAGGCGTTCTGCTTTAATAATGCGGTGTAAGCGGAGCTGGCCTCGCAACGCAGCCAGCTGCTGTTTATTGTGATGGGAGGGTTGTTGTTGGTCCTTTTACTCTAAGGCTTTGATGTCAGCAGAGAGTGTTGATTTAATAAGGTGGGCTTCCCAAGATCGGGCTATCATGATAGAGGATATGATTCCCTGGATGGTCGCCTTAAAAGCATCCCATGTGACACCTTCTGAAGTATCAGAGGTATCGCTTGTGAAAAGAAGGCCTCAATCTCTTTCCAGATATCTGCTAGGTCGACTGGGTCACCGAGTTCCTGGGGAGGTAGTATCCATCAAGGTTGGGCGGTATGCTGGGGGTTGGGAGGCTGAAGTGATATGGAGATGGGGGCATGGTCAGATATTGAACTGTGGACATCTACGTAGTGACTAATAATTGAAGCATGGGGAGGGAGAGAAAATAATAATCAATTTGTGAGTATGAACGGTGTGCATGGGAGAAAAATTAGAAGTCTTTGGAGTCAGGGTGCAAATATCTCCAGGCATCAAATAGCCCTAAGTCAGTAATGGCGTTTTTAAGAGCTGCAGACATTGCACCAGTACCCTAATATGTTTATGCACTAGGGTTCCTGTCAGGATCCCACACCAGGTTAAAATCCCCCCAAAGATGAATCACTTCATTTGATGATTTTAGCAGATCACTTAGGTGTGAGCGCAAGAATATGTCTTGGGTCTGATTAGGGGCATAAATATTTAAGGTGGTCAGAGATCGCGTGTTCCAGTGAATTTGAATGTTAAGATAACGCCCTTGAGCGTACCTTAAGGCTTTCTCAACCAGGCCAGCCTTAAGTAGTATGGCCACTCCAGCAGTTTTAGTGGAAGAACAGGCCCAGTATTGTGTTGTATATTTAGGAGGTGACATGAGGTGAGAGTCAGTGGAGAGAAGGTGGGTCTCCTGAAGAAATATAATATCAGGGTCCTGGAGAAGAAGATACCGCCAGATCTGGCGTCTCTTGTTAGGGGAGTTAGGTCCCCTAACGTTCAGCGAGAGGAATTTAAAGAAATTAGTCATTGTTGGCCTGGTAAGATTTCCTTCATGACTAGCCCTTCAAAAGTGACTGTGAGAGCCCAACCACATATCCGGAGAGACCCTGATACAGAAGGGTGGATAGGAACGTGTGCAAGGCAGTTGAAATGACACGGTGTCCCCGAATAGCGGCCAAACCCCCAAGGCCGGGAATACTCGACCAAGCCTCCCATGTAAGAGGTGCATCCAAGGGGTAAGGACAGGGAGGGAAGGAAAAGGGGGGTAGTATTCCCAACAGGGGGCAGCCAACAGGATCAATCATGATCAATGTATACAAGGAGCAGCCCACTGTCCAAAGGACGGGCCATTCTGAAGAAGTCACTCTTCAAGGGGACACTGTAGACTTGGGGGAGGTGGCAGGCACAGGCAGTTCCTCAGGTCTCCGCATTCAACGACCCGCTGCAAAAAGACACCCAGAAATCGCCCGCCACCTTAACGCCTCGGGGAGACCGAGAGCCAGTGACAAAGTGGGCAAGGACAAGGCCGGGGTTCTCAAGTCAGAGCTAAGTTTGTCTGTGTATCTGCTTCGGGGATCTTACATCTCCCCAGTGTGCGAGGGTGGTTAGGCATATTCTAGATAGTTTAGTCCCCTCTGGCACGTCCAGACTCTAGGGAACCATGTTGAACCTTAAAGGCTTATAAATTGGAGAATTCCCTGCCTGGATCATTCCTACTGCTCAGGGCATCAAGGCTGCGGGAAAGGGTCACTCAAAGTGCAGATGTGGTTGATGATATCCTGTTCGCCTGGGAGGAGACCTGCTCCCGGGGCATCTCCTGTGTTTGGGCAGCCGGACAGTGGACCATTCCAGACGGGGGGCTTTCAGAGCACCCATGTGGGGAAGGAGGACCCCCATCCTCAGGATCCAGCGGGAGGTGAAGGAGCTGTTTCGCTTCATTTAGTGAGCGGAGGGCTCATCGTTTGCCCTCCCAGGTGAATATCAAAGCAAATGGATGGCCCCACTGGTATTTGATATTGAGTTTGCGAAGCTTGTCTGCAACTTATTTAAAGTCTTTTTGCCTCTGGAGGGTAACAAGGGCTATATCTTGGAAGATTTGAATCTAATAGCCGTTAGAGGATAGGGTCTTAGCTCCCTGGATCTTTTTCAGGATGGCTTCTTTTTCAACAAAGAAGTGGACCCATGTGAGTATGTCAGGGATGAAATCTGGGCAGCCTTTGGGGTGGGGATGCATCTTCATTCTAGCGGATTGCCTGGAGGAGGTCTGCTGTGAAGGCAATGATGTCTTTACCTTACGCTCTGTGAATGACTGCTCTAATGCGTACATAATTAGGCCGATTTCGATTCTCCAGGTTCTCCTGCTTCAACTGTAGACTTATGTTTTGATCCTCCAACTCCGCCATCCGTCACCATAGGCTCTTGTGGTCCTCTGTCCTGGCATCCATAGTGCTTTCGAGATCATCCACACGTCCACTGATTTCCGTGGCATCCCTCCGGATATTCTGCTAACCAGACTTAAAATCTTGTTTAAGTGACCCTATTTCGGCCTTCATTTTTTAGAGGAAAGATTTTGACCACAGGGAGGTTACCAGATTGTCTCTGGGTGAGGAGGGTTCTGGTTCCTTATTTGTTTTGTTTTTGGGGGGCATAGTGAAGATTACTCCTTGGCGGCAGCCTCAACAGTTCCGAGTTAGGTATCGCTTCAGCATACAGATGATGCAGCCAAGTATGTGTCAGGTTCAGCTGTGGCCCAGGCTATACAGATTCACACCAGTAGAGGCCTATAGGCAGTGGGGGGAGGACTGTCAGCGTGTCCTCAGGGCAAAAAACCAGGTCCAGGTCATCCCACTGTCCTTTCAGCTGGTAGGAACGGGCCGCCGGAGCCACCAATAGCGTTTATTGTTTTTCCCCTAGCTCAAATGTGATCTCCGGGGTAGACTCAGGCCAACAAGCGGTGCAGGGGGCGCTGTGTTGGGGATTTGTTGGTGAGGATGGTGTCTCAAGCCCACGGCAGGATCGACAGGGGGGCCCAGTTAGCAAACAGAAAGAATCAGGAGAAGTAAGGGGTCACCAGTACCCAAATCTCAACAGACCTGCTCCGCTTAGGCCTCACGCGAGGAGATCAGCGCTTCCACCGGTGAGGGCGCTCCTCC
This sequence comes from Lissotriton vulgaris, assembly GCF_964263255.1. Taxonomy (NCBI): domain Eukaryota; kingdom Metazoa; phylum Chordata; class Amphibia; order Caudata; family Salamandridae; genus Lissotriton; species Lissotriton vulgaris. Next base: position 1,781,926,119 of record NC_141689.1, read on the forward strand.
ACTGGGGCTGTAGACCTCCCCGGCTCCATCCAGCTCTGCCCTGCAGCATTCGAGGGCGGGGGGGCTACCACCACCTCCAAGCAATTAGGTCCGAGTTCCAAGCAATATTAGGCCCACCAGGCCTGCACACGGATACCTTGCGGTCAGACCCTGCTTTAATCCCCTTAGTTGCACAGTTCCTCTCTTTCAAGGGGCAGAGTGCGCATAGCCAATGTTAAGATGTCCTCCAGGACTCAAGGGCTCTTCAGCTGGGACGTTGTGGCCATGCACCCTCTGGATGGGCACGTCTCGCCGCTCTAGTCTCCCGAGCTCGGAGGGCAGCTCAGCGGGAGGCTCAGGCGTTTCCCACAGATCGCACCACCACAAAGGTAGAGAGCCCCAGCCTCAGGTCCTGGGGGGCAATGATTCTTCCAAGTTGCAAGCACCCCAGAAAGTTCCTCAGGGTACAGCGACGAGCCAGTAAATAAAGGAGCAAGGCCAGGGGATAGGTGGCGGCGAGCTTGACAGCGGCTCCTCTCTGCCACGGGCCACGATCCCTCCAATGCCCACAGGCCGAAGCGGGCCCCAGTCAAAAAAGATCACCTACTTCTGTCCCGTCAAAGGGCCGGGTCGTGCCATCCAAGGGGCACCTCACACCGTTGTAGCTCCCCGCACTCGGAAGGCAGTTCAGCGGGCGGCCTGACGGCTCCTCCGGCTCACGCCGCCACAGGAGTGCAGAGCTCCAGATCCGGGGCCCGTGGACTCCCCCCGGAGATCGTAGAACCCCTGAGTGTCCCTCTGGAAGAAGCAACAGGCCGGCGAGCCCAGATACCAGGCCGGGGGACAGATTATTTCTCTTTGCTCCCAGGACAAGATGGCAGCGGCGTACCCGGCAGCGGCTTCTCCTGACAGCAAACTGCAGCCCCCTCAATGCTCACGGGCAGCTTCCAATCAAGTAGGGGCACCCAGTGCTGATCTGGCAATGGGCTGGACACTCGGTGATGGTCAACGTGTCCGGCGGCCGGGCTTTTGAGCTTAACCAGGTTGCGGTGGAGAGGAGACTCAGCAATACATGTCTCACTTCATTCGCGTCCTGGCCATGGCCGCCCTATCATCTTTTTAAAGTTGTACCGTGCATGTGACTTTGGGTACTCTAACCCTACCTACCTTTAAGGGGCATGCCTTACATGAGACTGACTCTGTTCCAGTGATACCGGCCTTTCAGAAGTGTGTGTGACATCTTACTGACATGAACATAGCCATAAAGGGCAGAGAGGCAGGCAGGTGCCTGTTACAAATTCGGCCTCAGCCAGACTGACTTCATAGGCCTGTGTTCACCAGATGTTAAGGACCATATCCTCTTCTGCAGAAGTGTGTTTGGCATGTGCATGGCTACTTCACACCTATCGGTTCATGAAAACTGCTCTGTCTATTGGTTTTACAGAGACAGTGAGTGATCTGCTAAGAACTTCTCCACTTCTAAGAAGCAGGTCTACCCATCCAGTTTGTGTGTAGTGTCTCTGCTCGACCCTACACAACGCCTTATACTGCTCAATTGTACATAAATACAAAGGGCAGCAGCATAGTGGTGAGTGAGAGTGAAGGGAAGGCAGAGGGGCCACAGAGAGGTACGTGGGGGGAGGGGGATTTCGTGCAGCATGGCAGCTCAGTGAGTTGCAAGCCTGCTATAGAGATCTGCGGAAAATAGCAGATTTCCCTTCGAATCACTGTCTGGCCAATTCAGCCTTTCATCTTCTCTAAGGCAGATAGAAAAAGTATTTTGAACTCGGTGGTACCAAGTGGTATTTAATTAGATAATTCAGTTAATGGTATGTGTTATAACATGATTATTCTAATATGAGAAACCCATTTAATTATGTCTATATACTGCCTACTGATGTTCTTTTTGAGGTAACTACAATACAGCGCAATACACACCTCAATCCCACTAGAGTTCACAGCTTGTTTTGCTTTGCCATTAATTGGCTTGTCTATATACATCTCCTGCACCGTGCCTTGGCCCCAGTCCAAGCCACACAGCTGTGACTGCTGCCTGGGCACAAGGCCGACTTGTATCTCACCTTTCCTGCCAGCAGATGAACATTCTTGTTATTGTTATTGTTATTTGTATAGTGCATGGCTACCCGGAGGCATCCCAGCGCTGCATGGATATGAGGGGGGTGGGGGGGAAGAGGAGGGCTCTATATGAACAGCCAGGTCTTCAGTTGTTTACGGAATTTCAGATGGTTAAGTTCACACGGTAGATGTAGTGGGAGGGCATTCCATAGTTTGGAGGCGTTGAGTGAGAAGAGCCTGCCACCACTTCTGGCCTTCTTTGTCCTGGGAATCATCGCAAGATGGAGTTCATTTGAACGAAGTGCCCTATTTGCTCTGTATGGACGAATCATGGCCCTGTTGATTAATGGCCCATGATCGTTAAGGGACTTGTGTGCTATGTAAAGGGCTTTGAAGTTTATTCTCTGCTGCACTGAGAGCCAGTGGAGAGAGTGGAAAGCTGGTCTTGCTGAGCAACGAGTGGGGGTATCAGTGAGCTGCCTTGCTGCACATTTCTGTATGACCTGTAGCTTTGAGATGACCTCTTTAGGGGCACCTAAGTAAAGGGAATTGCCATAGTCCAATCTGGACAGGATGAGGGCCTGGGTGACTAATCTTTTTGCAAGTGGGGGTAGGAGAGGGAGGATTTTACAAATAATTCTGAGAAGGCCATAGCACGAAGCAGCTGTCTTTCTTGCCTGGGTTTTAAAGGTGAGGTTCTGGTCTAGCCATATTCTTAGGCTTTTTATTTCCGTTTCATTCCATTTTGAATGTGTACTCTATGTTTGCTGATGGCCTCCTTATGTTTATTCTGGACTGGCGGCAATTGCTATCTAATAACATTTTTGAAGACTTCTTGTAGGGACGCATTGCCCGTTTTGCATTAAATTGACATTTTCTGTATAGTGCTTTCTTGCTGTGTTTCACCTATTTCTAAGTGCCTCTAATGTTTTCAGAAGATATGGAAAAAGGGAGAGAGAAGGACAATGAGTTGTCCATGATTCAATGCTTTAGAGGGTGGTGACTCCGGAGGATTAGAACTCGGATCTTCTGGTTCAACTTCCTCTGTCCACAATTTACCACATTGCACATTTCCCAGATACATTAGAAAGTGGGAATGCAACACCTGAGAGGAAGTCTGTTGATGTAAACACACTGGACACCCTCGTAATGGCTATTCGAGCAGTAGCAGCACTCCCCCCCCCCCTAGTGCCTCCGGGTAAGTAGTGCGCTATATAAATGCCTGTGATTGATTGATTGATTGTAAACAGGGTCCTATGTCAGCAGACCTATGCGGACCACGCAGGGTATGGGGATTTGAATGGGGGAGGGCATTCATAGATACTACGTGATCAAGGACGTAGCTGACCAAAGGTTCCGGCATTAGGTAAGTGCTGACAAGATTAATGCCGGCCCTGTGGAAACGGTTTGGGCCCAGGCAATTACTCCTACCAAGCGGCCGCCATTGTTCTGTGTGGGGGTGCACTATAAATACAAAAAGCAGCTGCCATTGCCCCCATAAGTCAATAAACATAATAGTGCTCACCCACTTATAACGCAGAACGTGTAACAAGCCAAGTAAAAGGTCTAGTCGTGTGGGCGGTAACAAATGCAGACGAGGAGGTACCAAGGAAGGACTGACAAGCCTATTTACAAATCAGAAGCCAGCATTTACAAAGGACAACAACACAAGCTAATGACAAATATGGGCGGAGAGTGGGTCGGGCTTCCAGTCTATACTCCAATACAGCATGCCTCGCAGAGCTGGCAGAGCATGTGCGCTGCACCTAGGCTCGGCCTGAAAACTTATTTGTCATCAACGTAAGCTAACCTCAATGAATGGATGATAAATGTGGTGAATGACACTTCAGAGCTCCTTGAGACAGCAAAACACTCTGACAGAACAAAAGAGACCACTAATCCAAGGCAAAATGCAATCCAATGCAAATTTATTTGGCTACCTCAAGAACACAAACGTTCCAGTGTCATCCTTCCAGGATTATGATTTCAATGGCGAGGAAACAAAATGACCGCAGCCTGATTCTCTGTCCAGCTTCAGGTTGAGAAAGTTGTTTTTTCCCCTGATGAAGTTGATCCAGCCGAAGGCCAAGGTTAAAAAAATTCACTAGACCAAATATTTTAATGGTCCCATACACATTTTTCTGAATGTTCATTTAAACTCCATGACCAATCCGCTGGGGGTCAAGTTTTATAATTCACTTGAGTTCTGATTAGTTAATTACCTATAGCCACAACATTTGTTAAATTAATATTTCAATGCCTAACTAATCATCACAAATCAACACTCTTTCCTCTGGTCGATGGACCATTAGTTGAGTTAGTTGATGGTGATATTAATAACTATTTAACTAATCCACAGATCTCAATGAAATAACCACAAACTCTGGGTAAGATTCAAAAGCTTTATCTAAGAATCCAGTCATAAAATTGAACCCTCATTTACAGATTCACAGAACAAACCTCATCATTCTCATCATGGGAGGGAAAAATTCATTTAGCAAGAATATTCATTAATACAGAATTCATTCAACATATTAAATGCAAAAAGAGTGGATAGATGTAGAGGCAAAAGGCATAAAATACAATACATTTGTAAAGAAATATGCAAATTTGAAACAGAATGATAATTACCTAAAGAAATACTGGAAAGCACCTCTCTGGCCAAAGGACTGGAGGGGGTCCACTGAATTAGGATCAGAAGACAAAGACTATAGGACAGGATCAGGACAGGGCAGATACTTACAAGACTTTTCTAGAAACCCGACGCACTGGGATGCATCCCTCTCTTACAATCTCTCCCTCCTCGATGTTTTTCCGGAATCTTCGAATCTAACCAGGCTGTCATTTGGATCTGAATCTTTCCATCTGCTCTCTCTTCTAGCAGCTTACACCTCTCTCTTTCTCTCTCAGCATTGATGTTCCTCACTCTCTTACTACATTAAGTCACTCTAGTTATAGTCTTTATTTCTACAAGTCCCACCCTCAAAGGTTGCAAATATTGATGAAATACGGAATATGATTGGACTGGGTTAAGGGAGTCCTCGTCACACAAAGTTGAAATATTTATTTTTATTAATCCTTCTTTGTCTTGCAATACCTTCCCCTTTAGCTCATTCACAAATTTTATTTTACTTAATTCTCCTACATCTATTGTTGCAATTAAATAACATTTTCTCAATTCAATTCCACAGTCGAGGGCTTCTTTCACACGACTCTCGTCCTTGAATCTTTGCAGCCTTTCAGCTTCACGGTCATTAGATGACATTGCAAATTCACTGGGCATGCGCAGCTCCCATTTCATGTACACTATCAATAAAGGAATCACAACAGATGTTAATTTCTCAAATATATAGTTCTCACTGTTTACCACCCACTTTTAGTCTATCCCGTGTTATTATTATTCTCTTGAGCAAAAGCATTAAAAGTAGCAGCTTTCTTTTTAGTTCAAACAAGCATATGCCGGGCATGTGGTACCTCACAACCACATTTCAGTCCTCTTGCGTATGTGTGAGAGTTTTTCTCTCTCAAAGCGGGTTTGTCATGTCACTTCTATGTAATTCAGGTTTGCACATGCGCAAAGCAATTTCCAAATTAAAGTGACATTTATCTGGTGTATATTAGTTTTCGTCTCGTTCTACAGCTTTTAATAGAGGTTAATAAGGGATTTTTCTGAGCAAGTTTTGTTTTCTTGAATCCTTGTTCCATCAATTCATCAATCTCCCCCTCTGATGACAGTTTTGAGCCATCATAAAATACCCATCATTACCAAGTGCCAATTTTATTTATCTAATTTCAGTATCTAGATCATTTTCTATAAGTTTTTCATTTTTCTCTTTCATGTCTAATTCTTTTATTTTATGATATACACTACCCTTTATTTCCTCTAACTCAATATCTTCCCATTTTCTCCTTCCTCCCATTCTTGTATTCTTTATTTTAGTCACCACTCTTGTTCTCATTTTACTCACGAACACTTATCGGTCATCAATATCATCAGAATTACTAATGATATTAAGATCACAGGGATTAGTATTTTCCCTAATAGGCTACTCCCAAAAGTAGAAAACCAACTACCTATAGAGGAAATACTTTTACTTAGTTTTTCCCAAACACAGTCAACCTCCAGTTGGGTCAAATCTTCATGTATCTTTGTAATATTCTTAATATATCCCTCAATACCTTTACTTTTGTCTGGGATATGTGTACAGCAATGTTGAATTTTCATCATGCCACAGGTTCCACCCTCTTTTGCCAATAAAATATAAAGGGCAAGTGGATTCTGCAAAACCATAGATCTGATTGCAACAATTTCAGTATTAATCATCAAGAATCCTCCAGCAGTATCTGTTGATAGACTACATCTATTGTTAACAATTTATGTATCTTATGTGAGTTCAGTACGGCTCCAACTGACGGTATCAGCGCACCAAATATGTCACCCACTATTTCTGAAAAGCTTGTTCTTTTGCTTCTTTTTAGTCCCTGACTTTCTTCATTGATTCCATTGTTCTTATCTATGTGGTAAACCTTTGGAAATATTATTCCAAAGTAACAACTACCATACCCTCGTGCAGGTAACCGACTATAGGCATTTTTACCACACACAATAAATCCCTGGAAAAACAGGATCAATTCCCTCTTTTAGTTCCCATCCCCCCATGATTAGGAAGGTATGTTCACACTCACTGGAACCAAAGAAAATATTGTTACATTCTGTTTTTAGTTTTTAGTTTTAGAATTTCCCCAATTTTGACAAGTCTAGGGACATTGCAGCATGAGTCTCGCCTTTCTTATAGTCTCCCTCCTGATTAGCCCATGGCGGTGCATGTGACTTCTGCTCAACAGCCTTTTGACAATCCTGCCTTCTCTCCTCTACTAATTTAGGAAATCTTTCTCTTCATCGCACAGAATACAAGTTAGATTAATCTTGTGAGCATATGTTATATCTATTGGGTTTGTTGTTAAAAAACACTCTGCCTCTTTACTACGAAGCACTGAGTTCATATTTCTTCGAATAGGGATTTCTAAAAAGACTAACTCCATATTTGAATAATAATATTACAACTTGCCTGCTACATAAAACAGACTTGACACAATGCTACATGACACCATATGTTAATGGAAGATGGTGATATGTCACCCCCTCTGAGACAGACCTATGTAATTTCATGCAAACATAACAATCTCTCACATCCATTGTATCAACATATTGATAAAGGAGGTTAGTAAATAAATTTAATGACTAATCACTATTTGATTTATAATGATCTCATCTATTTGCTCTAAATTTACAGTTGTAGTTCCCTTGGTAAATGCATTTATTTGTTCACTAGTATTTGTGTTGTTTTGATTATTAGTTACCTTTAGAACAGGTATTACAGCAGTTAATATTATTCACATCAATATTAGTATTGAAATACTACGAAAACAACATTTAACACATTTTCGTTTTAGACTAGATTTCGGATGGTCAGTCACTTCTTTTTCTGCCATTTTAAGTATTATACATTTTGTGAATATCTAAATTATTTCTTCTAAGAAAATTTCTTCAGGAAAAGAAAAATAAATCAAAAATTGTTTTATTCTAAAAAAATAATCTTTGTGTGATCTCATTCTTCAAAAACCTTCGCCTTTGACCCCTTTCCGTTATTTCTTTTCTTCTTTTTTTGTTTCTTTTCTTCTCCTATTATTTATTTGTAAATTGCCACCCTTTGTGTCAAAGTCTTTTCCTTTTAAGGTGGTCTCAATTTTCTTTCAACAGTTCCTTCTTTAGTGACTCTTTTTTGTTCTTCATTTTGATCAAGATTTTCAAAGTCCTTGAGAATGACATACGTCCATTCAGGAGATTTATATTTTCTGGTCTGAACTCTCACTCTCCATGTTCTCCGTAAGGGTGTTCTTCTTGATTGTTCTTGCTCAGCTTGACTTTATCCCTCATTTACTTTTTCTAGTTATGTTCCTGTTTTCCTTCTTAGGAAATATCTCTTTACTCCGCTCGGCCAGTGATCACCTTTTATGACCCTCTTGGTTTGTGCTGCCATTTCACCTTCTTTGCCTATTTCAAGTGTCCTTTTATTTTCTCTTTCTTTTAGCTGAACTCATTCTGGACCTTTTGATTTTCCCTTTCTGTTGACTGAACTTGTACTGGACCTTTCGGTCTTTTCTCTCCATCTTCTGACAGAGTTTTATCTGGACCTTTCAGTTGTTCTTTTTCTTCTTCTGACGGAGCTTGATCTAGATTTTCATGACTGGATTCTTATGTAATTTGATCAATTTGTTCTGGTCTTTCAAGCTCTTCCTAGATCTTTACAGCAGTCTCTTGAGACCCAGTAACTGCGGCCCACACTACTTGACTTGTGCTTGGTTGCTCATTGTCAATGCGTTCAGCAGAGTCTGGTTTTCTGATTACTTCGACTTTATGACTTTCAGCTTTTGTCAAGTTGCAGTCTTGTAAATGGTCTCTCTGCCTTTCCGTTTTTTCCTAACTGACAACTGTCTTCCTACCTGGGTTTTGCTGTTGGTAGGTCAAGAACTTCTGGCAGAGACTCTCTACAATTAAACTAAACATGGGATTACCGGAGATGTCTAATCATGCAATCTCTGCCAATGTGTGTAGCTCCATGATATACCCTAGCCATTTGTGATAACAAACTCTCTGGCATTATTGGTCTACCATCTGGACACACCCACACTTCATCATCTGCTCTTCTTATGCAACCTGATTTAATCCAGAGTTCCTTTTCTTTGGAATCTGCCACTTCGTGTAACTGCCTAACTTCATCCCATGTTTCAAAAGAAGAGATAAACATTAGTTGGCAATTGGTAACTTCTTTTTCGAACCCTCTCTTAAAAGACATTGTATTTCGAGCGCAAAATTGTGCAACTCGGTCAGCGTATCTGTTGCCCTGTGTCACATAGTCATTTCCTGGCTTATGTGCGGCACATTTGACCACTGCAATTTCTTTTGGCAATTGTAGTGCTTCCAATAGCTCTTTGGCATTCTTACTGTTTCTAACAGGAGAACCACCTGAGGAAGTCAGAAATCCCCTTTGCATCCATAATTGGCCAAAGTTGTGCACAACCCTAAAACCATATTGAGTATCCGTACATATGGTTACTCTCAATTTCCTCCCAATTTTGCATGCTTTTGCTAAGGTGAACAATACAGCTATTTGTGCAGACGTAACTCCTTTTAAACAGGATGCTTCCAGGATAGCTGATACGGTACATACAGCAGAGGCAGAACTCAATTCTCCTCTTTCTTTCCTCAAGCCTGACCCATCAACAAACATTACAGTGTCTGATTCTTCTAAAGGAACGTCAAGAATGACCGGTCTGGGCTTTGTACACATTTTTGTCAAATCCAAACAGTCATGATCAACGTCCTCTTTCACTTCCTAACAATATGGATCAGGCATTAAGGTTGCTCATTTAACCATGGTGCATCTTATCACATTTACATTTTCAGCACCCAGTATTACTCTTTCATACTTAGTAAGTCGACTAGGGGTCAAATATTGAGTATGAGTCCTTGTTAAAAGGATCTCAACTGAATGTGGCACATACACCTTTATGGGATGTCCCATCACAATTGGTTCACTCTGTTCCGGACACACACAAGTAGCAGCTACTGCTTTTAAGCAGGCAGGCAATGCTGCATCCACTGAATCCAGAGTGGCAGAAAAGTATGACACTGGCTATCGTGACAATCCATGTCTCTGGGTTAACACTAAAAGTGCACATCCTTCCCTTTCACAACAGAACAAATTCTTATGTATAGTCTGGTATTCCTAATGCTGGTGCTCGACACAAACAATCTCTCAGTTTTATGAATGCACCCTCACTTTCATCATCCCATTCAATTGGATCTATCACATCCTTTCATGTCAACCTTATTAAAGGTTTTGCAAGCAGTGAGAATCCACTGATCCACTGATGACAGTATCCAATCACTCCCAAAAACATTTGCACTTCTTTCTTTGTTTTAGGCAGACTCAATCGCCGAATCACTTTTATTCTTTCTGGCCTCACTATCCTGACTCCTCTTTCTATTTTGTGCCCCATATATTGAACTTCCGGCTGAAAAAACTGCAATTTTTCTGGCAGCACTTTGTGTCCTCCCTCTGCCTGCTAGATGGTTCAGTAACGCAATTGTGTGAGTGACACAAGCTTCTTTTGTCTTTGATGCCAATAATAGTTCAGCAAAGCATATGTTGTTGAATCATCTGACTAATTTCTGATCTCAATCCATACACAAACCTAGATACAAAATTTCCCATATCCTTATCACCAATATTTTGAAATCCACTATACTTCTTGAATACCTTCAATAACCTTTCATAATATACATTCACTGACTATTTTGGCTCTTGAGTTCTCCTATCTATCTTAACCCAATCTCTTTCCTTTGGAGGAATTTTACTTTTTGAGAAAGTAATCACCTGATAACACTTTTTCATCACTTCTTCTGAAGGTGCACCTGTCCTAGCATCCCTGGGATACTCTTCAGCTGGCGAATCAACAGTAATCTTGCATTCTGCCCACAAATCAGTTGGCACCGCTATATCAAACCGGCCATCCAAATCTTTCAACAAAACCTTTGAAACCTTCACTAACCTCTCTACCTGCGTGTACCATTCAATTGGTTTCTCTCTTAACCTAGGGAAATCATAAGTAAAATACAAAATATCATGTCTAGGCCAAGGAACGTGAACATATCCACCACCAGGAACTTCTCTCATTGGGCACATTCTTTCAACATTTTCAGTCCCCCTTAATGGGAATTTAGATGTTTCTTTTGTAGCTGCTTCATCCCTCTTTTTTGTCCATCTACTTCTCCACCAGTGTACATCTAACCATTTCTTCAAAATATGCATTAATTATTATATCTTTAACCTCCTTCCTGATGCATTTAAACTTTCCAAATCCTTCTCAGTGAATTCTGGTCTACATGGCTTTTGTATTATGTTTGACTTTTCGATATCTATTCCAAATTCTGAAGCTACCTCCACTATTTTCTCGTGAAGATTCTTCGTTCTCCATGTTATACTCTTGCACAGAAACAACAATTCCTCATCTCCATATGAACCTAATCTGTCTGAACCTATGGTGCTAATAATCATCTCTTCCAAATCCACTCGCAATGTACTTACATCTATTTTCTGCGGTTGGATCTTCTGGTGAAAACCCTAAAGAATTCCCTGCTACTGGAGTGACAGTCAGTTACATCCTTCTTGTATTTATGGGTGACATTCTCTTCGGGGTTTCATTTATTGTCTCCGTATTCTGGGAGAACTAATTACGACATATTCGAATCATTCTCACTAGTTTGATCCTCTAACACCACCACCTCATTTCTAGCACTATTCTGTGGGTTTGTCACTATCTGTAATTTTGAGGTGTCTCGTTCATCACCAAACAAAGGAATAACAGGACCAATTGTTATTGGTACTGTCAATGCTTCAGTATTCAACCCTAACTGATTTATTTTCTGAATTATTTCTTCTTTCGTATTATTCAATGCATCCCTTTCTTTTTTCTGTAATACTCGGGTGACTGTTGGATCATATAGAACCTGCGGAGCTAAAGGAGTTCTCATCATTGGCGCACTTGGAGTTGTATCTCTAACACCCTCTTGATAGGGCGGAGGTCTTTTAACTAAAATGTCTACTAATAACTCATCATCAGATTCATCACATCCTACTCCTGTTCCACCTATGTGTTTTGTTTTTTCTTTACATTTACTTCCTTCTTAGTCCACAGCCATTAACACTGGATAGAAGCCCTCCGTTACTACAGCTCTTCTCCATCTTTTCATCTGATCCCCTCGAGTGTTAAATGGTTATCTGGGTAAAAATCATCTATTAATTCTTACACCTCCTCTGTATTTCTCTTGTTCAAATGCCTCAAGTTCCCATTCCTCCAAAGCCTCATACTGTGTTAACCTAGGATTTGTTTCTAATGAATTCTTCCTAGTTCTTAAATTCTGAACAATCTTTACATTAAACGTACCATGCTCTGGGAAAGCTAGAACAGCATCACTTTTCCTATACTCTACCCAGTTTTCCAACCAGACGCAAATATGGTAGCCTCGTTCCATCATCATAAAAGAAGCAGGCATATTATGATGGGGCATAAGAATTCCCTCCCTAGTTACTACACGCTTGTCCTTCTTCAAGGCATTTTTTATTTTATTAATCAACTTCATTCTTCCGAATCCTTTTACTGACTGCATTCAGTAGGAAAATATCCCAAAACTCTTCGGTATTCTCATGTATCCTATTTGCTAACACTCGTCCTATACCAGTGCAACTCACAGTAACAATCCAATTAGGTATCCTTTTCTGCAACCAGTACCATGTGGTTCTTGTCTACTGGCCAATCAGAACTTGCAACACACCCACTTGTCTGACCCATGCCAGCACGGCTCCTTGTGACGTCAGTATGACTCCTGCTACTGTCCCTCCCTTTACAAGGTAATACGACAATGTGTTTTATAACTTTTCTTTTAAAATTTATGTTAGTAACAACATAAATACAGCTCTACTCTGTCTGCTCCGCTAAACCAAAGATAGTTTTCTTCACTTGCTTCAAAGAGAAAATACTTCCTGTCACTATGAGTAAAAACCACTGTTTACCCTTCACTTAAGCTCAGGGAGGACCTATTATCGTATCGTATCGTATCGTGGTATACTTGTATAGCGCAGCCTGTCACCACCAAGGGCATCCTGGCGCTTTGAACCCTGATCAAGCATTTCAACGGCTAGCCTGTCCTCGGGAAGAGGTAGGTTTTCAGCGCCTTTCTAAAGGCTGAAAGAGCCTCCAGACTCCTAAGAGATAATGGCAGGGAGTTCCAGAGTTTGGCCGCCGCTACTCTGAACGATCGGCCACCCATCCTCACTCTCTGGAAGCGCGGGACTACTAACAGCTTAGAAGACGAGGAGCGTAAGGCTCGAGATGGAAGATACCAAGCAAACATTCTCCTCAACGGGACCGGTCCCAAGTCGTGAATAGCTCTAAACACAATACACGCTGCTTTGTAGCGAACGTGAAGGTGGACCGGCAGCCAGTGGAGTTCCTGTAATGCTGCTGTGGATGAACTGTAGTAGGGGCGGGAAAGGGCGAGCTTGGCAGCCAGATTTTGTACCCTTTGAAGCTTGCCCAGTAGTGTTGCAGGGGCATCCAACAGTAGTGCGTTACAATAGTCGAGTCGACTTAGGATGGTACTCCGCACTACTTTGGATCTGGCTTGCTCAGGGAGGAGGGGTAGGACCTTACGCAGCATACGGATAAGCATAATGCACGTTGAGGTGGTCTTGTTCACGTGCAAATCCAGCTGCAAGTTAGGCCCAAAAATGACCCCCAAATTACGCGCCGAATGTGTGGCTGACACCGTCTCGGATAAGGACGGGGGCCAAAAGTCAGTTGGGAGGTCCCTGGGGACTCGGTCGCTGGAGCAGTGCAGCACCTCTGTTTTAGTACCATTGAACTGTAACGAGTTCAGGCGGAGCCAATCCGAAGTGGCCTGCATGCACCGATGGAAAGTCTCCAGTGGGACCGAATCCTGTCCCTCCAATGAAAAGACCAGCTGGGTATCATCTGCATAATTAAATGCAGAGATCCCAAATGATTTAATAAGCTGGACTAGAGGGCGGAGGTAAATATTAAAGAGTATTGGGCTGATGGCTGAGCCCTGAGGTACTCCTTGTCCCACTCTCCGCTCCTCTGAGCTGAAAGGAGGGTGCGACACCCGTTGTTGACGATTGTCCAGATAGGAAATTAACCAATCCCTGGCCTTGTCTTTGACCCCACACTCTTCCAGCCTCGCTATCAAAGTTGGATGGCTGACCGTGTCGAACGCGGCCGACATGTCGAGCAGCACCAAGAAGGCTGCCCGACCACTGTCGACTCGCGCCCGCAGATTGTCTAGCACGGTCACTAACGCGGATTCCGTCCCATGAGCTGGGCGAAAGCCAAATTGCGTCTCATCCAGCCAGGTGTTCCCTTCTAAGAAGCCGGATAGAGTACGGGTGACCAACTTTTCCATGATCTTGACTGGAAAAGGAAGCAGGGAAATTGGCCGGTAATTGGAGAGACAGGCAGGGTCAAGCGTGGGTTTTTTTAGAAGCGGAGATACCACTGCCTTCTTCCAACAACCCGGAACAGTCCCTGTTTCAAACGACTGACAGCAGATGGAATGTAAAGGCTGGAAAAGTTCCTCCTGAAACAACCTCCAAAGTTTTGGCGGAAGAGGGTCAAGAGGCGAGCCAGATGAGATCGTAAGGGCTAGGTTGCCAAACTCCTCCAAGGAAGGCAAAGGAAAACTACTCAGTTGGGGTCGACTGGCCTCAATCGCCGGAGCTCCCAAACTGAGGGCCTGGTCCACGGGGGAAAGGGGAAAGCTACTCAGCTGGGGTCGACTGGCCTCAATCGCCGGAGCTCCCAGACTGAGGGGCCGGACCAGGGGGGGCGGGGGAGAGCTACTCAGCTGAGGTCGACTGGCCTCACTTGCCGGAGCTCCCAGACTGAGGACCCGGTCCGGAAGGGGCAGGGAGAGGCTACTCAGCTGGGGTCGACTGGCCTCCATCGCCGGAGCTCCCAAACTGAGGGCCTGGTCCACGGGGGAGAGGGGGAAGCTACTCAGCTGGGGTCGACTGGCCTCAATCGCCGGAGCTCCCAAGTTGAGAGCCTGATCCTCTGGTCGGGGTCGACTGGCAGATGAGGCCGGAGCTTCCAAACAGGGGTGAGACACCCCCTGCAGGGGTTGACTGGCCAGCACCTCCGGAGCTCCCAAACCAGTGGGAGAATTGACTGGATCCTGCAGCCCCTCCAGGATTCTGCGGATTACTCCTTAGGGGTACTCCTCGCTTGAGTAAGGCCAAAGTTTCACAGGTGGGCCCTTTGCCATCATTCACAGTCTACTCTTATACGATTAAGGCCCACATGCATCGAGATAATTAATATTGCGAATCGGTGGAAAATGCTGTTTCCAATCTCAAAATAGCTAGTTCTGATGCATGAAGCAAAATCGCACAAAATAGAAGTTTTCACAATTTTAGCGCTTCATAAGATACTGGTTTTGTATTTTAGGAAGCGCATTTTAGAAATCGCAAAATGGGATGCATCAAGTTTTCGCAAATACAGAACTAGCCAAAATTCTCTATTTGCATTACTTAAAGTAGAAGAAATCAAATCAGGTGGTAAAAATTACACATAAGCAAAAACAGGTGGAAATCATCAGCAAACAGCTTAAACAGTCCCAAAATGCATCACAATGACCCACCATGGCAGCGCTCTAAGTCGTGGCGAGGAGGATGAGGCTGAAGAAGGAGGATCCAGGAGAGAATCTTTAGAGTGCACATCACATTGCTAGGGCAGACGGAGGAGTTCTATGATAAATATAGGCTGAATGATGCAGCTACCTTAGATCTAATTGCTGAGTTAGACCCTATGCTGCAGCGGTAGACCCACAGGACACATGCCATACCCACCCATGTGCAGGTCCTGTGTTCCCTGCATCTCCTAGCTTTAGGGACCTTCCAGGGAGTAATTGTAGCAGCTGGAGGGGTCTCCCAAAGTGCCATATTGCGCTTTTTTAACAGTTTCCTAAATCCCATGTTGCAGAGGATACACCACCTCATCAGTTTCCCCACAACACCACTGGACTTGATGCAAACCAAATTAGATTTTTATCAGGTTGCACAGTTCCCAAATGTGATTGGTTGTATCGATGGGACGCAAGTACCCATATGTCTCCCTGCAGTGAATAAGTATATCTACCGCAACCGGAAATCTTACCATTCACGCAACATACAGGTAACATGCAACTCAAAAAACACTAATCACTGACACAGTGGCAAGTTACTCTGGCAGTGCACATGACGGCCACATCTTCCGGCACAGTGGTATACACAAACGTCTACTTGTGGGGGATTTTGGAGAAGTATATCTTCTGGGTAAATCTATGTAATACTGTATTTCATAACTGTTGGCCATTCTGACACATAGCAGATGTATGTTTAGCTCTCACATCCTGTAGGTGATAGCGCATGCCCTGTGAGGTCTTACATCCTCACCCCATACCTGAATCCTTCCACACAAAGGGAGCAACGTTACAAGTGTGTGCACATTGCGATGCGCAATGTGATAGAAAGGACATTTGGGGTACTAAAATCACAATTCCGCATTCTACACAAGACCGGTGGGGCATTACAGTATAGTCCAGAGAAATGATGTAAGATTGTGGCAATGTGTGCTATGTTGCACACCATAGCCACTAACAGAGGCATACCCTTGGTGGACTCTGACAGCGAGCCAGAACAGGATATGCAGCCGACACAACCATACCATGCAGCAGGCGGACCAAATGCAGCAGAGGGTAAATGTAAATGTAAATGTCAAGGTATTTGTAGAGCGCACTGTCCCCAAGCGGTTTCCTGGCGCTATTACTCATACCGCTGTGGAACCCTTCCTGGCTTTCTCTGTGTAGTGTCAACTCCTGGGCACCCCCAGGGTGAAGCCAGGCATCCTAGCGCTGTTGGGGCCGGTGTGGAGGTTAAGCAAGCTATTGCCCAGAGTTGCAGAGTGGGGCCCATGATTAGAATAGGCACCGAGGCGAGAATTGTCATGTCTGAGGAAATTGAGCTCAAGACCCGCCGAGGCGGGAATTGAACCCTCGTCCCAGGCCAGAACTCTGCATCAGGGTCTGCCGCTCTAACCATTGAGCCACACTCCTCCACAGGGTAGACAAAGAAGAGCAGAAATCATGCAACATTACTTCTAAGGTGAGGAAGCACAGGCCAACACAGTATTTGCTTAAAGGTTTAATGTGACAGTTGTGTGGTTGTGTTAATGCACACATACCATGTACAGACAGCTACTTTCCATTGCCTTGGGACTGCAACTACAGTGTGAATAAGTAATGCATATCTGGTTACCTCACCAGATTGTTTGAATGTCCAAATGTCTAAGTCTTCCTATGGCGTCCTTCTGTGGCCCTTGTAGTACGCCTAGCTATATGTGACACAGTGCCTTCTGTGCATGCCTGACTCCTGCTACTGCGCCTCCTGCTATGTGCCACAGGCTCCAGTAGGCTTTTAAGGCTGAAGGCCTCCTCACTGTCCCCCCCTCCATGCATGAAGTTCCCACTGGCTGCTGCTGTCTGTAGCCCTTCCACAGCAGTGGTGACCTGGATTAGGCCCCTGGCCACATCCCCACAGCAGTGGGTCATCTCAACCTGCATGCTGACTGCACACCTGTAAAGCTGAGCTGTTGTAGTACTCAGCCCGTTGATGGTCCTGGTGTATCCGCACATGCGCCCCATAGAATGGTGTTGCTGCCTGGCATTAGAGACATGCTTAGCCTGGATGACCCTGCACATCTGTTCAATGGCTGTTGCTACACGGTCAAGTTTCTCACTGTGTGCCCTTAGACCCTAAACGACTGCAGTTGTCTGCTCCTTCATGCAGTCACGTATACCACCCATGTGTGTGACCATTGTTCCCAGTTGCTCCTGCATAATACGCATGTTCTTTTGTTGCAGGAGCTGGGCCCTCAGCATCTTGGACTCCAGCACACTGCTGGCAGTTTCACCATCGTCCCCAGCAGACCTCAGAAATGCACTTGGCCTTTGCCTGTGGAACGTACTGTGACGTTGCGAGATTGCTCCCTCTGGTGGTGGGGGGGGGGCGGTTTATAGGCAGTGCCCTGTGGGTATGCTCCTGATTGGGTGTCCTCCTCAGTATCCAAATCAGGCAGTGGTTGAACTCTTCTCCTGCGATGAGTGGGAACAGGTAGGGGTGAGGATGCTGCCATCCCTTGTTCTTCATCTGGCTGTTCTGTATGTCCCTCAGAATCGTGGACGTCTGCCACGTCACTCTCCTGTAATGCATCAGTGAGGGAAACAGTGCAAGATCATTTTTCTAGAGAAATTTAATATATTTTTTTGGCACATGTTTGTGACATTGCGCTTACAGGGGTCTAATAAATTGACTTCTGTGATGTAGAAAGTCTACTGTTGTCACGGCTTTGCTGTACTCTGATGCAGTTGAGCTGTGCTACTACCTCCATGCTTTGCTATTACATTGGTAATAGCAAATACAACTCCCACAATGCATTAGGGGGTTGCAAGTAAGAGGTGGACTGGACTCATGTCTGCTACACTATGCAGGGTATGCATTTGCGGCAGTTTGGGTTACATTTCTATGGAAATATGTTTGATTGTGCTTGTACCTTGGGAGGTCCCGCATGTCCTGACGTGTCAATCTGCGTGATCCCGACAACTGCCTCTAGCTGCAGAGTGGATTCCACCAAGTCGTCCAATGGGGTGTTTGCAGACTGAGTGGATGTTCCCCCTCCTGTTTTGTTGCAGAGGCCAGCCTTTTGCCCGGCTGTGAAGGCCATACCATCTCTTCTGTAGGTTGTTGATGTCACGGTGTGTTACCCTCACAGAATTGACCCTGGCTTGTATCCCAAGCCAGATCTTCCTCTTCACTGGCTCTGCAACATGCAGGGATAGTTTCCCAAACAGCCGGTCCTGTTTTTGAACATCTTCCTCAGTGAGTATTTCAAGTTCCCTCTCTCTGAATTTAATCTTCCTCTTCCTCCCTTCTCCTTTTTGCTGTTTTTTTCTGTGTCCATGGTGTTTGTTAGTCTCAATTTCTGCAGGAAAAAGTGTTTTCCAGGCTGACCACCAACACTCTTCCTCCTCCTCAGTCTCTCCATGTGCACAGGTGTGTGGAATCTGAGAATCACTTCCTGCTTGTGATGTCATCTCCATGAGACGATTGACGCTTTTGCAATTACCGATTCTGTAATTGCAAATTCGCAAATACAGATTCAGTAAATAAGTAATCATTAAATATTTTATGCATTTTTAAGAAATCGCAAATATTTACAGATTTTTTTGGTGCACTCGGTTTAACGAATCACTAATAGCGATTCCTTATTTCTCGCTATTTTTGAGTTGCTAAATCTTTATTTGATGCATGTGGGCCATAGTCCCTAATATAACACTGCCAGCCCTCCGTAGCTTCTCAGTATTATGACAGTATTATGCAGGAGTAACCTTCTGCAGAGTGATTTCCTTACCGCATTCTTCAAAATTCCATTCCCGGGATTCCTAGGTATCTCTGTACCAGTACTTCCAGACAACATAGTACGCAACACTAACTCTTAGTGTTAAACATATAGTTAATAATCAATAATCAATCATTAGTAACTAATAATCACCAAACGAATCAATAATAACCATAACTCTACTACCAGAAAAACTGATCCAGCGGAAGGCCAAGGTTAAAAAAATTCACTAGACCAAATATTTTAATGGGCCCATACACATTTATCCGAATGATCATTTAAACTCCCTGGCCAATCCGCTTGGGGTCAAGTTTTATAATTCACTTGTGTTCTGATACGTTAATTACCTATAACCACAACATTTGTTAAATTAATATTTTAATGCCTAACCAATCTTCACAAATCAACACTCTTTCCTCTGTTTGATGTACCATTAGTTGAGTTAGTTGATGGCGATATTAACAACTATTTAACTAATCCACAGATCTCAGTGAAATAACCACAAACTCGGGGTAAGATTCGTAACCTTTATCTAAGAATTCAGTCATAAAATTGAATGTTCATTTACAGATTCACAGTGCAAACACCATCATTCTTATCATGGGAGGGAAAAATTCATTTAGCAAGAATATTCATTAATACAGAATCCCAGTGGTGGCTGGTGACATTTGAAAGTGGTGAAGCGTAAACTTTCAGTCGCAGGGCACCGCCGCGAGCGTGCGCAGCGCGCAAGCCCGAACAGCTCAAGGGGGTTTGGGGGGATTCTCCCCCTGAGAACATTTTGAAAAAAGAGTGGGTAAATGGTGCATTTTCAAGCAAATTTGAGAAGCAAGAAGGTTAATAAAGCAATTGTGAAAGTGCAGTTATTACATTAATAAAGGGATGTCAAATAACAACATGTAGATAGAAATGTTTCTGAAGCTTGGCCCTGCCACTGCCACGCACCTCTGAGCATTATACACGCTGTGTGCCAGCAGGGCTTAGCGTCAGAAACATTTCTATAGTTATGTTTTTCTATTACAGAAAATCACAAGAAATGAGCTCCTGACCAGCAGCAGTTATCTGGCATGCATTTCAAAACACTGTATGGTCTTATGATGTTGAATATTTATGCCCTGCTCTTGAAGCTGGCCTTTACTCGGTTTAATCAATAGCTGTCCCAAATGCAGAGTGATACAAATCTATGGACAACTGCACTGCGAAAAATAGATCAGTGGACTATTAGTAATAAATCAGTCACTTTATCAAGTATCTGGTTCCAGAGCACTCAGGGCTCTGTACAAATGGATGGTGCAGATGCAGGTTCTTTATCATTACACACCACAATTCTAACCATCACTGGCACTCCAGAAAGCATCCACTGCACCACATTCATGACTCACAGAGCTCCTTGGTATTCCAGTATTAGGATCCAACCCATAGCTCTGCGAAAGCACCTCGTTCCTAACAAACAATTCCCACACAGATCTCTGCTAGCCACGTGACTACAGCTATGACCTGAAGCAACCTTGTTACTTGAGTGCTGAGCTCCAAAGAGGGCCATTATAATGCACCTATTGCTATTGCTATTATGTCATCTAGTAATCGGTTTTTACAAGTTGTTTGTTTTTAGAGCCTATGGAGCATTATCAAGAGAACTGACACGTATTTTCTGATGACAACAGCAACTGGATATCTAACAGAACTACTTAATGTTTTTATGTGAGAGATGCGTTAAAGTGAAATTATCTCACATACTTTTACCAGCAAAATGACTTCGTGGGTTAAATTATTGTAGCTGCTAGAATCTTATGTCACCTGCAAGTCACACGTTTGAATCGCAGCTAGATTGCCAGAGCCTATAATACATCCAAGACCAGTGATTCGAGTGCTATTAAATTGGGTAATGCCTACTAAATACAGTACTTAGCAATCGGAAATCTACAATATGGAGCACTATATATTAACAAATTAAAATAACAAAGTGCTTTCAATAGGGAGAAACATAAATATCTGCATAGTTATGCAAACCTTGCCTGCCATATTGTAATAATACTTATTAATTATAAGGGGTTTCCAATGTATACATCTCCTGTCTGAAAATACACTTTCAAATTAATTAAAAACTATGGTCAGGATGAAAAGTAAAGTGATAGGAACATAACAAGTATAAAATGTAACTAATATATGGATGCGTAAATACATAATTGATTGGAAACTAAGTACTGTGAAAGAGCCACCTGCACTAGAAAACGAGATGCTTCCAGTCGCCACAGTGCTTTTGAAATACTACGGAAGCAATTCTGTTCAGAAGCACCTATCCTAAAAATTGGATGCAAGGCAACCCTGTTCCAAGGAAGATAGTGTTAAATCATTTGCTAGAAGAATGGGAATCGGCGAAGGATTTAAGAACATCATTTGAAACAGCTGAAAGCACGTTCAAGTAAATGCAGAATGAAAGAATGGCATGAACAAATTGTCAATAAGAAAGACAACTTTTACACCTCACAATATATGCAATCATATTGGATCGTTCTTGAAAATCCCTAATTTAGGGAGAGGTTGAGCCCGAGCTAGTAATAACGACATTCTCTGCTTTTTCCATTGGTCACTGTTTTTCAGTTTCTATCTTCCTGTTTCTTTCCCCCTTTTGAGTTCTCCCTCTCTCTCTCTCTCTTTCTATTTTTCTCTGAGTGACAGTCTGATATGTAAAAATAAGTGCAGGTGGGCTCCATCTGCAACTACTGGCTCAAAAACCCCAGCATAGAAAGCAAAAAAGGGATTTGGAATTCACAAAGAATGTGACTTTGAGAATCAAAACGTCTGTGACCCCAATTGCTCTGAGTACATTTGGCCATGAGCCTGAGTGATTCCTCAATTCCACAGTGAGCAGCTCTAGCATAGATAGTGTTCATTTATGGAAATGTGTACTTATTTGGTTAGAAAATTGAGCTTTGTGCAGTTTTTGGTCAAAGTACTCAGAAACCTTGTAAAAGTATGCTACATTGACATGGGATAGTTGATACTTTAATACTTTGCCTTAATATGAATTGCAGAAAAGTATGTCATCTGTTTGTATATGTAATTTGCCATGCGAATGACACGCCGGAGTCCAAGAATTTGCCACACATCTAATCTGAGAGTAAAAATGAGCGAACGTAAAAATGACGAGACTACACAGATTTGGAGGGAAAATATTATTTTCAAATGCACAGAACCCTCTCTGCTTTTTCTGTGTTCTTCACCCTTCCTCGGAAGGTGCTGAGCCGGTCGAACCTGGGAATGTCCGGGTGACAAGGGGCCTCTTCACACCACAGTCATTTACAGGAACATTCACCTACTACTGCAATCTGATTGGCGGTGAACATCAGTGTCTGTGTAGCGAAAAAAGTAAAGGAATCCTCATTGTGCTTCCTTCAGTTAGACTCCCGAGTGCGGTATGGAGTTCCCTACTAATTCGGCCCTTAGACTTAGAGTAGACTTAGTGTGACTGCGTGGCAGCAATTTCTAGCCCTTAATTTAATAAATACAATAAAAAAATAAACTTACCGGGCATCTCCATTCTCCTCCGATCCCGTGCGTCTCCTCTGCTCTGCAACGTGGTTGAACTAACTTCTCCCCGCTCTTTTGTTTTGCAAATTCTAAACGGCCAAATCAGGAGACTGGATGCGATGGGAGGCGGCTGACCCTTGTTTACTTCTTTGTATCCTGGCATTTGATAGGGTATGGCACCACCCACGCGCGTGGCACCCAATAATGGATTTCTGCGTGGTGGACCATTGGGACCAACCAATCCTGGTGCTGCATGCAACACCAGGATTGGCTAGGGGGGGCACATATACCATTCGCCCCTTTCAACCCTGGGGGCTGCGGCCCTTGGGTGCTGTATGAAACAGCACCCCTTGGGTTCCTCGCTAAAGGGGAAGAGTGAGCGCATGCGCGGGCTGAAGAAAGCCCATAAATACACATCCGCAGTTTGCGCACTACTGCTTAAGCTGAGTGATTGAACTATCACTCAAGCTCTAGCAGCTCAGCACAGCTCCACCCTCTGGTGCTGCGCACTCCGATATTAGGGCATGAGGTGAGAACAGAACAGCAATGTCCTGTTTGTGCAGCTTTGCAGGCGCGGTGCGTGCACACCACGAGGCTTAGTTGGGCTATGCCACTACGCCCCAATGAACGCACCGCGCCTGCAGAATCCATTCAACAAATTAAATGCAAAAAGAGTGGATAGATGTAGAGACAAAAGGCATGTGGATACAATACTTTTGCAAAGAAATATGCAAATTTGAAACAGAATGACAAATACCTAAAGAAATACTGAAAACCACCCCTCTGGCCAAAGGACTGGAGGGGGTCCACTGAATTAGGATCAGAAGACAAAGACTATAGGACAAGTTCAGGATAGGACAGATACTCACTAGACTTTTCTATAAACCTGACGCACCAGGACGTATCCCTCTCTTACACTCTCTCCCTCCTCGATGTTCTTCCGGAATCTTTGAATCTAATCGGGTTTTCATTTGGATCTGAATCTTCCCCGTCTGCTCTCTCTTCAAGCAGCTTATGCCTCTCTCTCTCTCTCTCTCTCTCTCTCTCTCTCTCAGCATCGATGTCTCTCACTGTCTTGCTAACTCAAGCCACTCTAGTTATAGTTCTACATGTCCCACCCTCAAAGGTTGTAAACATTGATGAAATACGGAATATGATTGGACGGGGTTAGGGGAGTCGTCACATCATGCTGGCATATTCATTTTTATTAATCCTCCTTTGTCTTGCAAACCTTCCCCTTTAGCTCATTCACAAATTTTATTTTATTTAATTCCCATACATCTATTGTTGCTAATGAAATAACATTTTCTCAATTCAGTTCCACAGTCGAGGACTTCTTTCACACAACTTTCGTCATTGAATCTTGCCAACCTTTCAGCTTTGTGGTCATTAGGTCACATTGCAAAATTCACTGGGCATGCGCAGCTCCCATTTCATTCAGCACCATCTTCTTTCGTTCATGTACAATAGCAGGCCCAAATTTACCATATCAATAAAGGAATCATAACAGATGTTAATTTCTCAAATACATAGTTTTCACTGTTTACCATCCACTTTTACTCTATCCCATGTTATTATTATTCTCTTGAGCAAAAGAGTTCATAGTAGAAACTTTCTTTTTTAGTTCAAACAAGCATATGCAGGGCATATGGTACCTCACCACCACATTTTAGTCCTTCTTGCGTATGCGTGAGAGTTTTTCCCTCTCAAAGTGGGTTTGTCAGATCACTTCTACGTAATTCAGGTTTGCAGATGTGCAAATGAATTTCCAAGTTAAAGCGAGTTTTAGTCACGTTGCATTTATTCTGCGTTAATTAAACATGCGTAAAGCTTTCTCCTGTGTGTCAGTGTCTGGTGTATATTAGTTTGCGTCTTATTGTACAGTTTTTAATAGTTAGTAGAGGTTTATGAGGGATTTCTCCAAGCAAGTTTTGTTTTCTTGAATCTTTGATCCATCAAAGTCAATGAACTTTGCTCTTCTTTGCAAAGTTTGAAACACCTGGAGTTGCTGGACCTTTCAGGTATGGGTTTTCACTTCGCCCACTGTCAGGATGCTCAGGGTGCGCTCTCCTCTGCGCTTCAGTCCAGCTTGGACCCATGCTACTTCATATCTCCTGAATATGTTCGTCTTCAGTAGCAGAAGAGGATGATGGGGCACACAGATTGTAGATGCAACCTGGCCAAAGGCCTTATGTCTCAGGAACAGGCTATGCTAAACACCTGAGAAAAGGCAGGAAGGGTTTTGTAACCAATATAGTCACAGGGCTAACTTACTTGAGACTTGCAAATGGTGACTCACAGGTCTCCTTCATTTCCTTTTATGAGTGCTTTGCATAGTTGTGAAACCATGTTCTCGGTTCCAGGTCAATTAATGACTGTAGGGGTCTATAAATATAAGTGCTTCCATTGAAACATCTCCTCTCCAGACCAAGTTCAGTCTCCTCACTAACTTTATGTAAAGCAGGAAGTATTTTCTTGGTACCCCAGTTAAATCTGAGAAGGATTGAAGTGTACTCGAAGTGTATAGGTTCTCCAGTGTTGATACTCCATACGCCTCCCAAGTAGTCAGCCATCGTCTCTGTATACCAGTAATGAGAATTGTAACACAGAAGCATTCACCCCCGCTTGTGTTTTCCAACACAAGCATCTCCGGAAACATGCAGCATTGTACAGGAGGCTCAACACTCTTTCCATGGTTTCCCTGGGTGTTAAAAACATTCTCAGAATCTTGGGTAGGTGGAGCTGTGCCAATACCAACTACTTCTCATCACAGGTGGAATCCACAAAGAATTTAGTTACTCTCTATTCTGGGCTGCTAGAAAAATAAAGCTCATAGTCGGATAATGAAATCTGCCTTTCCTGTATGGTTACCCTCAACTTTTTCACCTTTTCTAGATCCTGTTTTTGTTGCTGGTTTTTTAACTCTGTGCACTTTGCCCCTGCTAACCACTAGTAAGTGCCTGTGGTTCTGTTTCTTTAAACATGGTTGAATTGGCATACTTCTAATTGGCATAGCTATCTTACCTATAAACACTTATAGTGTAACCAGGGCCTGGAAGTTACATTGTATGATTTCAGATCTACTATTGTAGCCTGACTGTAGCAGTGTATTTTACTTCAGCCTCTTAAAATAGACCTTTTTGGCAGGACTACACCTTGTTTTTAACTATGAATAGTCACCTCTATATAGGTCTTGTAGCAGGGTGCATGGTATTTAAAAGTAGGATGTGTAGAAATGTTATTTTAACATGTCGTTACAGTGACTATCACCCAAAAGATATTTTCACTGTAGGAAGACTGGCCCACAGAAAACACTAGTAAGAGCAATCATAAATACTATTACTATAATGCAGAAATGGGACCAGCTAAAAAATTAATTAAATAACTTTTTTCAATAGTTATTAATAATCCAATTGAAGGGTAAGGTTGTTTTATAAAATACATATTACGTAAAAGTAACCTTTAGATGGTTACCATTTCCCTGTGTAAAGAATCCTGGAGGCTGATTTGCATTGACTCCACAGCTCCTCCCAGTCAGTAATTAGCCTTGAATAGACATGAAAAAGGTATGAAATGCCTCCCAGAAGCAAACACTAGGCTGACCTGAATGGACAGAGGTAATTCCTCTGAACTCCACAGAATGTGCAGGGTGCGAGCTGTAGGCATCCATTTTGACCCTAAAGCGTTGAATTTTGCTTGAGTGTCAAATCTTGCTTCACAGGCTTGCTGGGTTACATATAATCCTTGGGGCATACTAGAAAGGGAGAGAACAGAATTCCAAGACAACTTTTATGTATCTCCTGTCTTGATGATGAAGTACCCTGTTTTTGTCCTACCAGACGTCTGTCTCTGGGATTGTTGTTTGTAGAGTACCTGCTCCAAAATGGATTTTAGTGTTAGATGTGAGAAGACACTAGGATATCCTTGTACACCATACACACTCCTTTACATATCCTTCAGACCCCATGTTGAGAGTGGCCAAATACTTTTGCCATATTGAAAATGACGTGAAACATTGCATTTTGGTCCTGTTTGCAGTAAAACAAATGAGAACTACTGAAAGAGTGGATAAGTTTGGCCATGTGAACTTTTATGCCATTGTTTAGTGAGGGGCCAGGAGTGAAACCATTCCTGCCAGGCATAAATATGGCATCTCCAGGCACCCAGTTCAGAACACTTTCAGGATTTGTGGAAGATCAGAAGAGGACTGAAATGCTGCCTGTGACCTGAGATGAGCCCTGAAGGACTCGGCATATACCCTATTGTACCAAGGAAAAACAAGTGAGCTCCAAGAGACAAGTTGGCTGGCCTCTTGTAAGTCTCCAGGGAGACAACAAGCTGCAAGAGGGCTTTTCCTGGAAGTACTAAACTGAGCTGTGGCAACTGGACCTGGATTAGTCACTACTGCCTATAATATCCTCTACTTGGTCTCAAACTGAGTGGTAGACTTATACTCACAAATATCGAAAGGTCTTCTGCTCTCATTTGAGTGTGTGTCTCCCAAAAGGACCTGGCAAACCATCCTGACTGAGTTTGATTGGGAATAAGCACAGCTTTGGCCAAATAACACACACAACTGACAAACCCCCACATATTTTATTTCATGCATGACTGCGTCAAGACGCAGGTTGACATCCATAAGTTATAAGAACATGATGTCTGTGTAAAAAGACACCATGTGAACCCTTCCTAGTACTATAATGCCCAGTTCTCCCCTCAACTGTTGTTTCTGAATTGCCAATGACTCCATGATCAGGGAAAATAACAGGGCGGTCTGAGAAGCGGCATGCCTCATCTCATTCTGTATCTTGTATTGCTCAGATATCAAAAAATCACTAGACCAGTTGTAAACTCTGCCCTTTGGCAAAGTTTACAGAATTGTGATCCAATAAACTTTGCAGAAGATTTTTTAATATGTATTTAGCAGTGATGGGGGCCTATATATCAATTAATCACTCTGGTCGTGACCTGATTTTGGCAAGGTATTGTGCAAGCTTCTTTGGTTGACTGGCATGATATTCCCTGTTTTTGGGTCTCCTTAGGTTTAGGGGTTTAGCATACTAGAAATTGCTGTATGTCTTCTCAACTCTAACTGGCAGCCTGTCTGCTCCTTTGACATTCCCTACAGCAAAGTCAGAAACTGCCTTCAAATTTTTTGATTATGTAATTAGTACTTCTAGTTCTTCACTAGTCATGGGGGCTGTTGCTGTCAATCTACGCCCAACTAAATGGTCTGACAATCCTCTTGTAGCCCCACAATTCTTTGTAGTTCTATTTTGACTATTGGCCTGCACCTGTGCATATACCATGTTTCCTAGGCTATTTTTAATTTCCACCAACAACACTCCTCTCCTTTTAGGATTAATCAGCAAAGTCAGTAATCTGCCAGGGTTGCCAGCCTCACTATTCGCCCAGGCCATGTATTGTCTATCATCTAATCAGAGGGGCTCTATCAGATGACCATATTCTTCCCTCTGTTCCATTAGTATTGTGTGGATTGCCTGATTAATGGAAGCCACATTTTCCATTTCTTGTATATTCTAATTTGTTCACATCTGACTCTTGGTATTTTATCGCCCCTAATGGTAGTTTAAATGCAATTTCCCTTAATTCAGACTTTAAATTGTCCCATTCCACCAGAGCAGTGGATGATGTACCTGCATAATCTCTGAAAAAAAATACATTTCATTCCTGATATCCACATATATCTGGTGTTCTCCAGTGCTGTGGTTGTAGTCTCCATATCAGAATTATCGGTCTCTATTTTCCACAGTTTACATGTATCAATAATGGGTTGTGATCAGACACAGATATCCAGTATGTGCAACCTGTCACAACTTCACCACAGAGTAGTATATCCTGTCCAGTCTATTGTGCCATGTATATTAGAATAATATGAATAATATAAGATCACAGAATGAAGTGTTCTCCATGGGGCAAACAAATCCCAGTTCTGTCACCAACTCAACATCACATTCATAGCTTATATCACTTAAGCAGTTGACAGTGGGGCTGTTATCTGTCCACCAGATCCACAGTTAAAATCACCACCTATCACCCATGGCAGCAGTGCATTTTCTGTTAAAGCATCCAAAATAGCATAAAGAAATTTATTTTTTCTACATTGAGAACACGGGAACTAGCCAGGAGCACCTTCACTCCATCTTTTTTTAGGTCCTCGTTTGCCACCAGATGTTAGTACGTGTAGCTTCCAGACATCATAGGTCCTTGTTGATGGGGGAAGGGGTTTTGTTGCATGTAACTGCTACAATCTTAAAAACATTCTCCACCAGCCTATCTGCCATAATCATTGCACCTCAAATTTTGGCAAGATATATGCTGACCATGGCTCAATTGTCTTAGCATTGTGTGGTATGACTGAAATTCCATCCTGTATATCCTTTCTACAGATTAGATTTCTCTTTGATATGGCTGGAAGGCTGGGTTGTAGCATGTTTATGCAAATGTATCTCCTTGCAATCAGAATCAAAATTAGAAGGAGCCTCTTTAAAACTAGAGGATGGCCAGTTTCCTTTGGTTATCTATACCAAAAAGGATCAAAAGGATGCTTAGTTCAATTGTCTGAGCTGTTATTTCAGATAGTGCCTCACCTATTGCACCCCAAAACTCCTTCTGGACATATGTACATCGTCTGCACCTACTGCTCAGCATCTCTTACACCTTGGTATTTCACCTTTAGCAAACTTAGCTAGTTTTCTCTGGGTTAGGTAGATTCTATGCAAGGTATTAACGTTATTATTTTTTAAAGTAGCAGGTTTCATAACTGTAGAAAGAAGAGTAAAGGATTCTCGCCTCAAATTTGGCTGTTCCATCGCTGGCAGAATCGCTTCCCATGAATGGGGGTCTTTATTGTCTTACCATCAGCGTGTGCCAGCTCCCAATACTAGACTTATAGTTCCTCTGCCATCCCTCATGGGTCCTGGAGACTTCCTTCATGTTCCCAATTCGCTTCAAAATCCAGTTTATGTCTTACATACCGTGAAGCAAGCTGGTGGTATTTAAATCTTGAAAACACCCCTCCAATTGTCTCAAAGAGACCCCCTAAAAACTGTAGATCAGACCCAATTAGTAACGGGTCCCAAAATTTGAGTCCAGCTTCTTTTAAAGGAAGGCTCAATTTCTATCATCCAAAAAGCCTGGAGAGTGCCAAATTGGAGCATATGGAGAATAATGCCCAAGTTCTAGTGCTTTCTGAAAATTAAGCCATGATTCTAACTCACTTCTTATAACCTTGAGATGGACTTACTTTGGGGCATATTTTCAAGCCCCTATTGCCACAGGAAAGCCACTTTTAAAGAAGTTCCATTGTCGATAGGAGCATCGCCTAATTTACAAGGCGGCTTTAAGCCAATTAACGTGGCTTAACGTCACCTTGTTAATAAGGCAGCAATCCAGCAGAATGACAGTCCTTCAGAAGCAAAGCAGTCCTTCTGCCTGGCAGAGTAGCCAGAGGTTCTAAATTGTACTGTCTTGGCAGTGTCTGAAGTCCAGTACTTATACCTTTCAAGTGGGGTAGACTTCAAAGACATGCCTATTGAAGTGCACGGAAGTCCTCCCATCCTTTCCTGGCTCCAGTCTTGTTACAGGGGAGTATGCAGCCCTTTGTGTACGGACAGGACACAGCAGGCCTGATTCCCAAAGGTAAAATGAGAAGAAAATCTAACTTTATGACTTTTGGTATTGACAAACGATATTTACTACTCATAAAGTTCAACATTTGGTATTCACAAAGAGCATTTATGAGTAGTAAATGCCCTTTATGACTACCAAAAGTCGTGAACTTTGACTTTTGTCTCAGTTTACCTTTGTGAATCGGGCTCAGCCTATTCTGGTGTAAGTGAGGCTGTGCACAGCTCCTTCCTCCTATCCTGCCAGAGATTACCCATTGATACCCAATCTCCCATTGTGCGTGGGTGTCTATAAGGAATACACAAAACCCAACTGCCAACCACACCCAGCCATGTGATCAAAGACAGGTTACAGACACCAAATGGCACCAAATGACTAAAGCAAGAAAATGCCAACTATCTAAAAGTGGCATTTGCAATTTAAAATCTGACTTCACCATAAGTTTAGATTTTACATTGTGAATCCAGAGACACCAGACTTGAAAGGTTTATCTCTTCTGAAAGGTAAATTACACATATAAAATTATAAAATGTAATAAGGTAATCCCAATTTTATCCTATGGGTGATATAGGCCTTGCAGTAGTGAAAAACAACTTTGAGAGTTTTGACTACCAGAACATATAAAACTTAAAAGAGCATGCCACACCTTTTCCATACATTGCATCCTGCCCTCTGGCTTGTCCAGGGTCTACCTTAGAGATGATTTATATGTGTTAAAAGGAAAAGTTTGGGCATGGAAAAAGGTTTATTTTGCCAAGTCAGCATGGCTGTGTAAACTGTACACACAGGTTCTGCAACGGCAGGCCTGAGACATGGTTAGAAGGCTACTTAAGTGGGTGGCACAAGCAGTGCTGCAGGCCCACTAGTTATGAACTACAAACAGTTCTGTCTGGTAAAGGAATTATAATTAATGTTATTCGTTAAACACTAAATACTGGAAGGACCTCTAAGTGAATCAATTCAACATCTGGGAAACTTTCCTTGACTCAAATAACACCAATATTTGAAAGAAATAATATTTTAACCCCAACAACACAACACAAACATCAATTATATTTTAAATATTTTATTTTTCACATATCAAAGCATACTTATATATATATCTTTTCATATTTGTTTTAGCCTCCTGTCCAAAAAACATAAAGAACATAAAGAACAGTACATCACATTAACATACACATAGTGAACATTTTGTC
This sequence comes from Lissotriton vulgaris, assembly GCF_964263255.1. Classification (NCBI taxonomy): domain Eukaryota; kingdom Metazoa; phylum Chordata; class Amphibia; order Caudata; family Salamandridae; genus Lissotriton; species Lissotriton vulgaris. The sequence goes on from NC_141689.1 coordinate 1,781,957,627, forward strand.
GACGTTTGACACAGGAGGACAGCAGACAAGAAAGGGTCTGCTGCTGGTCACACTCTAAACTTAAAAAGAATTGAAGCCACGATTGGGCTAAGAGGACTACAACTGAAGGAGGTTAACTGATCAAGATAAAAAACTTCCCCACAGCGAGTGAACCCCGGCTGGGTGCTGAGATATCATGGTATATATCTAATGGATAGTAATCAGGCCACGTCTCATGTGTCTTACTTTCAATACTTTTAAGGCTGTTCGTTGTTCAGTTTTCGTCCTGAGGAAGACCAGACATGATGCACAGTCAATAACACTTGAACACAGGGTAGAAACGTAGATGCCATTATATTATGTTCTATGTCAGCTATCCTTGGGAATGTTTGATGAAGATATAAGGATTCACTTAACAAAGCTTGTTTTAAACATTTTGATTATATGTGGTTCCAAGGTCTCATGGCTGTGTATGTGATCACTGGTAGATTTTGATTTTGACTATGTACATGTTAATGTGATGTGCTGTTCTTTATGTTCTTTAGGTTTTCTGGACTGCCGTCTTAAAAAAAAGAAATATGAAAAGATATATATATATATATATATATATATATATATATATATATATATATATATATATATGTATGTTTTGATATATGAAAAATAATATATTTAAAACAAAATTTATGTTTGTATATGTCGCTGGGTTTAAAATATTATTTTCTTCAAAACTTTGTGTTTTTTGAATCAGGAGAAGTTTCCTAGATGATAACTGGGTTCACATATAGGCCCTTCCAGTATTTAATGTTGAATGAATAACATTATTTCCAATTCCTTTACCCGACAGAACTGTATCTATCTCATAACTGGATACCCAGGTTCTGAGGGACACAGGATAATCCCATTATATTTAATGACAGGCCCACTAGTAGAATTTCATTTACCAGCTCTGGGTGCATGTAGTGCACTTTACTAGAGACTTACAACCAAACTGAACATGCCAATTGAGCATGAGACAATACTACCATGTTTAAGGGAAGTGCACAAACACTCAAGCACTGGTTAGCAGTGGTGAAGTATTCAGAGTCTGAAACCAGCTAAAAATGGATCAGAAAAGTGGAGGAGGAAGGCAAAAGGTTGGGAGGAAGACCACCCTAAGACTGTCAGGTCTAACAGTTACCCCCTCCACTTCGTCCAAAGACAACCTCCTCCTCTTTCATTGGGTGAGTTTCCTGGAGCCTAGATACATGCCCCCACAACCCCTTGAGGAGGCATTGATCTTATGTTGTTTGGTGACATTGTTCATGCAATGCATGTTCCATGTTAAAATTGCATATTATGTGGCTCATTTACAAGAAAATGACGCTATGCAGCACCGCAAGCCAGCTTGCAGCGCTGCGCAATAAGGAAAATGCAGGGAAATATCTTGTTTATGGCAATACAACGCATCTCAGTCTTTTCCTTTTTCACTGGTGCAAATTAGGATCCTTGCACCAATACAGGCAAGGGTGCCTGCATTGAAATCAGGTTGTTTTTGTGCAGGAAGGGACACCTTCCTTCACAAAAACAACCATTCTACCTGCCCTGGGGTGGGGCACGGTTTTGACGCATTCCCAGATTAACGCTATGTTGTAAATCTGTGAATGTGTCAAAGACCATGGGTGTTGAGTGGGAAGACCCACCTCAACACCCACGGCACGCCTCTCTGATGCATTGTGAGGCAACTCAGTGACTTGTACCTTACAGCATATCTATGAGGCCATGTAAAGTCACACAGAGTGGCTTTGCATGACCTCGTAGAAATGGGTATTCAATGTGCACAGCAAGAATATCAGAAAAGTGATGTTCGGCAGCGCACTGGGCTTGTAAATAAACCTCTTAGTCTGTACGGCTGTCTACCCAAGATTTTTGGATCAGTATTGCTTGCCATGTGACCTCTGGCTCCTCATTGCATTTTTAAGTTGTCATCCTATAGTGCTCCTGTACCACTGACTTTATGATCTGAACAGTTCCAACAACATCACCACAAGCAATCCCACATCCCAGAGCAGGTACATAGTGGTTCCCCACCAACATAACTTCATATTTTGAGCTTCCACTCATCTGCTTTGCATCACTGGTGTGGAAACGAGAGCTGTACTACTGGCAAATAGAGTTCCCCACAGCCACTCCCCAATCATCTGTAGAAGCTTCATTCCTCACAGGAGGGTTGCTTTCTCAGCGGCCTCCCTTCAGCAGAATCTTATTCTGTATCTTATCGGTTAAGATGTCTAAGCATTTGCCTCTGGAGTTTAGGTTCACCCCTGAAAAAGAACCTCTGGGCCCTGTCAATACAGTGCGTAATCTGGGGGTTCTGTTGGACGATAATCCCCAAATGGAGTTGCAGGCAAACAAAACCGCCCACGTGTGCTTCTCCTTGATGCGCATGCTTCGCCAGATACTCTCACTGCTACCAAAGGACTTGCGCTCCCTTGTAGTGAGAAGCACAGTGCTAAGCAGGCTGGACTACTGCAACTCTCTGTATTTAGGAGCACCTCAATACATCTTTTAGGGGTTGCAGAGAGTCCAGTCTGCAGCAGCAAAGCTCGTGTTAAATAGGCAACGTTGGTCCTCTACTACCGTGGCTTTAAGAGACCTATACTGGTTGACCATCAGGGAAAGGGTCCCGTTTAAATTGCTCTGTATGGTACACAGAGTGGTACATGATCGGGGCCCAGTTCCACTGCAGGAAAAATTCACCTGGTACCTCCCCAAGAGGCAGCTTCGCTCCTCTAGTGCTAATTTGATGACAATCCCTAGATTTAAGTGTTCTAGGATGGGGGGGGGGGGTCTTCAGTGTGGCTGCTGCTCATTTATGAAATGAACTACCACAGACAAATTGACTATCTGACTGAGTTCAGAAAGAGTCTGAAAACGTGGCTCTTTCCCAAGGTCTGATTTTCCTTATCCTCATACTTTGGCCCACCCGCATGTCGGTTATTTTTTAATCTAAGTGCCAGAATACCTGTAGGGTGGCAGTTTGCGCTAAACAAGTAGCTATTACAATTACAATTACAACTCTGTACCATAGTTGTAGGCATAGCTTTGTTTAGAGTATTTTATCCTCTTCGTGTGACATTAGAGAGTTTTATTTTACTGTTCCGCTCACTGTCAGCCTCTGGAGTTCAACTGAGGTTGACTCTGATGTAGCATTCTGCTCTGATTATCTCCTTTTTCTATGCTTTGTCACAGATGTGACCATTATTTCCTGTTTTCTCCATTCTTGGGACAGGAGAGGTCTTATGGCATGATATGGTCCCGCTATCCCTCTATCTCTCTTCGTCTTCTGAGTTTGGGACGTTTTTCATGGTTGCTGTAGGTTGCCCCGACCCTCACTGTTCGACTATCCCTGCTCTGCTCTGTGGTTGTACAAGAACCAGGCCTTTCCCATAATCTCAATTTTATGATGTGCTGGAAAACGGGGACAAAATTGACTCCATTTTGAATAATTTACGTTTGACCTCTAGGAAGAAGGAGCGCTGATGCTGCTCCGCCTTGGTGTAAATCATGACTTTGGTGTTCTCTATTTCAAAATGCCCTGCCTGTCTGGTCTTTGCAGGATCATGTTCCTGTCACTCTAGTTCAAAAATCTTGCCATCAGCGTTCTCATGGATGCCCCCATTGGTGGGGGATTTACCAGTATATGATGCCCTCGCTCAACAGCATAACATTCAAATAGTCACTATGGTGTCACCTACCTACTCTAGGAAGTATATCTTCAAAACATCACTATATTTTGCCCTTA